>NW_028185039.1:1381382-1482353 GCF_003343005.1 Rhea americana | reverse complement strand
GAAGTTTGTGAAAGGGAAGGTTTCCAGATTACCCAGGAAGACAACTCCTGAGCATTTGAGAGGTCAATTAGGGAACCTTGAAAGGTTGACAATGTCCCTTTAAGTTTTATAACAGTGTAAATGATTCATTCATCATTCTTCACTGGTCACATAATGAACAGTTAGACTGTTAAATGACCTTAACTTTGCTTTGGGCTCTTAACTCCAAGCTAGTTACTGCCTGGCCACCAAAGATCTAACTATAAAATGAGTCATTAATGCTTAAAGAGGAGAAAAGTTCCCTGCCTGCCACAGGGGATCACATGAGGGAATCTGCGTTTGGAGTACAGATCCTAGTGCTGATCTCCTGCTCTCAAAATGTAGTATTAGGAAAGACGGAGACTAGGACCATCACAAAGACTACAAGGAAAAGGGGAAAAAAAGAAATGTAAGAGCACTATAGATGCCCCAGCAYCATCACCGTTAATGGACATTTGTCTTCTGGAGGAGGAGAACTTAATAAAGCAGACAACAAGCAGAGCCTCCCCTGCAGAGAACCTCCCGCTTTGGCCAAACAAACCACCACAGGTCCATGCTAGCTTAGGCAGGCCAACTAATACGACCTAAAGTATACAAATAGGACAAACCTTCAGACACCTGCCCTCCTCATCTGAATCAACTTTCCAAGTATAYAAGCTACTCTTGATAAAATGATGGAAAAGTAATACCTCTGCCTGCAAAACTTGCCTATTTCTTACTTTCAAATCATTGCAGCTACAGCACAACTACTGCTRGCAGGTGAATGGTTTATATTTTAATTTGTTCAAAAATAACCAGTTTAAATCCTGGAAAAAACTGAGGGTTAACACAACCAGTGTAATATCTTAAACTGTAAAACGGTTGATAACAACGGCAAGTCAGACATTTAGAATGGAACTACTGGACAAATACTAATGAACACCTTAGAATAAATGAATAAAGCCACGCTAGCCTGAAAAATCAGCCACAGACGCCTCTTGTGGCATTAGTTACTCCCAGGCAGTTCCTCTGTGGATGCCATAGGGTGGAATCCAGTCCCTTTTCCTGCYGTGGCACAAGTTAGACTGAATGCCAGTTTGTAGCCAGGGCCACTTTTGAGGAGTGTCCCCGTACCACGTGCTACCAAACTAAATCCAGCCGTACAGATCTCATTTTTACACACAGCTTTAGCTGAGACTACTACTCAGGAGTGCTCTAGGTAACACAGCRGGCTACTCAACGCCATCCTTATGCTGGATACAAAGCTAAGCCTGGAGTAACAACACTCAGGTGAAAGGCTAGCTCAGGTAACAAAACCAGCAGAACATTCAGGCCAACACAGTTATTCTGCTGTAGTGCTCAGGGTTGATCAAGTATCCTAAAACTACACTGCCTTGTGTCGTACAAAAGCACTTGCRTTTTGTTCCTCCTCTGCATTAAAAAACACCATGAAAAACTGCATCTCCCTCCTGCTGTGTAGGATGGTTTTCAGAGAGATACTCCTCCTTGCAACTAGCTACTCAGTGCTTTCCTTTCCAAGCTCTTGGAGATAATAGGTAAAACTAATTATTTAAATGTGTATAAATAATATCGCATTTTTATCACTGTTGCTGTTACATTACAYGCTGGCAGGAAGGCTAACCACAACTGGTTATTCCTGTGACGAAGGGCATCACACCCAAAGTCGACCAGTTCAGAATYTGTGCCAAACCATGAGCCTTTCACACAGCCCAGCTCCCCCTGTAGGGTCTTCTCCGAGCTTTTTGTGACCCSGTTCACATTTCCTTGACTGCCAGCAATCACATGGGATTCCTTTGACTCAGAAATAAGAAAATAAAGATTCCTTCCATCTGGCCTCATAAACACACACACACATGTGGATATTCAAAGGGATGAGGCTGCTCGCCTGGTTACCAGGCTAGACAATTTTCAAGCCTCAGCACATCTTAGTGTGAAAAACAACATCTCCCTGCCTTTTATCTGTGCAGATCCACTTCTCTGAGCTCTAACTGGAGTTTTATTTTCCTCACCAACCAGCTGTGAACTAATTATGAGGCGTTCTAACTAGTCCTGTTCTCTCTCCAAGCATATGGATCCAATTAAGTCCAACTGCAGCTGATTTTAATCAATCTTCCTTGAAGCAGCCAAACTTGAAGAATCTCTTCTCCTTCAACACCAAGGGTAGAGGAGAGCAGGAAAAGCAGGAGAGCAGTATTTGCATAAGGAACACTTCACATCCGCTTGGTTGCCTGTAAACACAAGACTCCTAGCAGTAAGAAATGCTAATTGAACCCTCTTCACAAGTCTTTCCTCCCACTTTATCCAAAAAGCACTGATTGGATCCGTCTCTTTTGTTCCAGGCCTCAAGTTGCACTTTTCCACCAGCAAATTGGGAAGACAGACCAGATCATTTCAGATAACTCAACAAACCAAACCCTTTACTAAAATCTCAGCAATTCTACCCAACATAGGCCAAGGAGTAACAACGTGTTTGCTTTCCCAGATTAAAGAGTTTCAGCTTTTTCGGTTTCACTGAAAGAGAGAAGGGTAGAGAATAAGAGAGAAAATTATCTGGTTAAACTTGCTCTTTTCGCATATTAATTAAATTCACTTCTCAAGCCACAGTTCCAATGTTTTTCTTAAAATAACGTCCCGGGTGGGAGGGGAGGGGGCACCCTCAACAGGGTGTCATTTCTCTACAGTCCCACCGTTTCTTGCGTATTTGCAATCTAAGGGGTTTATTAGCAGTAAAGTCTGACCAGTGAGTAATATCTATGCTAAAGTCTTTATACAGTGAAGGAAAATCAATGCAGCCTGCAGCCAGGTGTCAAAAGCCAAGAGGCGTTGCAAGAGGAAGGCTGTGGCAGTGGAAAGAGTCTTCAGGCATAATTTAAGCTGTCCTCACACAAGGGGAGAACACAGGGAGATGTCAAATGCTATATACACTGGTGTAGATAGCCATCAATATTTCAATTTCTTTACTTGCTAATACTGAGCTCGGGGCGTAAATCACATACCTAGATAACGTAATAGCACCTTTCAATATGCGTACTTGCCCCCCAGCCAGTCAGCTGGGGTCGCGTAGTTCACAAAATGGTCTATTGGCAATAGCAGCCAGAGCAGGGATGGGCAAAAGCCATGTGCAAGCAAGCATTTTTAAAGCAGAACTCCTTTCCACACATCACACAAGCCAAACCTTGACAGTTTTGAACTCTGAGTTACCAAAGATTAGCCCTATCCTCTTAGATTTTGTTCACTGCACATGGCTTTGTGAGCTAAATGGACTTTAGTCCAGTATGGTGTAAAAGCAGCCAAAGCCTTATTTCTAAATCCTGCCTCCTCTTCTTTCAAATTCACAACTTTAATGCATCCCTCCTGTGCACCTTTCATTTAGTGGATACAATTCCAGCAAGAGTTGGTGGGGGGAGGTATTTTAAAAGGAAGGAACTGCAGATAAAAGTTTGTTAGCCATCTTCTTCCTACCTTGTCTTAGACCAAGCCCTGTTTCTCATATCTTTATTTGATGCCATGCTTTTCCCATGTTTGTAATTTCACTCCTGTCTTTCTGTTCAGTCAAATCTTCTTGTTATTTCTGTATGTAAAGTCTATCCTGCTTTATTTTTTGTGATAAAGAGAAGTTACTTTGACCCATCATTTTGCAATGATTTCTTTCAGAGGTGGGAACAAATAACATGTCAAATTATCAATGTGACCTCACCTGAGTGTATAACAATGCACACATGGGCTGATGGAAGAGGTGAATTTCTAAGGTCATCCTTAAATTAGTGGTTTCGAGCTGTAAGAAATAATTTCTAGTGTGCTTATTTCATTCAAAGCTTGGGCTGTCAAAGCAAAAATCACCAAGTTTTATTGGGAAGGTTGATGCTTTACCCTCTAAGGAGCACTGAAATTTTGACCACCGATTGACACCAACATCTTAGTATTCAGCTTACACATTCCTGTAGCTATGTTCTCTTCCTTACCATCGCTTTGGAGAAGATGTTTTTGGCAGCCAATCCTCTAAGACAGAGTGAAGTGAAAGCTGAGGAAGAGTAGAGCTACTTCCTGTTAAATAAAGAATTAAAGCCATATCCTCAGCTTTGGCAAAGCAGATGTTAGAGCATGATTACCTTAATTCAGCTAACTAACTAGCTTTTAGGGAGATTGACAGATTTCTCTTTCCCAGACCTGCTACGCGAGATGACCACTTTCCTTCTCCTTCTTCTGCACCTACATGTTATCTCATCCTTCCCATAAAATGTTTTCTCTGCTCTGTCTTTAAGTCATTTCTATTCTCCTCTAACTTGCTCCGCAACGCCCTGATGTGCACAATATGATATTGCAAGAGTGAGCACCATTAATGAGGTATCACGTAGGCCATGGAGATCTTGTGATGAACTATCAAGACTTTTTCAGTGAACAATACAATTGTCATTGTGTCACTCAAGCCTTCCTACACAAAGAAATGGCAGCTCTACCACAGCATGAAGGTCAYATCTTGTTCCCAACTTGTTACTGTACTATACTTCTATTCTGAAAGTTCAGCTAGCATAACGGTAGCTTCTGATGRTCTCCTCTACAAATGACCAAAAGGCAGACATTAAGGAAGTCTGCACTGAAAGGCTGGGATTTTTCTTCACTGAAACTGGGCTCTGAAAAGCCTGGGGCTTTGGTATCAAGAGCTACATTATAGTTTCATCAACAGCAGCAAACAAAGCAAAGCATGTCTAGATATCATGAAGAAAATAGGAACTTCTCTGGTCAGGACTACTTGGCAAGTCAGCAGCTATTCTGAGACAATGATGACAGATTAAATGTGATTTGAGTGAACTGTAACCCGTTCTGAAACCAAAGCTGCTGTTATGTATGTTGCAGACCCAAGCATCCAAACCCAAGCCCAAAGCTTTCATYTCCTTCTGATGACTGAAACCCAATTAAAGAGGAGCTGAGTGACAGGTTTCACACTAAACATGGCTCAGCAGAGAGGCTCAGCAGCTCTTAGCTCCCCGCTTTATCAAAGCTGTCACTTCCCCTGTCTCTAGAATTGGTAATAATAAAAAAAAAAAGCACTTGATTTGGGACTAATAGGTGTCAAGATAAAATCAATGCTCTATCTGAAATTTGGGTAATTTCAAACCTGCAGGTTTTCTACCATGAAGCAATTTATACAAAAATGGAAAAAAGAAAAACCAAGAGGAGGGGGACAGAGAGAAAGAAAAATTAAGAGAACGAAATGTTACAATGCTGTGTTGTTCAGCATATCAGAGAGAGCAGCCAGGAGAGAGAACACCACTCAGAGCAGGATGGGCTTTGATTAAACAGACTCAGGTTCCTGCTCACTCYAGCACCTCTCAAGCATGAAATGCTACCAAAGCTTGAAGCAACTCTCATATCCCTCTCTGCGCAGGGAAGTTACAAAAAGAAAGCAGCCTGAATAGACAGTCCACCCCACTGCTGCAGGCTTTCCCTGCCCTCCTTCCAGGAAAGGGCAAATTCATTGATGCATCTAGAAGGAAAATCTGAAGAACTCCTTCTGCCATATCGGACAGCATCTACCTCAGCAAAAGGATTGTGATAAAGTGCCTACAGTAACACAGCATGTTTGTCTACAGCAAAAGCAACACATCCTTCACCCTTCTGATTCCACACCTTCTCCCTCTCTTTCTGTGCTCTGTAGATGCTGTCATGTCATCTTCTCAATAGCCCTGATGCTTCACGGCTTGAAGAATTCCTGCCTAACAAGGCCACAAACTGGAGGTTCTTGTCTCAATTACAGGTAACAGCAATGGAGTTTTCACTACAGACAGACTTCAAATTTTCTTTATCAACCACTAATTGATAAGCCCTATCTACACATCCACTTTGGGATGAATGAAGTTGCAGACTGATGATTTATGGCAGTGGAGTTTTCTAACACAGAATATTTTTTAAGGCTCTGAAATGAAGATGTTCCGGACAAATGCATTGAAAAAAGGCAACTGTACTCATGTGATCGGATCTGACACCAAAGCATTTTCGTAACATGTTCAAACAGAGACAAGGTATGTYGGTGCAGCTTGCATAGGCTTTCTAAAGCAGCCTTGGCCAGATTAAGGAGAATGAGTGCTGTGAGGTTCCCTGCGGCGTATCTCTGGTGAACAGATTTCATCAAGTTCTCCAGTCTTTCTGGACATACCACATTTCCTACCTGCAGAGTTAGCTTCTCCAGTTTCACTTCTAGAGCTCTATTCTCCCCTTCTAGTTTGCTGCGTTCAGCTTCCAGCTCTTCAATTTTCAGCCTAGAAAGGAAAGGAAAGGTAATAAATGCTATGTCCCTGCATAGCTCCACCACAGATGATAAAGTAAAAAATGAAGAGACAAACACTGGCAGATTCTTCCTGTGTTAAATATCACAAAGCTATACTAATGAGATAATTAAAACCTATGATTAAAAGATACAGCATTATATGATTAACATAAGATTAAAAGAATGTATAATTAAAACATACAACTACAATATACAGCAAATTCAAATAGAGACTATCTGAACCAGAGACTCAGTCTGGACCATCATGTTTAATAATCACCAACAGCTAAAATCGCCATGAACGTGTCAAATCTCTTTTTGATCTGATTTATACTTTTGGCCTTCACAACATTCCTTGGCAGAAAGTTCCACCATTTAATTATGCGCTGTATGAAAAATTAGTTCATTTTGTTTTATACTTCACATGTGATTACTTTACTGAGTGCCTGTTAGTTCTGCTATGAAAAGTTGTGAATAATCGTTCCATACTCCCTTTCTCCACTATCGTTTTACAGGCTTCCTCTATTATTTCTTAAAGATTCTCGGTTTAGTCTTGCCTCGTATCAAGGCTCTTCCATATTTCTACTCATTTCCATTGCCCTTCTTTGTACTTCCGCAAGTTTTTTATAGACTTTTTGCTATAGGGAAAGCTAGAACTACAAAACAGTACTCAGATGTATTCAGTGCTATAGTGAGACATTCTGCTTTCTTCTCAATTTCTTTTCTAATAATTCCTAGTATTCTATTTGTCTTTTTGACTACTGAGCACTTAACTTATTTTCAGAAGATTGTTCACAACAATGTAAGATCTCTTTCTTGAGTGATAACGGCTCATTCAGAGCTCACTATTGTGCAGGTATAGCCAAACAAGC
This sequence comes from Rhea americana, assembly GCF_003343005.1. Taxonomy (NCBI): domain Eukaryota; kingdom Metazoa; phylum Chordata; class Aves; order Rheiformes; family Rheidae; genus Rhea; species Rhea americana. Next base: position 1,475,198 of record NW_028185039.1, on the reverse strand, counting down.
TTTCTCTTACGTGCGTGGCTTTACATTTATCGACATAGGATTTCATCTCCCATTTTACCGTGCAGCACCATAAGACTCTTCTACAGCTCCTAACASTTTTCAATTTGATAAGTTGAATAATTTCATATCATCTCAAATGTTGTTACCTCACTAATCACAAACTTCTCTCTGTGTTGGACAACAAGTTCCCAACAAAAACTATTCTGGGATCTACTGGAAWACCCTCAATATTGTGAAGACTGACTGTTTATACTTTGATTTTCTATATTATAACTGTCTGTAATATAAACAAGCATAAATTCACAGAAGAAAACTACAGCATGTTTTTATGAAATACAAAGATATTGTCTCTGGCTCAGGAAGTCCTTGAGATGATACACTAGCAGCTGGGAGACCTTCCTGCCTAAGTATCACAGTAGGCTTGTCCTATTCGCATACTTCTCTACAGGCCATCACTGCAAACGGTACACTGGGACAGTCAGTCCTGTGTGGCTTTTGTATTTTTACTAATGCAAGAAAGAACCTTCCTTATCCCATCAGAGAAAGCTTCTTTAAGACCTTTGGTTGAAAGCTCTTTGAAAAGTCAAACGTACAATATCAACCGTATCAGCTTTAGCCAAACGATGGTTGAATACTTCAGAGAACTCTAGCAGACTTGCTAGGCATGACAAATTATTTTAAAACGTGCAGCAGAACATTTTTGCTTGCATTTAAATACAGAGCACAAAAACCTTAATATTGCTTCAAGAACCTCACCTTTCGCATTTTAACTTCTTGTGATTAACAGTGCAACTAATGCATATTAACACTGATCTTTGCATCTAATTTTCTTAGGATCCTTTTCTAGAGTTTTTTTTTTTTTTAATATTCTTGATAACATTCACTTTTAAACGACCTAAATTAAGCTGAAAATCTTTGTACCATAAGAATAAACAATATGCCCCTCTGCCAGTCCAGAAATTATCATGCAATAGACTATTCAGGTGCAGCTAGGAAGCTACCGCTTCTATTAATTAGGCACATAAGAGGAAAAAGTTGCAAAACTTTTCCATAGAAGTTGAACTTCAACATGTTCAGCATAAAAATGTCTGCTTTATAAATATGTAGCTTGAATTGCTTAAATTATTTGTAAGCCTGACCCCTGCTGGTAATTTTCAGATATTATAAAGTATCATCTTTTCTCATTCTTGGAAGCTTCTAAAATGCAGAGAAGTGGCTTTTAGCATTGTCTAGGCCATTAAAAAAGATCATCAATAATTTCCAGAAGAGACACAAAGCTAATGGGGATGGAGAGTACTGAAGAAGCAGAAGACTGAAAAGGTCGGAAAAAATGGAAATTCAAAATGGAATTAATGCTTTTAGCTGCGCGTTTCTAAATGGACTGCAGAGCAGGCCACGGAAAGAGCAACATTTTCTTCCGAGGAAGAGCAGCACAGCAGCTCCCGAAAGGTCRGGACCAGACACCCCCGACTCTCACGAGCACTTTTGCCGCACTTGACACGCTGAATTTTAATTTAGAACAAGTTTCTCACCAGCCGCCCTCCCAAGGCGGCCGCGAGGCTCCTGCTGGCTGCCCCCGACCGTCCTCTCCGCGCCGATGCCTAAGCCCCCCGCCGCCAGCTCCGGAAAACGCTTCGAGGAGGTTCGAGACACAACCACGCCGGGACCAGGGCAAGTTTAAGCGATTACAGTCGTAACGGCGCKGGCCCTTCGCCCGCCCCGCGGCCGCCTGCTCTTTCGCCATATCCCACCCGAGAGCCAGCGCGGCGCTTTCCGGCTGGCGCCCCGGGGAAGGTTGGGCGAGGCGCCCGCACCCCTCTTCGTGCCGGGCTGCAGAGCGGGGATCCTCCAGCCCAGCACGGGAGCGCCCTTCCCGCACCGCCCTGCCGCTGCGCTGGGGGCGAGCGGCCGGCGGCCGAGAACATCGCTGCAGCCTCTCCGCAGCACTCGAGAGGTTTTGCAGCACTCACTCATACTTTCACTACTTATCCCGCTCCTAACCTATTTTTAACACTGTTAGGCATCCTGCATTTCCAGTAGGAAAGCACTAAGAACCATTAGCAAACCATTTGTGGTATTCTGTCTTGGCTTAAGGGCCCTGGGGAACACTTTCCAGTGGCAAGGAGAGAGAGAAGCAAAGGGAAATCCTAGCTATATATAAACACAGCAAAGCATTTGCAGCTGGTGGTTAAGATACGGCAGTCAAATATTGAAAAATATTTACTTGCTTGGCACTTGAATTTTTCATCTAAGTAAATTCAGGTACAGGGCCAACTCAGTGCTGCTGCTGGATGCTACAACATGCATAAAGGCAGAGTTAGTTTGCACGCAGCCTCATCTTCTCGCTGTCCAGGGACATCCACAGTAAGATATGCAATGCCTATTTTATCACCGATTTGCATGCCTCAACTTGTTACATATGAAAGTTACTTTCAAGTAGGAAGAACAATTCAAGACCAATTCACATGAGAACAACAAAAAGAGTAAAGAAAGATCTGGGTACAGTATAATCAACTCTCAATTTAATGTTTTGCCCAGAATGAATGCTGCTACTCATTTTAACAGCAGCTCTGTGATACGAGGAAGGAAGAAACGTCAGTTACTTTCTAAAATATATACGTTATTCTGAACTTTAGTGATGCAGGGAAAATCAATTGGATTAATTTCTGGAAAGTTTACCAACTTATTCTATGTACTGAGGTCTGAAAACATGAAAACAAACTCTGGAAAAGAYCTCTTCAAATTTCTGGAAGGCTTTTTCTGCATCAGAGACAGAGAACTTAACCCAGAAGAGAAGCTTCCAAAGGCACAAGATTAACTCAAGCCATCTCAGTAGGCTTTCACAAGATTAAATTTAGTGCAAGCACAGATAAATTTGTATTTGCTCCAAATGCTGGATTTTCCCATTTCCCCAAACTGAATTTTATATTGTCTCCACTACATATTTCACTCTCCCAAATTTGTAGGGGGAACAACAGCAACAACAAATCTGCAGCTTCATTACACCCTTTCTGCTTAAATGCCACACGTGACAACCACAAGATACCACACTGTGTGTGGCCAGTCTACCAGGGAAGCGCTTAGATGGTGAGGGCTGCTAGAGAGAATGGCCACACTGCTCTTATTTTAGAGAGAAAGAGGTGAGACAGAAGAGAGGAAGGAGGTGCAACTTTCAACAGCATCTAGGCACTTCCAGAAGTCTCAGTCCACTGCTTTCCAATGGAGTTAACCCACCATTGCCCCGTTATTTTTGTTGTTGTTGTTGTTGCTTTTCAGTGTTGTCAGAGATGGTACGTGATGGCTCGTAGAGTACTGTGGGTATCAGCCAGGAGAGGCCTGTCTAGCAGAGGGCCCATCTGTGGCGAGGACATGGCCACGTGGCAAACCTACTGCTGAACAGGAAACTACTGAATGGAGCAGAAAATGCATGTGTTGGGAAGACACTATTAAGGGATCCAGATGGCAGTGAGATGGTGTTAGGAGCAGAGCAGAGAGAATTCCAGCAAGTGTGACTAATAGGCATTGGCAAAGACACGAATTTCTTTTGAATTACTGCAGCTCTACCCAGTTACTAAATCCACAGAAAACATTTAGGATTTACTGGGGTTGCAGTTTGACAGTAGAAAGAAAAAGTTCAGATTTGTTCCAGCTGAAAAGGTCCTTCAGCTGCTGCCACAAGTCTTTACTAAAGTTTTCAAAAATGCATTACTTTTAGTTATATATATGACGTTCTGAAACATCAGTTTCTGCACAGCTATCACCATCCCTCTCAAACGTGTTAATGCCTAAATGCTCTGTGCTTTGGCATACCCCACAGTACATGAACTCAACAGTTTGACCACTTTTCCTTTTCATWAGATCTGCAGAATATAAACAAATATGATTTCAGAGGGAGCAGCAAGAGGTGCGAGAATGACAGCATTAGCACTGGCTTTTATTGTCTCTTCAGAAATGATGATGCTGGGAGAGAGCTTCACATTTAAAGTTATAAAAGGTCTGACGAAAGAGCACTTTGTTCTCAAGAGAAGGAGAAAAACTGATAAAGTCTTTCAAGTTTCTCACCGAAAATTTACTTTCCATACTAAAGAAAATGAGACAAAAGATACATTTTAAAAAACTCTCATTCACTCACAGGAGGTGAATACAGATTCAAAGGATTAATATGGATTTTTTCTTCCCCTTTATGTCTCTCCTGCTTTTGTTTTCAGAAGTTAGCTTCTAATCAGAGTGTACATGGAAATGCCTGGAAGCTCACAGTCCCTTCCTGCTTTGCAGGCTCCTCTCCCTGGCTTCTGCTGGTTTGGCTCCATTTTTCACATTCCTTCATGACAGCAGCTAACTGGAAAGGCTGGGCTCAGTCCAGAAGAGCAGACACATCGTACTGTAGGTTAATGGGATTTCAAGTACCGTGATAAACTACAATAATGGAAATAACTCCTTCATAAGCTGTGGGATTTCCTTCTCCACTTTCCAATTTGTAAAGTTTGTACTCCTCTTCTCCCTGTTTTCTCCCAGAATTAATCTGCGACAGCTTTCTGCAGAAGGAAGGAAGACCAGAAGAGTTCTTGTTCCCAGCTGCTTCTCAGGCGCCAGGTAAAATTGAGTAAGCTGGTCCTGTTGAGGCCCACAATGACACAGCAGGAGGAAAAGCAAAGCAAATCTAATTGCTAGCCATACTCATCCGTGTTCTCCTCCAAACCCATTCTGTTTCTTAATCACAGCTACCCAGCTCCCCTTTGCTGCCAGGAGCAGACACAGCCAGCCCGGCTGCCTCGAGCGGTCTGACATGGACCACAGAGAATGGTCTCAACCCTGAAGCATGAGGAAAGATGGTGATTTCTCATGTGTTCCTTTGAAAAGGAGCTTTCTTCTGCAAAGAAAGAACTTGGCCCAATTTATTGGCCAATACACAGAACATGACAGAAAACTCAGAGTTAGGCCCAAGCCCATCCTTAGGCTGCTTAAGTCTGGAACCATAAGAACAACACTTTGTATAAAGTCAATTCTGCAATGCAGAGAAGCATGTGTGCTGCTGGCTGGAGCGTTTGAGAGATTGATAAGAGACTTGAAGCAGCAACAGCAGCCAACAGTGTGGAAAAAGGAGCAAGAACTGGCTTACTAGTTCTCAAGAAAGACAGTAGAAAGAGAACACTTTGCATCAAATCATTTACTGTTAGAAACCAAAAGAGCTGTGCAGGAAAAAGGTGATTAAAAAGGAAGAAATAAAAGCTTTTTAGAACAGCTCTGTAGCTAAATGACTAGCATCAGGGCTTGGGACAGGCATTTAAATCATCTGGTCTACCGTAACAACAAAAAGCAGTTCAGTAAAAAGCGTCAGACAAACCCATCTGGTATTAGATACTGTGCCTGTGGTTTCTGTGCACCCGTAGCCTCAGGAGCCTGCGGTACTGAAACAGGAAAGTGAAGAAAAGACAAAATATCTGTAAAACAATTCCAGAAGCCTAGCCTCTTTGCTGAAACAGCTTTCAACGTATTACTCATCACTGGAGAATAGCTCCACATCATTAATGGCTTTACTGGGAACAGGTCTCTGTTTCTGTAATACTTTTTAGGGAGACTGACACAATTTGATGAAAGGAAGAGACAGATGAGATTAGTAGTCAAAGAAATTCTTTTCCAAAAAAAAAAGGGGGGAAAGAAAAGGAGAACAAGATTATAGGAGGTTTTAGGGCTTGCTTTGTGCAGAACCCAGCACACAGGACACCACAATAACATAACAACTGGGCACTTGTGAGTTCCTGTTGCCCCAGCTCAGGAAACAGACTCCAGTTCAGGGGAAAGCCACCCACCTCCATCCCCTCCACCAACGAGAAGCAGTCCTAGACTATGTGGCAATCAGCCCTTTCCCCTTACACACACTGCCCCTGAAGCTGCCCGGTTAATAGATTGCAAATGCTGCTCTGTGAAGATAAATACTGAATAATGAGTCTTGRAAGTGAAAATAAAGAGACTGAACGTCTGCTACATGAAAAGGTGCTGCAGCCCACACCAATCCAGGGAAGAGAGACACTGAGGAGATACTGTAGAAATACTCTGAAAACCTCCAGCTCCCAGAAGACAGCAAACAGCATGTTGCTTTTACTGATAGAGAAGCATAATATTAATCATGAGTGAGGGGTTTAATGTTGCTGAGGAGCTGCTGAATAGCAGCAGTATAAACATTAGGCTTCAGAGGGTCTAGTGTCCCTTAGCAAAGGAAAAATCTGAATGAGCTCAGGTCCAAACACCCACAGCAAACAAAGCAAATACAAAAAGGTTTATCCTGCTGAAAGAGGGAAGCCACAGCATGCTGTCCCCTGCCAGAACTCAAGTATCTGATCGAATAAAAGAAGATGCCTGCTCTTCTCTGGCTCTTCACAACTACCGTACCAGCTTGAGGAACTATATTCCAGGAGCGAGTCCCTAAGATCAGGTTTACAGCTCTACAATGTATTGGAATACCTTAGCTGAACATGTGTTATTTTCAAACATCTCCCATCCTGCTACATAGCTGGGCTTTCAAAGCTGTAAAACAAGCTCCAGAGGCGAAGCAYAAGAGCAAAGTCATAACATTCAGGCCAGTAATTTCTGCTTTCTGCAAGATACTGCTTTCTGCAAAAGCTAGCTTTCAGTCCTAAGAGGCAGTAACACTTTATAGTGATGGAGCTGAAAATATAAAAGAATTAAGAAGAGAAACTCCAGCCAAAGTCTTACATCAGCTGAGAATAAAAAACTCAGCCTCCTGTCAAGATCTAACTGATTTGCTCAGCTTAAATAAAAAAAACTTTATTAAACATTTGAAAACAAATGAACTTTTCTGTGCTCAGTATTTATTGTGTCACCTTCTTTGGAATGGAAGCTGTAAATGCTTTAATAAATATGTAGAACGGTTGTCCAGCTTCATGGTAGCTTTTGTAAATGCTCATGTATCCTCTGCTGAAATGCTGTTTTGTAACTTCTCTTTTACTGAATCACAACAGGTACCCCTCTGCATCTCCAGCAATGCACCAGGGGAAACATCCCTCTTTTATCTCCAGTGCTACACGCACATCGGTATTACAAAAGGTGGATTCTAAACCTCTTTACATGCACGCCAACAGATCCTGTATTTACAGCCCAGATTGAGTCAAAGAAACAAACAAACAGCAATGCTGTTTCCACAGGGAAAGAAGCCAACAGGAGAAACAGCGTTGCAGAAGCCACTGCAATATGAACTACCCAAGTGCAAGAGACCCCAAACAGATTTATTGAAAGAGCTAGTAGACTCTCGAAAGACAGAAAAGGTTATAAGGTATCTAAAGGCAGGAAAGATCAAAGGCTGGAGTCTTCTGTTAATGCTTCATGGATTTCTTGCATCGTAAAGGCTGGTAGGAAAGTAGAAAGGGTGCTTAGGAGAAGAACATACTGCTTCAGAAATACAGGAAAAACATGTTCTGCTCAATGCTACCATACTGTTCACTGAATAGTTCACTGAAAATCAGTTCATATAAAAATATAAATATATATATACACATACATATATATATATACACACACACACACATATATATGTATGTATATACACACAGGAAATCTACATGCATATACTTTTTCCATGCATGCACAGAGGGTTTAACATGATGAGTCCTGTATCTGTACAATTGCTCTACCATAAGATGGCAATAGCAATATTAGTAGACAGTGAAACTAGCCTGGGCCTTTTCCTTCTCACTAGTTCCACAAAAAATAGAAGAATCTGCTTTGCCACCTTCTTGTTCTGCCTACCTGAGCGCATCAACTTCCTCCTTAGTGACGAAGATGCTTTGATCAGTTGTGCACTCTTGAGACTTCAGGACCTTCATCTCCACCTCCAGCTGCAGAAGAGGAGAAGCATTAGTTCATTCAGTAGTAATGAGGGGTAGTAGAGACATGCAAACGGGAGAGGAAGGAGAGAATCACTGTGTCCTGCTCGGGTCAGATCCCTGAACATGACACTGACATGTAGCACAGCTCTTCATATGCCAAATCCTCAGTTAATCCTACTTCCCTTTCTGCACTCCCCTTTGCCTTCCCCAATATTTTCTCCTAGGTAGTTGAGGGATTAAAAAAAAGTTTTCTAAGTGGAGCTTTTGTTTCTCTTTTGGATATTTCCCCAATCCTTCCTCCCTTGATAAAGTGAGGCAAATAATTATTTGTATGTAATTAGGAGCCGTGTGGTACCTGAGATTCAGTACTGGCACTTCAATCTCATTTAGCATCAATTCCTCCCCAAAGGAAATGAGCCACAGAGGATTACGTCACCTTGCCCAGGACTACTCTGAGACACATACACTGAATCTAAAAGACTAGGGAATATTTCCAACACTTTCCAATATACACCTCTAGCTMAAGCTGCTTGGGTAGAACAAACAATTAAGAACACTTTCAGCCTCTGGCTTTGTTCGAGAAGGAACTCACAAGAAAATACTTTCAAACTCTAAAGATATGAAAACTTCTTACCTACCCAGATTCTTTCCTGTTCATGCTCCTTGGCTGGGGAAGTATCTATATCCCTAATCCAGCTATCAAGACAATGTACAGAGGAAGGAAAAAACTACATATATTACTGGGTTTTAAACCTCTCTCTCAGAAAATGAACTTTTATGAATTTTAAACAGAGACAAACTGCTTAGAGGACATACAATTTCTGTTCCAGCAGTTTCTCACAGCTTAAACCTCTTTCTCACTCATTCTTCAGATATTGCTTTCCTTTTGTCATCTATCTTTTAGCACCTGATTACTAATTCCCCTAATAAATCTATGGACGCACACTGTACTTTCCACTCAGACGGAAAATAATAAGCAATCCAACCTTAATTATAAATGCAAAACGTATGACCACACAGGGCTCAGCATCAGGGAAAAAATCCATTAATCTACCATTCCCTTCAACAGCACTGATTAGACTTGTGGAGTAAAATCTCACCACACTAGCAAACTCTGTGCAAAGGCAGCAAGAAATTCCCTAGTTTTACAAGGAAGGGGAACGTATAGACATGCACAGTCACACTCAGCCAGAAGGGAAGTTCTGATATAACACCTCTTTGCCCTTCTACATATARCAGAAAAGGCAGACAGCACACGGCAGCACCGTAAGGAGGGAGAGGCAGGAAAGGGTCGCTTGGATTATTCTCCCTCCCCTTTCTGGGATCACAGGGACAGGGCAGGAGTGAGAGGAAGAGCTCCTCGCCAAATTTCTCTCTGTAAGCCCAGAGCCCTGCATCCTCCCACTGCCTGTCAAAACCCATCCAGGAAGAGAGGAAAAGCAAAAGCCCACCTGCATCATCAGGCTGTACAAATGTTAATGTATATTAGCTGGCTGATAAGATTATCACAGCTAGAAATGCTTCCCCCAATTTTCTGATTACTGAGCTTATCTCTCCCAGCTCAGCCCATCACAGATGGCTGGGGATAAAGCAAGTGCTCCAGATAATTCCAGGAAGGTGAATAAAAGGTACCGGGACTGGGAACAACCTTCAATTCCAACCTACTTCTAGCAGGAAAACATTCATTATAGCTCCTGCTTCCCACGTCTGCTGAAGGCTGGATGTGTTTGTTATTAGAGTTTTGAGCTGCTTTCTGGACTGTATGTGGACAGCATTTGAAGATGGAAGGGCTGGTAAATATGTTATTTATCATAGGCCAAGCAGGCTCAGCCTTGAGTCCGACCACCACCTGCTCACTGACAAGGGCAGATAAATCACTGCTGCCTTCTTGGGAGAGAACGGGGGACGGCAGGGCTGGGCTGGTAACCTGCCGTCGTGATCGGCYGTCTCTTGGGTATGCTACACGGGGTGTGTGGGGGGGAATGGAGTGTGTTTAGGGAAAAGGAGACGGGAGAGCAAATGCACACACGCTCAAGTGAACGCTGCAGCAAAAAGCATCAGCGCAGGGTCTCGTTTGATGTACAGCAGTGACAGATGACTTCCAGGTGCCCTCCGTAACAGCATGACGAGACTCGGCGCCCAGCTTCCAAGGGGAGGGCACAGGGACTGGAAGGGCACACGTCATTCAGTCATTTCTGCGTCCTCCCAACTTTCAGGCACCAAAACAACCTGGACCAYAAATCGGAGGTCCCTGAGGCGAGACCAGAGATGAGGGCTCTGTGTTGACCTCATGAAACGAACTGGCTCGGACAGTTGCATGTTCACACTGATCTGGTTCCCTGAACCACCAGAGTTTCAAGTTCTGGCCAAAGCACAACTAGTTAAAGGCAAAACRAGTTAAATATTAGATAAATATTTAATCCAAAAAAAGTGCTGCTTGTTTTGTTTAATTGTCAAGAGTTTCTCTGAGGAAAACCTCCCTGTCAGTCTCACAGAGGATATTAAAGATGTTATTTATGTCTCTTTCAGGGCAAAAAAAAAAAAGTTAGTTGAGATAAGCTGAAGCAGCTTATTGCTGGCATCCAATTCCGCGTTTCCGAAGGTAGTGCAGGCACATAGGTCCTCACAAAATATGAATGAAAAGAGGAGCAAAAAGAGCAAAAAATAAGGAATCTGTGGTTAAAAATTGCCCTTTTCTTTGCAGTTTCACCTGCTAGAGAACGACAAGCAGAGGACAATCTTATCAGCCCCTTKTTCGATCTGGCACGCCCGTACCAGCCTCAGGCTGTCGAAGGCATTGCCACAACTGCCTTGCCTAGCTGGAGAGTCGCGGCAGATCCGCACGCGATGCAACCAGGAAAGGCAGCAGAGAAAAAGGAGGAATGAAAAACAACAGGAAGGAACGAGGAAAAGCAGGCCTCCGGAAGGCAGTAGCAGGGGAAGTCCAAGAACATACTCGAGGTAATTTTCAGCACTTCCTGCAAGTCTAAGAGGTGGGAGATGTTACCATGGGCACTCCTCCGACGTAGGGGGGGTCTCCAGGGAGCAGGCAACAACCACGAAACTGCATCTGTGCCTGCCGTCCGCCCGTCCTCGCGGGTCAGCCGCAGGCACGGCGCTCGAGAGGGCAGAGGGACAGGACAGCCTCTCCTCTTGCTGCTGCTTCTGCCGAATTTCCATCCCATCACTTTTGCTCCACGAATTTCCAGTCCTATCCTCTCTTGTTCACCAGATGCTGGCTTCACATAATTCAGCAGGCGTTTTGGGGGGTTTTTGGACTAATTCAGTATTTCTGCCTTTAATAATTTTATGTAACTGGCTGAGCTAGACTTTCATTGCTGTTTTTGAATACATTAAACTAGTAGAGGTCTTCACCCATTAGAGTGGGGAAAAGGGTTGCTAAAATTACAGCTTCTTGCTGTATTCCTTCTGTCTGTGCTAAATGTCTTAGGCCAGGCATAGACCTTTAGCTCCTCTTTCTGTTGATCTGGCCCTTTTACCCAGCGTCCAGAGCAGAGGGAGAACGTTATCCGATAATTTCTGCACCATACAGTATTGCACCTCTCATCCCAAACACTGCACAAGGGGCACTCGGTACCCACACCTCGTATCGCTCAGGCTCAGACCCCACGTGATGGCCCCACTGCACACAACATACTAGCAACCTGAAAAGAAGCCAAGCTATTTTAAGTTACCCAAGTTTTTCATGACACTAGAAAGGGCAGAATTACAAGTAATGTCAGAGCCCATGACTTATGAATAAAACACGTAAGCAGGTACTTAACATTTTAACTACGTAACGTTCTCTTTGCAGAGTCATTGGAGCCTCTTGCTCTCAACCTAAATTGATCCCATTTATCCAGAACCTTCTCTGCTCTCTTTGACTTCATAATCATTAATTCCAGTCCAGCTTTACACTGCTGTCAATAGAAAGTGATCCGGGTTCATCTGGTATTGAAAATAACTTTAAAATGTCCACACAAATCTGTGCGGCATGCATGCCCCAAAGAGGTGAAATGCAAATACTTTTTCAAGAAAACTGTCATTATTATTTACAGACCAAGGAGGAGGAGGAGGAAGACTATGGTGGGAATTTTGTCTAGTGTTTAATTAAATAGAATCTCTCTCTTCTTTCTGCCCACACTTTTAAACCTGCCTGGACAGGACTTCAAGATGGTGGTTCTCCTCCGAGTGTTAATGAAACAGCGAACACTCACAGCAGTGTAACAAATGTGCCCCTTTCTGTTTTCCGCTTCTGCAGGAATCATTCAAATATCTTTGAGAAGACAGGAGAAACAAAATTATAAACTAATCTCCTGAAAGCTGGAATAAACAGATCCTTACTTTAGAGATCCACTTTTTTGGCATATTTCTGGCATTTGTCATTTTTGACTCGTATTTGTCCCCCCTAAACGTATTCTGAGTCTATGCAACATGGAGTACCCACTGCTCCTCCCACTTGACCCCAGTGGACATTAGTGTTCATGAAGCTGAGCGTTTCCAAAACGCCTTGCTGATGTGGCTGCCTAGGTCCCACTTTCAAAATGAGACTTATCACAGGACTCAAACCTCTGAACTAAACCAGTCACCCTAGAAAATGGTATTTAAGAACTTCTAACAATTTTAAACGCACTACCCAAAATAATGACAAAATTTCAGGTGCCTCATTTTAGCTAGTGAAGTTCAGAAAGGTCTCATTATCTAAAGTATCTCAACTCACTGTTCAAATCAAGATTTGCATGTTGAAGAAAAGGGCCRTTTATTCGCCCATATCATATACACATTTCATAAAACTCATGCTGGAGACATATAGTTATAATTTGAATAATCAGTGAATTCTAGCGAGGGGCTGATCCAGCAATCTTACCCTGATGAAGTGTGTCTGCACGTCATTCAGCATTCTTGGAACTGCAAAAAGCAGGAAATGCTGAATYCATTATAAATGTCTAAAGGTTTATTTAACAATGGGCTGATGCAACATCCTTTGAAAGACTTTCCTCAGCAAAAGAGCTGATTTTAAAAGGCAGAGATAAATAGGAACTGAATTGCATGGACGCAGCATGGAAAGGTGAATTGAGAGGTTGTGTTTGACTATGAGTCTCAACACAATTCAGGAAGCTATTTAAATACATAAATATTTAAATGTACGAAAACCAAGCAGACTTGGAAAGGAAGAGCATGTGCTAAAATAGACTAGAACAAAGAAATGGGACACTGAGCATGACCTATAGGCTGAAGCTTGAAAACTACTACTACTACAGACAAACTACTGTTCCCCAGGAGCTTGATAGGTCAGTTATTCTAGCAGTGTTATTTGTAATGCTCTCCAAGCACACAACAGCAAATCCAGATCTTACTCGCTTCTCTTCACCCAGACCAGTGCAACAACTTTGGAGACCTTCTTCTCCCTATTGCCACCACACAACATGGTGCCTGGACAGAAACCCACTGTACATAAACACTAGTGAGTTTAATTTGGGTGTCCAGTAACACTTCGAGGTAGTAAAACACTATGCTGGCCATCTCTATTTATTACCCAGCTCAGCAAAAGCAGCAGCACCTCTTCCATACACCCAATCCCCTGGTATACTGACGGGATTCTTCTCCTAAAATGTCTGCAGAGAAACACACACGGGAAGGACTAAGCTACATCACATTTCTCAGTGGAACGCCCGTTCTTTCTCTTTAACCTAACCCTTCTTCTAAAAAATAAGACAATACTTGCAATCAAAGCAAAATACGATTTGCCATTCAGAAATAGGCTAAGCAGCCCTGGATTAGTTGATGTTTTTTCTTGGAGAAACTAATCCTCAATGATACTGTAGAACAGAAGCAATAAAAGCAAAGGAAAATTAGATATTCAATAAAAAGTGTTTTAGAACTACCTATTTCACACTTGATTGAAGCAAAAAAAAAAAAAAAAAAAAAGTATACATTTTTCCTCTGCAAAGAGAAGGGCTGGCTGGATCAGACTTGCCTAATACCCTGCAGACGCTATGGGTTAACCAGTCTGTAACAAACTCAGCATAGTTTTATCAATGAGAAGAAAGGACTAGAAGCAACCTTCTGGCAAACAGCTTCCTAAAAATGTGCCCAGATATATATATTATTAYAGACACACACACAGACTGGGAAATGGACATATGCTGACTTCTGCTTCTCTCCTGTACAGTCTGGCTTGTGGTTTGTCTCCTCCTGTTGCAGTAAAAGAGAACAATTTTTCAAGTTTATACTGAATGTCATTCTATTTCATTCCCAAATATAATCTCCCAGAGAGAAGGTTCGCTTGCCCTATTTCCAATCTCTAAAGTTAATACACAAATTTATATTCCTTTCTCCCACTCACTCTCCTAAATTAAGAGGCGTAATTACTAGGAACGCTTGCTACAAACGAATAAAGTGCCAAGGGAGAAGGAGCTGTCACCGCTGGACGTCTGCGGCATCCTCCCTCCTCTCTCCTGCATCCCCCCGAGGATCCTGCTTATGAGGCAGTTTCTATCTTTCCTATTAGCAGGGGTGGCTYGCACACAGGAGCAGATGCCAACTCCTTCCCTTCCAGGCAGGGCACTCCTAAGAAACAAAATGACAAAATTAACTTCGGCCTGCGGAGGAGCCGCTCGCGCTCGCGAGGATCTCCCACCCCCCCAAGATTCGCCTCCTGCCTCTTGGGCAGCGTCAGGGCGGCAGCGAGAYGCAGACCCGCGAGCTCAAAATTCAGCCCCAGTCTCATCCCTCTCCCTGTTCCCCGTCTCCAGCACCCTCTCAAAAGGAAGATTGATTATTATAATCAGACTTCGCTCTGACACAGCATTTGCATTTTCAAAGCACAGCATAGTCATTAACTAATTCATCTACCCAAGGGAGCCCTAACGAGCTTTCACCTCTCTCCCTCCTGATTCCCAATCTGCACCACAGCTTTCCTTCAAAAGCCTCCCTTTGCACGCTGTGCTGCCGCAAGCCCAACTTGGTGAAACTCCAAGGCACACGGGCAGCCACACTCTGCTGCAAAGGGGCACAACTCGGCTGGTAAAAGACGGTGAGGATGAGTGCACAGACACGCTGTGGGTAACTAGCTGTCCCACAATTTCCATTTCAGTCACAAAGGTATAGGGCACTACAGAAAACACTTTCAGGCATGCAAAATCAGGCTGGTGTCACCTACAGATGAGCTCAGAGCAGGGGTGCCAACCGGACCCTGCTCGCCTACGACGAGCATCGATCAGAAGCCAGAGCTGTGTCCCAGCCACATGCACATGAAGAATAATTCCCCCACACTCTCCAAACTTCTCCTACCCTTGACTTTCTCCAGTACAACCCAACTAACAAGCCATGACACCAGCCACACCCCGCACTTCTCCCTCAGATGCCTYTGTATGAGGACTTCAGCCCCTGCCCCATTCAATGCTCTTCTCGCATACGGACACCTCGAGATGCCAGTGCTCTCCAGCATCAACCTCCCTTGCCAGTCCTCGCACCCTGCCTTGGCCCTGCCCCAGCAGCACCAAAGATCCCAGCACCAGCAGGTGCTGCGCACAACRGCAGATTATTGTTGATGAGCAATAATGTCTAATTGGAAGTGCTTAACTCATCATTCAGACAATTCATCTCAAATACTCCTGTCTGGAATATGTAAGAGAAAAATCAGGAGAATATTTTCTTACTCTTTCTTTCCTTTTAACCTCCTACAGCAAATAGGGCTGTTAAACAGGGGACAAAATGACACTATTGATACTGTTACCCTGCAGCAGCACACTAAGGACTGAGACTCAGGATTYCAAGGACAGCAACAACACCCTGCAGCTTTGGACAACCTGAATGCCCCAACCGACCCACTCACTATAACACTTGGCACCTTTTTCACTCAGTAGTAGTATATACATGACCAAACACTGGCTCTGGAAAGAGCCCTTCCTTCAAACAGAAGGACAGATTCTCCCTAATGCTACAGCAYAGCTAAAATCAACCGCCCTGGTCACCAATGTTGACTCCATGTCAACAGCCTGTAATGTGTAACACCATCTGTCACATCAGTGTCAACTTACAATATTTTAGACAGTTTTGACCTATGATTTTTTGACCTTGCTTCCCCACATTATGCTATACTCATTTCATCCTTGTACTCTGGGATGGGTGCAAGAGACATTCTGGAACTAGACATTTTAGCTGGATGGAAGCCAGCTCACTGCTCAAGATGAACTCAGCTAGAAAGTTTAAGGGGAAGAGGTGCAAATATCCACAGAGCAAAAGAACGGGAGAAGCTGATTTAAACCCATGAGTCTATTCAAGTGTAATTTTGTATTTCATCTCTCACTTCTAGAGAAAGATGTAAATGTGGAATCTTTTCYCCTCTGCTTCGCTATCGCCCTGTCTAGTCCACATTCCTGAGTGCTGCCATGAAATCTCACTGCCGGCACAGCACAGCACAGCAAGAAATCCTTGACAGCACTGTGTTCCTAAAATCTCTCTTCTGCTCTAACAGCTTTTCTGAAGAAGGATCACCTCATTTCCACATTCATTCAGCTCAGAGCCTCTCTGCTGTCATCAGCCCCACTCCACCACTTCCACCAACACCTAGATGACTGTTTCCTTTAATTACTACCAAAAGCTCCTCCTACCAGGGAGAGGAAAACAGCTGGTGTCCACCAAGATGAGGAAGCTCCAGAGTAATTAGCCCTAAACAGCTGACACCTCCTCCCCATTACTCCTAGCTAGAACTGCAAAACATTGAATAACAATCTCTTTAGGAATCTGTCAAGGCTTCTGCACTGAACATGCCATGATCCCATGCAGTGTAACCAAAGCACTGGTGCACTGAAGTTGGCTGCCCTCAGAAAGAGCACAAGTCATTTCTTTYACACACAAGTAGGTACTTTTGCTAGAAGCAAGTCTTCTAGCAGCTATGATTCAGMAGCAAAGCAGCAAATCAATCTGCAGAGATGTTGTACCTCCTCTATACAAAGTCTGAATAGAGCTTGCTTCCCATTCCTGAAAACATACCCTTGAGGATTTTCTGGAGCATTCARTCACTGTATTCTCATTAAATGGTAGTTTGCAGTTCTACCTCTCATCCTCTTCATCAGTTTTCTTGTCAAGAAAT
The DNA here is from genome assembly GCF_003343005.1 of Rhea americana. Lineage (NCBI taxonomy): Eukaryota > Metazoa > Chordata > Aves > Rheiformes > Rheidae > Rhea > Rhea americana. Next base: position 1,458,257 of record NW_028185039.1, on the reverse strand, counting down.
CATCACATAACAAATAGTCAGAAACAAATCTATGCGTTTCAGCTGACCACCCAGGAAGAAGATCAAAGGGAAAAGGAAAGAGGAATCTAACAACCATTCTTGCTCTTTAGTACCCTAGCATAAATATAGCAGAATCGATCTCTGCTTAATACTATAAGAAAGTAGAGGAGCCTTCATTAAGTGCTAGACTTGAAAATTGAACTTAATCCTCTTGTTCCAGCTCACATGGAACAAACTACAGCCTGTGCTTCGATATGCTTTTAAGAACAGCTCTCTTCCCCACTACAGCCCTCGCACAATTTTGCAGTTYGCCACTGCCAGAAACACTGTTTTCAGGCACATCTGAGCAGAGCAAGGCAGGACAAGCTGAGGCCATCAGRGTTTTGTAGCCAAGGTGCTTTCTGAATTCCCAGGGAAAAGTAGCACGAGGATGGGGCAGGAAAGCCGGTTAGCACCACCTCAACAGGGCTTTCCAGTTGCCGCATTCTGGAAAGAGAGGCAACTGCTTGAAGGAGTCGCTCCTGTTCCCCAAACGCTTCCCAAGAACAGCTTGAAAAGAGCAAATTTAAAAGCACTCAAGGCTTTCCAGCTAAATGAGCCATCACAAAGCCCTCTTGCTACCACAGGAACCAGGTTTTGAATCCATAAGAGGTAAGAAATCTCTGTCCTTATGCCAAAAAGCAAAGGTTATACAAAGGGCCCTGCCAAGCCAGCTCTGCCCATTTTAGCCTCTAGGGATTATGCCTGTGGTCACCTTTGATTGCCAGCAAGCAATTACAGAAAGAAAAGCAAAAAACACTTCCCTCACAAATACCATATGTTCAGTGCTAGAGCCAAAACAGAAACCTGGCATTTTAACCTTTGGTGAACAGGTCCCTGCTGCCATCAACAATAACCTCCAAGGCTTCATTCGGAGTGGAAGGGAAGGTGTAATACAGGTGCAGAAGATGACATTAGCGCTAAATACAGCATCACCAGGACAGGGTCTGGCAGGAGCTTGATTTTATACAGCCAGTCTTTAGAAGTTAATGAAATATTCATAAAAAAGTTAAAATTCTCCTGACAAGCTAGATCCTGTAATACAACAAAGAGTTGTCAGCCTCAATTAAGCGATTCCAGCAAGGCAGGGCAATGCCATTCATTATTCACCACGAGGTCACAGGAAAAATTCTGCTCTATGATCTCCTTGTCTCTGTGGATAAATTAGGTTTTACAGCTCCTCCTGGAGGACTCAGTTGCCCTGACAGACTGGTTCAGAGAGACCTTTGTCTGCCACCAGCACTGCCATGCCGCCAGCCAACAGCCAAAGGCAAAAAACACTGGCAACAAGCTCTTCTACAGCCACTGAGACCCCAAAAGATTGAAAGCAAAACAAATGATGAAGCAAGCTAATTAGGCTGTCAGTGCAAGGACTAAGTCCTGAAACTTAATGGTTTTTAAGCCTTTTCCCTACCTTAATGTATACCCAAAGACAGCTCTGGGCAAACAGAAAGTCATCCAGCAATCTTTGATCTGTGAGCACATCCACTGAACATGCCCTTAATACTCCCCTAAATCCAGGATTAGCTAGAGATCCTCATGTCCTCCTTGATGCTCAGAGCAAACTATGCTTAAGAACTGCATTTCCCAGAGTCAGATCTCCCAGGACGGTCCTGTTACGATACTGCTGAAACATGTAAGGACTGAGGCAAACCAGAGGAAACTTGTCTCCCTTCCTTGCTGCAAGACAAGTTGGAGATAAAGGATTACTGTGTCCCACCCRATCATGAGTGTTCAACAGATATTTAAAGCCTTCCTTTCCCTCTCTGGACACGCGTGAAAAGCACTTGTTCCTTTTATGGGTTCTCCATCCTGCTCTTTAGGCAAGGCAGTAAAAAAGGGACAGAAATTCCTGAATCCTAGAGGTATCCAGAAATCTTATCCAATTTCTCCCCCTATCTCTCATAGTGCTGAACATGGCAGAGAGTCGCAGCTTCCTCCAAAGATTTTTAGCTTAACTAACGTGATATCCAGGAGTCCTAGGTAKCCTGTAACTTATTACAGACTCTGTGAGGGTGACTGAAGACTAGAAAAGCACTATACTGAAAAGTACATTCATTTTGCTTTTCATATATCAAGGCCATGACCACTATAACAAGGCCTCTGATAATATMCTTATCTTGTCCGTTTTATTTTACCAAGTACCTTGGTATAGCTCAGGTTTACAACAGAGCCGCTCTAATTACAACATAAGCCAGCAGTGTCTTCTGCCTACGAAAACAACCCACTTTTTCGGTGCTCATCAACTGAGGAAAAAAAAAGCCCTAGTGCTTTTCCCCTTCCGTCTTCATTCCASTTGTAATCATGCAATGCAAAGGTGAGTTTTATGAACTTTCATCCTACTTCTGAGTTGAAAAGCAGAATTTTCACTATCATCCTTTTTACCAAAAAGCAACCTGCTACATATGTTAGTATAGCTCAGATATTAAGGGTACACCTGTAGCATTAAGGCATTCCCAAATTATAGGCTTTGAACTAGATCATGGTCCATGCATCCAATCTGAGCTTGAACTACAGTTTTTGTTTGGGTCAGATTACATTCCCAGCATGGGAATTCCAGAAGCAGGAGGAAACTACATTTTTCCCACTGTCATGTACAAGTCTTTAACTTCGTATTAGTTGTTACAGCCTTCAATGAGAAACGAAAACGACCCTGCTGAAACCAAATGGTGCTGCCGAGTTCCATAAAACTTTAATGTTAACAGTTCCAGCAGCAGGTTCATTTGTGTAGTGGGACTTTTAAACAGACAATTTATTTCTTTTTAATTTGAAGGAAATGTACTATTTGATCTCATGTGCCTGGCTAGATTTTTAAAACACAGATAAGCCACAAGAACTGACTCACAAAGCCTCTTCTGCTAACCTGGTTAAAACATCGTTGCACTTTCACACGTTGATATCTCCAGGTACTGACCACTCCTCCAGTCTAGAGGCCGTTTGGTAACATTATCTACCAAGGTCCCAACRTTTCCACATCTCTGTTTGCTCTGCCCACAGCCACACACAGCGGATGTTTCCGATGTTGCTATACTCATAAGTGCACAACATGAACTTTCTGAGATGGAGTGGGCAGCAGATGCAACACAACCCTCCRAGGCTGTTCAACTCCTGTGCTGAGAGAGGACAAAGTTTCTTTTCTGTTCTTGAGAGGTCATGATATTCCTACACCATGGGGGAACAGCAAGGACTAATTTTAATACGCTTGTTTATMACAAGTACTGAGGAAAAGCTCTCAGCTAGAAAAGGAAAAGAATAGATTTAGCTATTCCTGTCCCCCCAGTTTGAGATTTACTTTACCTGGAAAGCCAAGCTCTATCGTAAAAACACAGAAAGACCAGTTGAAAGAGGGGTGTCAATGACTCCTGCACGCTCACTTCCCCCTCTTCCAAACAATCATATTTCTAAATTAACAAAGAGAAAGTGAAAAAAGGGGGTAATACAAACACTGTAAAATATATACAAAGAAGTAACAAAAGTATATGCTGAAAAATAAAATCATCTGACAGAGAAAAAGGTGTCTCAAGCATTGATTWTAGGGCCATATTTAAAACAAAAATCACTAAGGATTCTGGGACAAAAGGTACAAAATGTAGTGACATAATGCACCTGTAAGACAAAGCTAGAAGGTTTTGTCATAGAGGAACATAACGATACCACAAAGTACAAACCAGATGACTTTGAAAACTGAAAGAATAGAAGCAGAACTGTAATGCAATAGTGTGAGGTTGCAGAAATAGGGACCACAACAAGTACTTGTGCTATAAATTGAGTCTTCATCAGTTGGAAACAGAGGAGATCAAAGAGCTAGGTTGATTAATTGATCATAGGATGAACAGGAGTCATCAGTACCATGTGACAGTGGAAACAGAAAATGTGATTTTATAATGCAAGTTGTGAAATATCTCCATTAAAGAGAGGTGTGTGCCTGTAGAAGACAGTGATGAAACATCACCTGGAATGATGTCTACAATTCTGGTTACTCATCTTCAAAGGAGACATACTAAAACGGGAAGAGATTTAAAAGAAAGCTTCAGGATTCATAAGGAGAATGAAGAGCTTCTTTTAAGAGAAGACTGRAAGAGCTTGATCTGTTTAGCCTAGATAAAGAAAGTGCTGGGAGAGAATGATTGTTCTCTATAAATATGTCACAGCATAAATATGAGGGAAGAAGAAAAGTCACTATAGTTTAAGAAGAACATTAACACAGGAAAAAGATGGATATTAACTGGTACATCCATATTCAGCTGGAATTGGGAAGATTTCTAACTATTAGAGCAGCGTTTCAATGATACCAATGGGACAAAACAACCTAAGTAGTTTCAAGACAAGCTTGATAAATTTATGAACTAAACTATATGATGTGATTGCCTTAGATACCAGAAGACTGGACTTTATGATCTAASAGTCTTTCTCCAGTCTTGTGTTCCTATATCATTTCATTCTGGATCAATTTTCTTGCTGCTTCTTTATAATCAGATTCATGTTTTGCAATCTGATTTGAGAACTGGATTTTTCCCTAAAATTGCCTTACTAAACTATTGCTGCAATCATGTTCCTGCTCAGCTGAATGCCACGTTAGTCATCTGTCTTGGTTTTGCTAGTCTTGTATAAGATGCTAGGATAAAAATCTGTCAAATGCTGTAGAGATTTGCTGTCATCTTTCTAAATCAATTTGGAAATGATGAAACAGACTTTCTGAGAGTTGGAGGCTTCCTGCGCCAGTCATTTGCCTTCCCCTCCCAAGTATATATGGTCTGGCAAAACTTCATTTTTACTATAACTATCATGGTTTGGTATTCTAATCCTACATCTAACCGCCATCCCACTGTAGATAATAGAGAAAACGTACATTTCCTTTAATAAGCATCACTTTTATCTGTTGTATTTCTTACTTTGTTTGATATCTCTTAAATAGGAATCAAATTAGCCATATTGCCCAATTATTCAGCTCAAGTCCTTCTATACTAAGGCTCACTTCTTTGATACAATCCCTGTTATCATCTGTAAAGTAAAATTTAACAGTATCTTTTGAACCTTGCCAGGTATCTCTCTTAAGTATCAAATCAAAGTTACAGTTCTTAAAATTCAGGAGGTCTCATGTAGCTACTTGAAAGTAGTCTTTTAGTAACAGTCCAAAGGGCTTATGAACCACATGGGTCTCYTGCTGTTTATATCTTGATGCCTATCGTGATTTTTCCAGATTTTTCTGCCATTTTTCCATGCAGCTTTCCAGTTAACAACTAGTTTCAAATCACATCACGCGTCAAGTGTCCTCTGTGTTGATTCTTCCACGTTTCCTCCTTATTGTCTTCATTACTTACCCCGATAACCATGAGCGTAGCGAGCCACYGACATTCAAGTCACTCCTCAGCGCTACAGTTTCATCATCTTGAGCATGTGGTTCGGTTCCCTACCTATTCCTGACCTGCCGCCCTTAAATAAAGGTCTCCTGTTCTTTGTAGAGGGTTAACAMACACTTTTAGTCAAGGCAAGGGGCCTTCATTATTTTCCTGTTAAGGTCTCTCTATTTCTTGTGTAAGGACACAGTTTATGCCGTTCATTTTGTAATGGCTACATCCTTGGACTTCAAATCTTCTTTACCTCCCACTCTGCTAAACAATCTTCTGATTCTTATATCCATCTTTTTTAATCTGCTGGAGGGTGAAATATAATTTGTTCCAATGAGTAGTCTATAGATTTCAGAGCCCACATGGGCCAAGCTGTCTTTTGAAGATGAAAGCCAAAAGATATCCAGAGCACCTCAGGGCAAAGAAAATACAGGTGATACTTTTTTAATACCAAGCTCACTTCCCTCAGGGATTAATGATGGGAAAAAAAATCCTGACATGAATGCCCCCTGCTATAGAACCAGACTGAAAGAAAGCGAAAGATCAAGGATCGCAGCTTTGCTTAGACGGCAAGCTTGAGCCAAATCGTTTCCTCCTGTCTATAAAGGAGGACGAAAAAGGCAAATGAAAATTAGAAAAACTACCACCCTTTCTGCTTCCCTCCCTCAGGGAAAGAAAAATAATATAAAACAAACAGGAAAGCGCTTTCCACAAATAACATTTTGGTCCGAGTGAGCCGTCAGCTCCGTAAGGCAGCGGAGCAGCGAACAAGCGTACCGTAAGCCGTGAGATTCCCGGAYCACCAAGCAGGAAGGCAGAGGTGCGAGCGCTACGCGTAATCTSCTCGCACATCCCGGAGATAAAGATATTTGAGCACCAACCTCATTAAAGAAACCTTCCAGTGCTGATAAAATTGCCCCAAAAGCACACGCATACATATATAGAAATTGCGGGAAAGAAAATCCACATTAAAAAAAAAACTTCTTTCACCAAGTACAAAAAGAAGTGACCTTTTTAAGCCACAAAATCAGGGGATAACTAAGTCATCTGAGCCTTATCAGATTGGGGAGACTGTTATGTGCCGTCTAYGAGAAGACTGGGCAGTCACTGTTCACTTATAGCAGGAACACACTCAAACCAGGAATGCAGAAAAATAAATAACTGAAGGGTTAGAAGGAGAGAAAATCAAAGTTTCGTTGTTATAATTACACAGCACAATGATAGAGTAATTTTTCTTTAAATCAGAAAATAAATTTGAGGTTCAAGTTCCCTGAAGGATATAAAATATTAGAGGATTTTTTTATGGTTGTAATCACAAACTCATTTCTCCAGCCACTACCGGCCGTGTCTAATTAGGGTAAAGTACGTTAATGATACAGTGGCACAGCCCAGAGACGCCTTCAGTTGCGATATTAATTGCATTTAGGGAAAGAAGCATAAATTGTGCTTATACAAGCTAATTAGCATGGGTTTGCTAATTAATACTCGAAAGTCAAACTGCCTTTGTCTTTTCAACTGCAATTAGCTGAAGATGTTTAAATTTCTTTTCTTTCTTTTCTCTTCTCTTCCCCCCCATGCCCCTTCCAGTAGTAAACTGACTCTTAGCCGACAAGCAAGGGAACCACGTGCTGCAACGCGAACAGCCCGGCGCGCCGAGGAGGAGCTGCCAGCGCCGCTCGGGGCGGCCGCGGAGCCATCGGCTCCGCCGCGCGCGGCCCGGCCGGGAGAGGCTCCTGGCAGAAGGGCTGGTGAGAAGCAGCAGCCCGGGGGCTTGYCAGCGCCCGGAGCGGCCTTTCCGCCTCCTCCCAGCCGGGGAAGCTTCGACATCAAAGTATCGAGAAGCGGACGGCAGGCGGAAAAGGGGAAGGGGGAGAAAAGGCAGGAGAGGGGCCAAGAACCCCCATCAGGCGAGCAGCCGCCGGAGCGCCGACTTCCAACGAGCTTCAGAATAAGGCCACTCAGGTGAGACGCTGATCTGGAGCGGAAAAAAAAGCAAGGGAAGAACAGTCTGCTCGAAGGGAGGGAGGAGACGGCGTAACGCTGCAGCCCCCGGGCAGCCTCCCAAGGGACCGGACCCCTGCCACCCTTCGGAGAAGACAAGAAGCGAAACATCCTTTCCTCTCCCAGGGGGGTTTTACTCGGGGAAGGAGGAGAAACGTCCACCACTGGGGAGGAGRAGGAGCCATACGGTCAGGTTTTTCTTGAAAGGCACATGAGGGAAAGAGAAAAAACAATCTCCGTTCCGCTCTTTGAAGTGATTTTCCTATATTTACTGAACAAATTCAAAATGGCTGAGTAAAGCTCCCACCTCAGCAATCTGCAATCCACAGCCCAAAGCTCTCCAGAAAACAGCTCTTCATGTGAGATTGACGCAAACTTTACAGGGAAGATCACAAGACCTGCGGTTTTCCCCTAACCAACCCCTGGGAACAGGCACTGAAGGCTCCTTTATCCCTCTTCTGATGGATGATGCACAACAGCAATTAATATTTTAACACTAGAAGTTCCAGCCGCTCTAGCTCTCTGCTAGCCCGTTCGATACTATGAATTTTTGAAGGCAGATGAGTAACTCAAAACTCAGGCTTAACGAGCCATGAGGAAAAATTTTGAAGTTTTTTTTTTTTTAAGAATGCACATCAGAACCTTTAAAACATAGCAGCAACTTTATGCTCCAATGTGTCCAGCGAGCACATACAAAGCTCAGCACGTAGAATTTAAAACTAAAACAAGGCAGCATGTAACGAAATCAGAAGGTAAATAGGATTACTGCAGTTTTCACTGGAAATAACAGTTCTGACTTACGTCACCAGAGAAGGTGACTAAGCAGGCGAAAACGTTCGTCTGCAGTATAAGATCACCCCAGAATCAGAGTCAATTAACGCTCTCATTACAGAAAATTTAACACTGAAACAGCAAAGAACATTTCAGCCAAACCAAAGGAAACTAATATAACAGAGATCTTCAGTGCCTTAGCAGAGCTAAGCAGAGACCTAAAGAGACTTGCATTAGCACTAGAAGTTAGGATTTGGATTTCAGAGCAGAAGTCTGTTTAGTACATACTCACTAGTGATGCATGCCCACCTTTTCATCACTGGCAAAATTCATCCAGCATAAAAAAGAAAAACRTCTACAGAAATAGCATCCACATTTTCGGTACTGCTCAGATTTGCTTATGATTAGGAAAAGCTACAGAAAGAACCTACAACCCGCTCATTTGCAAAACCACTGATTCATAGAATAGTTCAATGCTGACACCTCATTTACTCCTGAATATGAAGAATCATAAACAATAGTCCTGAAATTGCATATGTCTCCCTACTGGCCTGGCTCTGTGGCCCCTGTTTTTTTTTCTCCTTGAAGGAGCTGCCAACAAAATAGACAAGCCCAGTAGAAAGTTAACAGACATACAAAAACCAGTTTATAGTACATTCTGACTCATCTACTCTCATTTGCTTGTCCTGTGTACACTTGAGACTGAATCAAAGGCCCCTAAAGAAAGGAGCTAATTCACTATGAAATTAAATGCTTGCTTCTCTTCCAGAACTGCTAGCAAAGTAAACTGCTAGCAATCTGCTAGAAAAGACCATTGCATCTCATCCAACGCTTGTTCCAGGTGAGTATGGAGACTGATAGGCTCTAAGACTAGCAATAGTGTTACAAACCTTTGCAGTGTTTATTTCCTATTCGCATCTGAAAACTTGGAACTGATCCAATGTTCAAAGGCACTGAACTTTGCATATGTTACTGCTCTGTAAATCAGGAGGAAAAAAAAAAAAAAAAAAAAAAAAAAAAAAAAAGATGAACGCTTACCATCTCTGCTCTTTGCTTCTGGTTTCCCACCTCTTCTAGAACTTGAGACAGTTGAGCCTTCAAGACAAAAAATATAAAATATATTCAGAAATGCATTTTCAGTTACTGTCTCCATTCCCTGTAATCGTGAGTTATCATTAGCTCACAGCACTTTGATTCTGGGAGATATGGACTAAGCAGCACCAAAACACTACAAGGACTATTGTATATAAATTAACTACAGAATTGACCACTACGTAACCCTTACCCAGTGTCTTGGTCACCAGCTTCATTTTAAAAAATATTTATAAGAAAAAAAAGGGAACCTGACTTAGAAGAGTGTACATACACAGAGTGTATGTACAAGCAAGGGAGAAGAAAAAAGGAGATTATCACAAAGCTTAATGCCGAAGCATCAGGAAACTAAGTTTGTTGACACTTTGGAAAGATTTTTTCTACACTAATATTTAAGCAGGTAGAGTTACACCAGCAGGCTGGAGTCAGAAAAGTCTCATGAAGACAAATCAGAAAGAGTCGCTCAGAGATGCTATCTCTGAGATGCTAGTGCAAAACAACCTAGGTCTAACCAGTTTTGACAAAAATAAAACAAATTTTCAGTATATTTATTGGCCTTAGCTATAAGAAGATATATATGACCTTTATATGGGAAATACTGGCCGCTCCCAAACTAAAGAGAAATTGAGAATTATACATTTCTTTACTGTAGCTACCACTCCTGAATTTTTGTGTCATTTCTCTGTTCAATCTCCTGTTAGAATGTACACCCTATAATCACAGAATAATTCCAATTGGAAGGGCTCAAAGCAGGGTGAGTTACATCAGGATGCTCAAGGTCCTTGTCCAGTCAAGGTCTAAATATCTCCAAGCAGGAAATTTCCAAAACCTCTCTGAGCAACCTGTTCCAATCTTTGATCACCTTCACAGTGAAAATATTTTTCCTTATAATATCAAGGCAGCATCGCTCTGGGAACCTGTTCAACCAGACAATATAAGAATGTTTTTTAGTACAAAGCCTTGATAAAATTCAGGAAAAAATGTAAAGAATCCTCATGTATTTCACTTCAGAAAGAGGCTGCAAATATTTCTGGACACAAAAGAAAAAAAATACAAAGGGATCAGAGAAATCAAAACTACAAGCACAAAATATTAAATAATTTAACTTAAAGTGTATATTATGTGCCTCGGGAAAAATAACCAAACGCAAACTTGTCAGACTGTTATGTCAGCAGAGACCTAGAGGCAAACCCGGACAGCAAGTCCAAAACTGCAACATGATATTGGCAGACCAATATGATTTGGAGAAGCAATCACAGAATGATATCGTAACGTCTGTTTTCTTTATTGCATTTATTTCTAGGCAGCTCAAAGCAAAGGGAAAGAATAGCTGAACTAGTGGGAATTTAGAGAGTAGTGACTAAACTTACTAGATTGCTCGAGGAAATGATTTATGARGATTAAAAGATTTTTATATGTATGGTTTGACTATAACTCTCACAGAAGAGTAAAAGGGACATATTTTATGCATTGGGAGCTGCTACAATCCACGGCTGGGAACAAGGAGGTATTTCCAGCACAGCTGATCCTGCCTGAATTTCAGAGGSCATCAGCCAGCATGCCTGGAGCTGAGCTGGGACCCCTATTACCACAAGCCTATAGCCAAAGTCCAAACAAGACCAAGCCCAAACTTCCAGCAAGGTCCCCTGTGCCTGATCATGCCTGGCTGTGAAACAGATGATCTGAACACTTTATCACATCCAGTTTGTAAACATTAGCCCTACCCTGGGTTTTTTATTAGCTTAAATCAAATATTGAACTCAGCTCAGCTGTTAGAGGACAGCTGCTTGCAAAATGATTCACTGCCATATTCCTCCTAGGCCACAAGGATATACAACCTAATCACCAACAGCATGACAGATGCACAGTTTTAATTATGAAGAAGAAATTAGGCTCTGAACTTATCCCCACATCTCACTTAATCAGAGTGCTGGAGAGGAAGCTGCCAGCCACCACAGTAAGTTAAAGAAACGGCTGTAGAGGCCCTGGGACAGCCCAGGGCAGCGAGCTGAACCTTCATCCCTGCTCACCTTGGGCATTTATCGGGCAGCCTCAGAAAGAGCTGAAAGAAATATTGTTATATTGTTTCCTATAACTTTCAGGAATAAATCACTGGATTTCTTTGTTCAATCACCTCTGCCCAGTGGAAGCCRAGAAAAGCATGAACAACAGACAGAAGCCAGGCAAGGTAGCTGGAAATGGAGATGGTGAGCAAGGTCCTCGGACCCCAACCAAAAGCCAGGTCCCCGGTCAGGCAGGAGGACCACAGCAGATACGGGAGCTGTTTGCCAGTCCCATCTTAGACTTGTGTCCTAGGAAAAGCAATGTCCCACACATGCATAGCTCAATTCTATTTCACACAATTTTAGACAGAACATGTTCACCTTGGTGTCTTGGGAATTTACTCKCAGTAGAAAAGACTTTCATGTTGARTTTTCAGACGAGGCATAAAAGTCTTATCTTGAGGCTCCAAGGAAATTCCTATTACTTAATATACATGTTAAATTCCCATGGATCACTGAGCTCAAGGATTAAGAAATCTGATAAGCAAACAGATTTCAAGTTAAAGAATYAGATATACAAATATACGCAAAGCCCATTCTGCCCACTGAAGGCAGCACAATCAGGTAAAAGAAAATCAAGTAAGTAGCATAAGCAGAAAAAAATTCCTCTGAAGTATTCAGTCAATTACTTTAAGCCTCAAAAAAAATGGTTTGTCAATTCAAAACATTCATGACAACACAGTCTAAACTACCATCAGTGCTACTGTCTTCCTCAAAAGAGAGAGGCAGGAAAGAAACTCCAYGATGCAGCAGCTCATCACTGGAACAGGAGCAGAAACAGATCCCAAGGAGAAGACTCAATTTAGCTTCTAAGGAGGGATTTGTGAACTGCTCAGCTTGCTTCCCTTCACCAAGGATTCTTCTCCTACACCTTCCAAAAGCAGCACTTGTCATTATTTCAGTTGTATTTCACACTTCACACGCAAACACAAAGCATGGAGAAACACCAGACATGCAGAGGTCAGGGCCACTGCTCTGCCCAACTCGGCTTCCCTGTTAGCTGTTCCCGACACCAGACACCACCGGAGGAGTTTGGGCAGTGAGGATYAATGAATGAAACTCCAAATCTTCTGTTGATTACGATGCAGTTGACAACACTGGTTGTATTAACAGCCCCTAACTCTCCTTTGGATGCTGAACGTGAGCCAACTGCCCTCTCCCATAGGCGAGCTGCTCAAATGTGAGAATCACTCTTACGAAGAAATTAGCTACTCAGTCTCTAATGAACAGTCCTTCTCTACACAACAATACCCTCCGTTCTACAAGCAATTAGCAAATCAAAGTGCGCTCTTTGTGAACCTGCATTAATTCACTCCTCAACATTGCACATTAAATAGCTCAGAGGTACAGCACAGCACAGAAGTAGCAACAGCCAAAGCCATAAAATTAACACTTGCTTCAAAGAATTAGGAAAGCAAAATTATTTGTGCTGCATACAGGGATTAAATCAAAACAACCTTGATTAGGAAACAACATTTTAGTCTTATGCTTTCATCAGAAAACATGATTATCTAACAGTCACAACACAGGTACTTTACAGGGGAGAGAAACAAGCAGAACTCTCACTACCTAGAATTAAAAACAGTCATTTTTATTTTCCTCATCAGAGAGAAAATACCTGTGAACATACATGGCTGTTTGTTTTTGGGCTGTGCTTTCACAACTGTAAATACACACTGCAGGTTTCCAGGAGGAAGGACATTTGTTGGAAGGGCAGGCAGCCAACATGGGTGAGGAAGAGGAGAGAGTTCAACCTGCAGGAGCCGTAACCCAGCTACAAAACTCAAAATACGCACTCCAAAGCCCAAGATAACCTTAGCAGTATTTTGCATGCAATAGCTGTGTGAATTCAAGTCAACTGTGGTGACTGGCAAATTTAGGTGTAATATTAATAGCTATTTCAAATTAACTATCTTGTAAGACAAATTCTTGTCTCTACTCTTTGACAAAGTTAACATACGATTTGAATTCACAGGGAAATATTTTTTCCCAATAACAGGCAAATGAAATCTTGTACAGTTTAATGTCACAAATGAGCTTCCTTGTGCTAGCTGCCCTATATCCCAAGTGTAATTTCACAATAACATATTTATCTAATCTCTTACAAAAGAAGGCACAAGATGAAGCTCTTCTGCTCAAGCTAAATGGCTGATGTGTGATGTGACCTACAACAACACAGCTCAAACCAGTGTATCTTATCTGATGCCATAAGCTGGAGAAGGAGAAAAACAAAGGCAYGTCACCTCTTTCCATCAGATTTAAGGAATACAAGCAAAATATTACATCTCAAAGTTGCAGCTGAGATATAGAAGAAAACCCCAAAACATGGCTGCACTCAGAGGACAGTATGATAAGGAAAGTACAGATCAAAATGCTCCAGAATCCAATCATGAATTGTGAGTCACCTGGGGAATATCATGAGAACATAGATAGGGGAATATCATGAGAACATTTTGAAGAGAAGGTTGAAATTACTAATTCTGTCACATACCAAGATATTCTTGTAAGATTCTGGCTTGTAGTGAAAACAGGAGGGAAACTGATTTCAAAAAAAGCTGCAGACAGCTTACTTGCGGAGGTGGCAGAGACTGTGACAGAAGTAACTCGGCCACTTGCTGTTAGACTTCAGTTTATTTGCATACTGTGATTCTGCATATTAAAATATTGTGAAAGCTGAAGTGAAATTTTCATTAGTATTCAATCTGAAACCTTACCCACGGGGTTCAACTTTCAACAGCTAATGCATACATTCGCCTGTTTAAAGTTATAGATCTATTTATACGATGCTAACCGGTATCTTCTGCCTTCAGTCCACTAGCACGCCGCTACTGCAGACGGGGAGCAGTCAGGTATTGTTTTTAGCATCTCTGAAATGCACTACAAAATTACACTGAGTTAAATGGTCATTTCTAATTTAAAATATATCACTTTGATGCTTTGTAGTAGAAATCAGTGATCTTTCAAGGAAAGTGAGTGGGAATGCATCATTGAGATTACAAACAGTAACAGAGTTCAGTATCAGACATCACTAAATAATTTCCATGCCATTTTATAGATGCAGTTTTGCACTGAACTGTTCAGCTTGCTTCCCTTCACCAAGGCTTCTTTCTTTTACCTTCCAAAAGCAGTAACTGTCATTATTTCAATCACATTTCGCACTTTACATGTGAACATAAACCTTGAAAAAACACCAGGCACAGAAACAGGAGGAACTCCAAGAGGTCAGGGCCACTGCTCTGCCCAGCTCTGCTCCTCCGTCAGCTGTTACCAACACCACCGCTCCTCTCAAGAAAGCTCTCCTGGTTATTAAACCAAATGCACACCCTTAATATAACTTGAAAATAACTCCCACATACAATATTTGGTATAGTTTCAAAAGCCTCAATGATGCCATGTTATTTTATAGGATTTAGGTTGGATGAAGAGGAAGAGCCATATCCATCTCACACAAAAGCAGAGGAGAAAACTCCCCAATGACTTCTGAATAAATATCACAAATTTATACACAGAGAAGCAAAGCTCACATCAAATTGCAGAAAAGTTGCAACCAGCAAAACAGAGACCATGTTCTTATTGACATAATTTATCTTATGTGGATAGCCTTACAACGCAACAAAAAGTAGGTTTCTCGGGCCACAACTTACATGGTTTTCAATGCAATTTATTCTTATCACTTCTTAATTTCACTCCAAGCAAGGTCACAAAACACAGGAAACTAGACTGCCAAGTAGCAAGGTGTCCCCATACCTCCAAGGGCTAGTGCTCCTGGGCATCTGACAGCAGATGGTAATACCCAGAGATTGAAGACTACTGCTTCGTGTGGAGCAGTGAATGGTGTTTGTCAACAAAAAAGCAAGAGCTGCCTCATATTTGAGAACTAGTTGTCTATTGGATTGGATGTGCAGTAGTGAAATGCTGTTGCCAAGTGAAACACAAAAGGCAGCTGGTTAGCAAAATTAATAAAGTATGAATGAAGCAGAAGCATTTGGGTGCTAAACATACACTAAAAAAAAAAGATTGCAAATTAGAAAATTGCTAAAGTCATAGTTATAATTACTGAAGACACAAGCAGAACATCTGCAAGATACAGGCTCCTGTGAAATGCATTATCAAGATATACTGGACAAAGCAATAATAATCAAATCTTTCTCTTGCTCCTAAGTCTCAAGGACAGACCAATCCCTCCTCTTCTAAGAGATACTGCCACTTAGTAATGCCAAGCATTCCCGACAGCAAGCTTATGATCACGAAATCATCCAGAATGCTCACTGGTCATACTATGCCCAGTGCAAACAAAAACATGAGGAAGCTTTTTTTTTTTTTTTTTTTTTAACTTTTTTTAACGTAAAGATAACACTCACTCTGCAAAACAATCTAAAATGCTGGATTAGTAAATCCAGGTAATCTCTGAGATCAAGGTGCTACTATTGACACAAATTCATAAAACAGTCAACGCCACTCTGGCAGTAAAAGGATTAAATCCCATATTAATTGCAAAAGTCAAGCATCACCATGCTCAGAGGTGGCAGCAACCTGATCTCTCCAAGCAATGGTGACTGCCACAAAATAGAAAACTTGGAGAAAGGTCCTGAATATCTTTAAATCTACCCTATCAACACTGTTCTCTTCATCTACCCAATGCACCTTGTCAGGCAAGGAGCACAGTACTAAAAGGGATATGGAGAAATAGCAAAATATAGAGCAGTCAAAAAAAGCATTCAGGAAAGGGTAAGTCCCTGGAGATCAGACCACCCAGCTCCAGAATGAAACACATAAGAAAACAGGCAGGCAGGAAAATAAGGGGCTTAGGTGTTACTAGAATTTTCATGACTTTATTTTCCAACATATCTCAAAACAAGGGCAAACAACTGTTGATTTTACACACTGAACTACAGCAGAGGTTGAGGAGAGACTGAGGTGCAACAGCTGCACACCTCCTTTCCTCCCATTTCTCCTTGATGTTTTTCTTCAACACCTTGCTAAGACAAAGCACAGAGACCAAGAGATTAGCACAGCTCTGCTGGGAATAATATGCGTTTGCAGTAGATCTTCTTCTCTCCATCCTAATCAAACGGTGCTGCAGCCCCCAGGGAGAGAATACATTGCCAGCAAAAATGTGAATTTGCAGCTGCTTCCTCCACAGCAAGGGGCAGCCTGACTGCTGAAACTCCGCCAAGCCCAAGGCTCCCGGCAGGATGCAGTAGGGCAGCATGGTATCTCCCACGTGCATGGAAGACCCAGATGCTGAAGGGTTCTCCAAAGGAGTCATTCCACATCACAGGAATACCCCTCAGAGAAACCTCTGCCACAAATGCACTCTTTGGGGACTCAAAAATATTCCTAGTTCTGAGCAGCTGCTGTGTGCAAYCCTAGCAGGAAGTTCCTTCTCTTTTGCTGCTCCCCCAGCAAAATTTTCAAGTCATCAGTAGGAAAGCCACCTGGCGYAAAATTTACCCATTTAGGGACGACCTCTTGCCAAAAGTAAAATAGATAGTTAATATGCCAGGCACAGCAGCAAAAGATACTAGGAGAACATCATCCCATTCTACAGGGAAATAGGAAAAATGGAAAGGGATACAAATCACTGGGATGATATTAAACAGAATTAGTTTTACTATGAGGAGATCAAATGTCTAAAGCTGAAATGGAGAGATCCCAGCCCCAGACTCTATAAGGAACATAGAGCCTCTGAGAATCTAGTTCATCCTCATTATGTAAGTGGTCTTCAAAGCAGGCCCCGTAACAAGCGATTCTAAGATCCAGTAGGCACAATATTTTCTTYAGGTTTCATTGAATCACGAAGCAGTACTAGGGTCTACTAGCAGAAAATATAGAGCTAATCAGTGACAAAATCTCTCACCCTTGTAATAATGCAGGTGATTGCAGGGGGACAGTGTTGGGCATGCATATACGTATAACCTTCTGGCAAAATACARACACCAGCAATTGCATTCTGCCTCCTTTAGGTTACCAACAGAATGAGTTCAGGCTCTAAATCCGTATCTTGATAAAAGCAAACATTCTCATGCACCAAACTCAGGAAAAGGTAATTTCAAAAATTAAAACTGGTGACCATATGACAGCCAATACCTCTGCCAGATTGTAAGCTTTCCCATCTCTTCTTCCTACAGGCAACATTTTTCCAGGACCACATCCCTTGATCTAGGTTCCCCCTCTCTTTGTCAGTTCCTCCAGCTAGGTAAGATAGCTAGAGGGAAAGAAATGACATTTAGTCGATGAAGTCTGTAAATTAACCAATAAAAATGTTCACTCTTATGTTTATTATCCATTCATCAGGAAAAAATGGTGGAATTACATCTCTACCTAAAAAAACTCTTCTAATTTCAGCCCACTGAATCAGCACTGCTGTATCTCATCACTAAGATGATTCATTGTCACTGCACTTCTCAAAGTCAAGAAAAAGGGTATTCACCACAATTCACCATCATCTTATAACTGCTCTGGATCCAGGCACTGTATTTGCCCACAGTATTGTTACTACGGTTTATGTCATTGCATCACTTTTAATTTAAATGTATAAAGAGACATTGTCAGTCCACCAACCATAAGACAGCATTTTCTTCTCAGTGGGTTGCCAACTGAATACCTAGACAATATCCTTGCTTGCCRAAGAGTACACGTCTTCCCACCCTAGCAGCTTAAGGGTAGCAATGTGACTAGAGACATGTGAGGATGGCCAGCATCTTTTGAGAAAATTATTAGTATGGTTATGTATTATAAGAAACTTTTCAGYGGAATTAAGAGTCTGAATGGAAATTCAGACAAAAGTAGTATAAATGGAAAGGCTTAGCTTTGAGTGAATGTTTTGTGCATGGATTAGACCCTGTCAGAAGATCTTTGGCTGGATGAATCCAAAAATCTGAGGTTAAACAGTAACATAGCTGTGGTTATGTTTTTACATCCGTCTCTTAAAATCACAGCCACTAGCRTTAATCTTTTTAACTATTAAAATAACTGTACTGAGCAGCTCATCCTGACCTTAGCACTCCTGAGTACTGAAAGGCCTCCTCCTCCTCTAAGCTGCTGTAGGCTCTTTGGAAGCTGGCGCTGTATGGGGCTGGCTCAGGAGAGGTGACTTTGCACGATGTGTGCATCTCCCTACCCTGCACCACCGCAGTCCCAGCAGGACCCCCCAGCACTGCTGCTGACAGCCACCTGGCAAACACAACAGGGGAAGTGAAGATTCACTTTTGAAGCAACATTCAAGTTATTTTTCATCTTGTTCAGTTTCTTGTCCTGGTTCCGCACACTGCCATTCAGGTTGTATCAGCTTACATGAAGGTCGGGGAAGGGCATCAGCCAGCACTGCCCTTGAAAAGACTTGCGAAATTACAGCCAGTGGATTCTTGGCATCCAGTAGGAGAGTGGGTAAAGTGCATAAACCTCAAAGGATCTCCAACAAATTTGAAACACTCTTGGAAGTTGCTAGGTAACAGTGTTTATCGCCAGGACAAGATTGTCCAATGTTTGTCCTGGTGAAGCAATGCTTGTGTTTCCCTTGCTCCCGCAGTGGCAGCRGAGTTTGTTTAGAATCTGTCTCCCCTGCTGAGAGAGTATTTCCCATCTCTAATCCGGGTGGATAGCTGGATTTTGCTTAATAAAGCAAACACTGCACTTTAAACACAGCTATTATAATTAGCAGGAGCTCGCTGCTCCATTCCTGTTGCAGACAGGGTTTTCCAAATGTCACAGTATGTTTAGCACAGCTGATTTGCTCTGATGGCTGCTCCAAATGCAGCTGACCTAGGAGGACACAGAATTAATCAAGTCATATCATGGGAGGTAAGAAGAGAAAATGAATAGGGTAGTTCTCCTCTTTTGCCCTGTTTCTTGATTTTCATTTTATTATCCATATAGCACTGTGAGCATAAGAAGTTTACCACAGAGAATCCCTGCTTCCAGTGTGAAGTGGATTTACACTTGGAAGCCAAGCAGATACTTCCTAAGAAATTTTACACCTATTCTCTGAGTCAAGCCCATCCCTCCGAAAGGGACCAGAAGACATCGCTAACTGATGATTCTTCACTGATGGGCTTGAAAGTACTAATCGAAAAATTGCCGCTTCCTGACTGAAAGTCTCAGCAGAGAAGGCAGAACTGAAGATGGCATGAAAAGAAACAACAGTGGGCTTAAGAAAGGGCTGGGAAGGAAGTTAACACTGCTACTGGCTACTCTTTTCCTTCTGTAGAGAACAGAGGCTTTAGCAAATCCAGCAACTTTCAGAGACTCAATTTGCAAATATTTGCTTTACAAATTTATTTTAGAAAAGCAAAAACTTCCTTAGTACTTACCAGTAATATACTGYACCAAAAAACCCACAGAGTATCCACCGCCAACACATACCTACCCACAACAAGGAGCTGCTGCCCTTGAAGAACACTAGCACTTGCGTTTCCAAGTATTGCATAAACCAGTGGGTTTTAGCCTCCTTGCAGACAAGGTTCACTTCAGAAAAGCTGGCAGTGCTCCACACCTCAGCACGTCCCACGGAGCCACAAAAGGTCCAATGCAGTCTATTAACACCAGTTTCAYGCAAAATCTCACCCATAACATGCTTGTGCCTCACGCAGAATTCCTGTCTCACTGGTTGGGAAATGCCRGGATAAGGTCGCTACCCCTCTGCCGTACCCCACAAGACACTGAAGATGACTAGCGCCAACTCTGCTTGGCAAAAGGAGAAACCAAAGCACAAAGGTTACGGGCCCTTCACAAGGCCATAGAAGCAAAGACAGCCACGGTTTACAATTAGCAGGCTATACCTCCTAAATTTTAAACTACAAATAAAGCAGGACTTAGACGCAGAATATGCCTCTAAAGTGTGTTACTGTCAGGGGGAAAAGCAGTATTAACAGTACCTTTACCCAAAGACAGTTCTTACATCGAAAAAAAAAAAGAAATCCTCCTAAATGAAAACTGGAAGCAAAAAAACTGTGACACATTCACTTACCCATCCTCAAATAAAATCAAATAACCCTGCACACCAYTGTCATGCTCCTCTAACCTTCCTGAAGAGGAGCAAAATCCTTCCACTTTTATTTGAGAATATATTCAAAATAAACAAACCCCAATGGAATTTTAAACTGACTGTAAAACCTCCAGCAAAAACTCATAGGAAAAAGCAAACGAACAAGGAACATCCTCTCTTGGCACACTCCTGGAAAGAAAGGATTCACCACATTTCTAATTGACTGCCACTGTGGCTGAAATGAATTATCTATAAATAGGCAGGAAACTCAAACAGAGCACTTGAGAGAAGCAGTGAGATTTTTTGTGTTTCTTCTTGTTATTGTTTATAGGTAGTTGGGAAGGAKGTGGCTAACGAGGTAGAACAAATGTGGGAAAAAGATAAAGAAAACAGAAAAGGACTAGAAGGAGGRGATGCTGCAAGGGCATGAAGAAGTTCAGCTGTACAAAGTGCCTAAATACACTTTTTACCTYGTTTTGCAGAGGACTGAAGGGCGAGGAGCAGAAGAAGGCCATGCAACTACATCGTGATAGTGCAGTGTAGTACCAGTGCCACGCTCCAGCTAATCACGGACAGAAGTTTATTGCATCTGTAATGGGAAGAAACCACCACCCTGCTCTCAGACAGGGCTTGCTGAAGAACTTCATCCAGCCCTCAGCCTTAACGCGATGATGGAACTGCTTCTGTGGGCAAACTGAAGCTGGTGTTTAAATTGTGAATATGCAGAAAAACATATGCTGGTGACTTAAGAATGAAAATGCCCTGAGGAGCCTCACATACCCTCATCTCTAAGGCAGCTTTTATGTTATCATTAAATTCTTTTCTGAAAATTCACGTTCCTGTGGGCCCTCTCCAACTAACTTCTAGTCTTTTCTACATAATGGATTCAATATACTATTAAGAGCCGTCATTAAAGCAAAGCACTGGAAGTGTTCGTGCAGCTGTCTYGTGGTAAGAGGCATCCAAAACAGAGTGGAATCGAAACCATTAAAGTTAAGCAATCATCCACATCATAAGAAAAGTTGAATACGCATGTCAATGAACAACAAAGCTAGGGGAATCTGAGTCATTCCCAGAGAGAACCTAGTTTCTGGAAAGCACTTGTAGGAAAATTTCTAATAAACTCAATTTTATAATATTGAGTAACTACTCTTTCAAAATAATTGGATTTTTTTTTACGTGATCACGGCTGTTGCTGCAACCTGTCCACTCACTTCCCTCCCTCTCTCCCACAGCTAGTCTGATTGCTCGCAATAGCCCATCTCCAGCTTTCCAGCATTCATCAAAGCAGCCAATTTAATTATCCTTTTTAATCACTCCCCTTAATCCTATGCTCCTTCTTTGAAGCCTGAAGGGGGCTCTCACAGCAAGTGAGGAACAGAAAGCCCTCTGGTTTCTTTTCCCAAGGAGTCTGATTAGCAATAAGGTTCTTCACTACTCCCCGATTTCCTTCTGGCCASCCAGTGCTCACCAGTGTACAGTGGGAGTCTATCCCATTCCAATCTTCCACTGATTTACAGTTTTCTCTAAGCAAAATTATTTCTTCTGCTGAAGAGGGGAAGGAGATGGCTATCAAAATGGCCTGTAATGCACACTCCTAGGCTGTATCTGTTCATAGTTTCCCTTATTGAAAAAAAAAGTTGGAAAGGGCATGCAAGGGGTTAAAAAACCCYGTGATGATAAGGTGACAGCAGCAGAAAGAGTAAACAAACCATCCTTGCACAGCCTAGGCATGATGTATATTCTGTGGCTGCCAACCATCAGTTTAATTTTCATTGCAAAAACTTGCAGGAGAGTTACTGTGAGGAAAAAGTGCAGGAGTAATCAATCTGGGGCTGAAGCCCTTTGTTTATCCATTAAACAGATACAGCAGAAGGAAAAGAAGTGTGTATAAAAGTTCCCTATGTTGCTGCATCAGTATTTCTCAATTTTGATCTGCAAGGATTAACTCCAGAGGGAACACTGTAATTTTATCCTAGACATGGGCCATTCAGCCCTCGGCCCCTCCGCTGAGGCTGCCAGCAAAAATGCTAGACAGGATGATGCTTTTGAGATGTGAGCGTATATCTCTTTCGAGTGAACCAAAAATCAACTCATTTCATGAAAGCAATCCAACAGCTCACAAGCACCACTCGCTTTACAAATGTGGACTGACAAGGCAAAAGGTGAAACTGTTGCATGGTCCCGTGAGCAACCTTTGAGCTTCCCAGCCCCAAATGTCTGTCTAGCAGGACCATGCTATAGAAACACAGAAGACCTCCACTTGGCAAGGAACGGAAAGAAGTCAGAACACATATCGTAATAATCTCAATTTGTAACTCCAGCCACAAAGGCTCACCGTGTGCTGAATCCGCTGCACCCGCACCGTGGAATTTGCTGCCGCTGGAGCTGTATTTCACAGGTTCGTGCTTGCTGGTGGCCGAGTATCAGGACAGACATGGCTAGCGCGCACCCAGCTAGCGCGGCATCAAAACTAAAACTAAACCAAGTACTAGCATCAGGGTAAGCCAACACGGAGCATGGCCGTAGCTCCYTCTGTAAATATTTGCAGGTGAGAACTGTGAATACTTTCCTAACTTTCTGTTTGTACTTAAATTTTCTTTCTTTTACCCAAGCTAAMCAAAGCTTGGTTAACAAATCTCTTAAACAAAACTACAAATTTTTGCCTTCGGCATATCAGGATGGCCCATCTCAGAGAAGAACCAGCTCCTTTGACTATGCTAGGCTGATACCTGCTGAACTAACTCGAGACTCGCACTTCGTGGAAGAGGCAATAGAGGAAGGTTACATAAAATGTACATTTGTTGTACGAACGGCTGGATTTATGCCCCGCTGCAGTTCCCAGATGTTCACGACAAGTCTCGCACAACCCCTTTCCTCTCACAGTCCCCCCCACTGTTCAGAAACAAGAGCTTCATCCAAAGAGCAGTTGAAATGCAACCTCTTTATAACTGAAACAAGTATTAGCAATAATTACAACAACATAACCTGTAAGGTACTGATGGCCTGTAGAAATCAGATACAATGAAWCTGGATTTTGTCTGACCTAAAGGAAAAGGTGATCATTATCTTAAGCGAGGAAATGTCACTTATGGATGACAATATCATACTGCACTGTGAAGATAAATGTCATTTCTCCAGATAGCTGTAATACACCAATCTACTGTTTTCAGAAATGTATACATACAGCAAAGCAATAGAGAGACTGTAGAATTAGTCTCAGATGCTAWGTTATTTTACGCTGTGTTATTTAAGAGCATAAGGTCATCAAGACTTTWTATATAAACTTCTCTAAATTCACACAAGGAACACATCTATATATGCATATCCATCTGTACATGCACTGATTATGGGGATAAACTGCCTGTGCTTTTTGGTAATAATAACAACTACATACTCGATGTTGCTATAAACATCCACATGAATTATACAGCTATGCATAGGTGTTTTGG
Source organism: Rhea americana (assembly GCF_003343005.1). Taxonomy (NCBI): domain Eukaryota; kingdom Metazoa; phylum Chordata; class Aves; order Rheiformes; family Rheidae; genus Rhea; species Rhea americana. The sequence goes on along the minus strand of NW_028185039.1, from coordinate 1,434,505 downwards.
GGCTCACCACAGGCCCCCATACACAAAGTATGACGAGCAGCTCTGCTTTAAATAGAAAATACAATGTGTAATGCTTCTCTACGTTCAGCAGCCCTGCACACTGCCATGCTGCAGCTGGGATACAATTAAGTACACTCAGATGATTTTTGAGCAAATGGARCAGACAAAGCAATTGCCATTTGCTAAGAGTGGCTGCTTCAGAGCACGGGGGTACCTTTGGCTGAGAGCTTCTGAACTAGGGCATCTCCCCGCAACGGTGTACGCGGTTCGCTTGTCCTCTCCTACGTGCACGGCCAGGAGACAAGCGAGGGAGGGAACGCTGTTTAGCCAGCACTCATGCGTTCTCACCTAGGTAGAGGAATACTGATTCGCCCCCCCAGTCGTGCAGATACCACATCTACCTGTCTGTCAAACCYTTCTTCATACAAGAGACCACAAAATACTTCAGAAACCAGGAGTCTTATTTCACAAATATTTACTACTAGGTGTAAGTAGATCCACAGAGGCCAAAGGAACAAGCATTACATCTAGGCTGAACATCTGAGCAACCAGGCCAGGGAACTGATATATTCAAAGGCTGCATATTCCACTAATGAAATTAACTCCTATGAAAGGGAATAAATTGGATGATTACAAAGTAAAGAACACTGCCTCAGTATGAACTGTCAGTAGAACAAAAGTGTTCAGAATATAATTGCCAGAGGTAGGGCTGGTAACTATTACCTTAGCGATAGCAGATGCCACATAAGGTAAAGAYCATTGGTCTGTGGACTCTTTTACCACTACGGCAGTTTCCAACTCCGTATTAGATGGCCTGGATTTTAAGAAAAATCCAGAGCTTGTGAGCTCTACGGAGATACCCCCGGGAATTAATATGGATACAGACATTTGTCAGTTCTTTGTGCACATAAATAACATATGGTGACAGTCTTTACACAAATAAACCTCAAAAAGCTCCCTCATTATACAAGATACTCTACTTAAATAATCACTACAAAATAATTACTCTATATTTATTCATAGTTACTAAATATATCATAGGTTTTTATATACACCCATAACACAGTGTAGCACATCATCTTTTAAGCCTCATGTTGGCTTTCTTTAAAAATGAAAAATATTTAAGTTAAGCAACTCTTCCAAGAAAGTCAGGTTTCCAAAGAAAGAATGAGCTGTTTTTACCATTTTTCAAAGGAATTACGTTGATACAGCAAGAACTCATGTTTGCRAGTCTAATGTGTGGAATGCAGACTAGGGAACACAGAACGGATAAAAATCAATGCTTTAAAACAGAAATCAGTTTAGTTTTTAATGTGGTCTCGAACAGAACTGCAATTGGAGTGTACATCTGTCAAAGCTAAGCTCACTATAACCATTATAGCCATTTAAACAAATTGAAAACGTAAATCAGCTCAATATGCCAAATCAATTCGCCATGCATCTCGTATCTATGTTACTGTCACCACAGTAGGATTCGTGACATATGTATTGTACAGTAGTCTGCCTRTTTTAATAAACAATATAAATAAAATTCAAAGGGAAAATGTTACAACTTACATTACAGAAAGGCCATGTCTTTCTTCAAAACTTAGGGCTTTCAGTTTGTTTTGCTGAAAAGCTTTTACCAGCATCAAAGCACATTTGACATTAACACTGATTAAAGCAAATAGATAAATTGCAAAGCCTCTGAGAAAACTGAACTGTTCCTTCAATTTACTTGGACCACCCCTGAAGAAAGGAGATCTTTATCAACAGCTTCGCTGTTATTCACAGCTTGGGTGAAAACCACTATCAGCTGGCTTTTTCACTTTTTCTCTTCCTGGTCTTTTCCGAATTTTAAGAGCTATTCTCATATAGAATAAGAAAAGGAAAAAGAAAAAAAAAAAAGGGGGGGGGGGGAAAGAGTGCTACCTTCAAGGTACAACCAGCAACAGCTGTATAYTCTAATTCACAACCTCATGAAACCAAACTGGGGAAATAGAAAAGCTACAGCATCCAGATAAACCAGTTCTTAGGGGAAGACAGCAAAAACATACAGGAGCAACTGCAACTTGTAGCTCTGGAGAATAAAGCATTAGAGATGAGCGATTATGTGTTTTCYCAAATACAACAATTGCAATAGTCTCTGGCATTGAGGCCCCATGCAACTAACTGTGTGCTTAAGTGCTATGCCAAAGTCAGGTTTTTTAAGATAATTAGTTCCCTGAAGAAACATCCCTTTTGCTAATAGTGACTGAGGCCAAAATAAGAAAGAACCAACAGGCTTCAAAGAAAAAACCAAGGTAGCAACTACTGCTGTTCTAATTGCAGCAATAAACAAAGTATTAAGTGCATTAAAATGGATCTTACAGTTCTGGCAAATTGCAAAGAGCAGGAGTGTTAGGGGCCATAAGTGCCTGGGAACAAACATATGCTCATGTTGATTTCTCAGGACACTTTCTTAYTTATAACTGTTTGGTAAGAGAATTTTAACAAAGCTCTGTAGCTGGAGCCCATAAAAACACACTGTGCAGAAATACATTGAGTCATATAACACGTTTGCACCCTGGATGCTAATATACAGTATTAAGCCCCTGAGTCCAGTCCCAGAAAAGCAGAGAGGAGACCTCACAGCTGAGTCATTCTGGCAGCAGCTCTGGGATCTGCTATTAGCTCCAATGGGGAAAYGCAAGAATTACAGACACATGCAGAGGCCCTCCAGGGAAACCACTGGAAAAGGCCAGCTATAGAAAAGTTTATAGGGTTGGGATTTTTTAATAGAAAAATCGCTGTTACAAACATTAATCCATGYTTCTTATAGGAAACCACCGTCATGAATTAAAAGATAACACAAAAACACTTTGGAATATATTGTTTAAATATTCAACTATGCAGAGACCATGTATGAAGTATTCTGAAATAAAGGAATAAAATGAAAACAAACAAATCTCAGCAAGTTCAGAATGTTTCTTAAGACTTCCAGATAAACCCTGTTCGATGGCATTAAATCAAGGCAGAGCTAAGGAACAGCTAACATTTCTGTGCCATTTTTCATATGAACTTCTACATTGACATGCACTCTAAGCGTTTATTTTTTCCACGAGAAATCTACCTCCTTATTTCCCCTGGAAAGGTCTAAGTTTCTATGAGCTGTTAAAATTTTCACCAGCATGAGAATATTCCTAAYAGCTCTAATAATTAGAGGACACTTAACATCAACAGGTAACTGCATTTTGACCTCTAAGACTGATCCACCAGCACCGTTCAAATTAGGCAAGATGCACTGGTCAGAGAGCACCTCTGGGAAATCTGAATTCAGAGATGAACCCAGTTCTTAGTTTGGAGAGAAGAGGCTGGGACTGGCCAGCTTTCCTGTTCCTATTCAATATATTCCTCAGAGTGATGAGCCCCAAGAAGGCCCAGCACAGAGCCCAGGCGCCGGAGGGCTGGCAGCGTGCGGAGGGGGCAGTTCGGGCACGGGCACTGCCTCCGTAGGGATCCCCCTGCTTCGGAGAGGGGCCAGGCCGGGTCTCCCCGGGCCGGGAAGCTATGGAGGCAGCTCTGCTCACTCACCCCCCAGGACCACCCGGGCCTCCTCTTGCACAAAAGCCGTGCTATGATTCGTGTGACACAGCAGTAACCCGGGCTCTATCCAAAAGGCCTGTGCGAACACGAGCAGCGCTAGGTAAAATCACAGTGCTGTTCAGATTCAGGGAGGTTAAAGCTCCGACTTGAATGCAAAACGCAATTCATCCAGTTTGCAGAACGTTTCTCTARCCCTGCAAAAATCCAGTTCTGCAATTGTGGGAAAGGACGTTGGAGAAACCTGCCCCACAGCCCCCTACCACTCCCCCCTCTACCGCCCACACCGCCTGGCTCGCAACGGCCAGTGATGAGACAGATGTAGGAATATATTTGTATGTTTTCCAAGCCTTCCCTTTCAAAAGCTAGCAGCTACCTGTTCCAAACCCCATACCCCAAAGATGCTTAATCTGCCTTTTTCCTTCTGTCTTCTGCCTGTGGGGGGAACAGACTTGTTATCACTGCGCTGTTTGCATCCGGAATTTCAGAGCCCTGCTCCCACAGCTGCACGCCCGCAGCAGGAGGTGGTGTGCACCATATTGCATAAAAGCAGCTCTTTTGTGCACCGCCTTTGTCTGCTGCCATCTGCCGGGGACGGGGACACCATTCACACGCAAAATGCACGCTTGCTTCCTCCTCCGTGCAAAGACATCTAATTGCAAATCCTGTATCTCTGGGCACAGGCAAGCAGGATCTCCACTGTAAAGTGTTTTAAAGCTCAGCCCCCTATGAAATGTTTTCCCCTGTTCCATTGTGGTAAACATGACTCATAGCTGCACATTAGTTATCTTCTTTTTCCAAAGCATCTCTAAGAAAGAACCCAATTTTAAGTCTTCTGTAAGAACTCGGAGCCAGTTCCTGTGATTYTCTTGTCACCTATAGCCAGGTACACTTGAAGCTAACCCAAATTGCTCAGATCAAGCCTCATTTGTGCTTGATTATTCATAACATCACCAGAAGAGGCTAGAAGGGCTCYGTCCATCCCAAGAGCATTTTTCGGGGAGAGCAGGCTGGAGGGGGTTCTTTCTGCTGCTGCCATCTACCAGTCTCCTTGGGGCTGCAGTGAGTTTTTCCAKACCTGACACTATGAATCTCCACAAGTTGAGATAAAGACATTCTCTGCAGTCACGAACTGTAGCATATCCTCTAGAATCTAGACAGTGGCTGGATTGTAGTGCCAAGGTCCTACCTAGGCTAGATCTGCTTCTGACAGCCATCACCGTTTAAAACACACTGATTAGATTTGTTTAAATGGACTGAAACTCTTCAGAGAGCTGAGGCTGCAGGAGTCCGTCCAAAACTCCCTACACTGTAACACAGGTGATAATTAATATTTATCAGTAGTATAAATTGCCATTTYAGAGACAGTCAAGACTTATAATCTAGTCAGCAAGAGAACCAGGGGCAGAGTGTCACRGACTACATCTACATCAGGAGCATGACTTTCAGCAAAATGTTCTTTACTGACCCTCCCGACGAAAATTACAATGTCACCCCTCATTTTTACTGCACTTCAAGCACAAGAAAGCAGCTGAGTTGAGAAATGTTTTTTCCCCATGCACTTTAATAGCCTATTTCAATTTCTAGCTGCGAGGAGCAAAAGGGTCTTTGTGGCTGCTAGTTGTTGTGCAACTGGTTGTATTTCCTTCGGCTTGACTACAAAGAGGGTTGCCATAGCCTAAAGGTCTAGGCATATTGTCTTAGTTAATGACTTAATTTACTCTATACAAATCGGTGCTGAGACATTCTCATTTCTTAAGAATGATGTAGGCTTGCTTCCATTTAGCTGTGGTCCCTAAGGAACCATTAAGTTAWATCAATATAAGCCATTCTTAAACAGTCATCAGAGCTTAAGTGTGCATCTACACACCAAACCCAGTCGTAAAAAAAATCGACCGAGTGAAAACAATACTGGTTTGTGCAGAACATAACCTAGCATAGGTAGCGCCGTGGCTTATTTCTCTTGGTGGATTGTAACTGAGTATCAAAACTAGCTCAACCAACAACTGGTCTCAGAGAGAGGCTCTGTTGCAGCAGCTACTAGCTTTAAGAGGGAACCCTCCTCCACAGATCAGGGAGCCCATCAGCTTTAACAAACCATGAAGCCCCTCTGTGGCTTCACTGCCTCATTTACATCCCAAGARTTTGTGAGCTGTTCACTCCAAGCACAGCCAGGCTAAAAGGGAGGCAAGGAAACTAATGGCTCCCTGGCTTGACCAGATCGCTACAGTCAGAAACATGAAACTTGTAAGAGAAGAGAAGACCCAAGATGATCTGTTTTGCAGGACAGCTCAGCTGGCTCTCTGTTAGAAGAGAAAACAGGCACCAAAGACTGCAGCAGCTCCCGGCAAGGCTCAAGTTGACCATAAGCTGCCAAGCGTTCAGGCTCAGGGTGCGATTTAGACAACGYATTTGCTTTGTCAGAAGATGATGTCCAGCTCTGTGAAGGCTTCAGCAATCAGTGGTAGCTGAGGCATGGAGCACATTAGCATCATCTCCAGGGGCAGTCTGTTTTCTCCCCCATGAGCCACAGATGAGATGTTATGATGACAGCAGTAGTCTGACCGTGCAAAGTAGATGCCTTGCAGGAGTGGCAGCAAAGCTCTAGTGACTGGGATTTGCTCCTTACGGACATTCAAAGCGAGCAAAGTAGTCTTTTCCCTGTTGCTTACTGTTGTCACTGAGAAAAACAGTGTGCAAAGACAGGATAACAACAGAAAGGTAGAGAAAGCAGACAGAAGAAAGTTGAAAATTAAAACAAACTCCTCTGCGCCTTGCACAGATGGAAGGAAATTTCTCTGTAAAGTTCCCATCATCATAAAAACCCTTGCTTCTGTGTAAAGAAGCAACTGAGCTTTGAGGGGGAGAGGAAACTCAGCAGAGGAGGGATAAAGCCAGCTAAACAAAGTTTGATCAAAGGGGGGAAAGAAAGAAAGTAAAATAAAGTGGAAAAGCACTGAGAGGACAGCTGGATGAGACACAAGGAAGAACTGTTAACTGCTCAAACATTTTATTGCATCCACACATAAATTTTAAGCACGTTCAACACCAGGGTGACTGCTAAGTAACCCACTTTACAAGGGGTAGGTTTGTGCTCAAGAATCAGCAATGTCCAGTTTCCACAACAGCAGATGCACTGCAGTTACCAGCCGCACGTACGGTGACAATATTTGGTCAATGAGTTTTGAGGTCACCAATACAGCCCATGCTGAACAAAACCAGAACATATGGCAATTCATGTGCTGAAACTGCCAGACTCAATTATTAACTGATTAGAGTACATATGGTGCTCGCAGACAGTATAAATCTCTCAATGTAAAAAATGCTAGAGACCATTGAAGGTGTCAGCATGAGTCTTTCTTGCAGATCCCTCTTCATTAAAGTTTCATATGGAGCCAAGTGTGTTGTAATAAAATGACTATTAATGGAGTTATATTTATGATGATTTCTCTTTTGTGCAGCTGGATTTAACTTTTCAAACCCTCAACTCCACATCAGAGCTTTCTCACCACAGCTGCCGCATGAACAGAGGCTCTAGATACAGGGCTTCTTGCTTTCTCATATTTCCCTTGAAACTAGAGTTAATGGGTGCTAAGGTAGTAAAAATTCAGCAAGACAGAGACTAGCATCAAAACTGTTAATGTTGCCAGCATCAAAATGAAAATTCATGCCACGATAGAAATGCAGCTAGGGTTCAGTTTATTTTAAGACGCTGGCCACAGACAAATTCATTCCCTCCTCAGCTCCAAAACACACTTTTTAAAAGATGGTGAGYGACACTTCATTAACCACTTGAAATCGGCTGACATAGCCTGCTTGCTTTCTGAGCCACCATTTCGGATGGCATTTTTCCTGCATCTGCCCTGTGCTTTACACTCAACACCCTGTAAAGTGCTTCACTGAACCTCTACAGACAGATCGACGTTATTATAGGGGGGCCAGGGCAGGCAGTCCTGGAAAGGATAAAGCAATCATTTCCAGCCCCAGAGCAGACTACGTGTTTGCATGCTCATGCATAAGAGAGCCAGCTTTTGTCATCAGTCATCAGTGACGGGGACTTAGAGAGTTCCCCACCAGCCTCTCTTTGTCCTCCAGCCCCGTCCCGGTGGGCTTTGCTAGGACTAYTTCTTACAGAGCAACACCTCAGTTTTAAAGCGATCTGGGTTGAAAACATCCTTCCTCATTTCARTTCCTGGAAAGGGGCTTTTAATCCAGATGATGTCTGCGACCCAAACACAGCATCCAGCACAGCCTAGGTGGCTGCGCTCGGAGGGAGGGAGCACTAAGTCGGAGCATCACGGAGCTCCACCTCACAGCCCACGTTAATAAACTCCCCGCGCTCGACCCRCCAGAGCCTGCATGCCTCTCTCATTCCCTGCGTTCTTTTAAAAGGCTTCCCACACCCGTTAGATGGATGGGAAAATCACTGTTTTTGGAGTAAAGAAAAATCCTTGTTTAGAACATCACTTTTTGCCAGTATAACTTCTTCAGATGTGGGGTTGCTGGTAAGAAATTAGGAGAGAGGGAAAAAAAAAAAAAAAAAAAAAAAAAAAAAAAAAAGGAAAAAAAAAAAAAAAAAAAAGGAGAGAGAGAAGTGTTAGGAAGTTTTATGACTATCAAAGGACTCTGCTGGGGAACACAGAACAAGATTTCAGAAAACGAAGCTCTCAGTAGCAGGAAAAAAATCTGTGATAAAACACGTCGGGAGAGAGAAATGGTGTGAATTTTAAGGTGTACAAAAAAACTGCTTTAGCTGAAAGATACAAACTACAAAACATACTGCACAAAGCAGCATTTGCCTTCGAGGCTTTTAAGGCCTGTCTAAATGCAAGGTGCTTGTGGACTGCAGCAACCTCTGCCATTTCTCGGGGAGACGCGGTGCGCACGGGCTGCGAAAGGACCACTCCTGGGACAGCAGCACAACGCTCCCAGCACCAGCCAGCCACCAGAAGCACTCCTCTGCCAGCGTACCTGCCGTAACTCGCCACGGCATCTCCATCCACTACCAATCCTAACTCTTCTCCACACTCTAACCTACTTAGCCGAGCGCAATTCACAGCGTCAGCCTGGCCTGGACAGCTCGGATCCAGCCCTGGAGCTTTCCTCACCGCTCGCCCAGACTTTACCAGAGCTCAGAAAAGCAGCGAGCATCGCTGCTGCGGGCGCGCTGCCTGCACCAGGGTGCTTTGCRGTCCTCCGTCCTGCTTGGCGAGCTGTTGGTGGACCACCCTCCTAGCCCAGCTCCATCAGGCGCTCCCGGGACGCCCCAATCCTTCTGTCACATTTTAACTTAAACATGGGTTAYGTTCCTCTTTTCCCTCCCTCCCTCTGTGCCAGAAACTGTTTATCCCACGCTTCCGAAACACCAGAGGCTCCAAGTTGCCTCATTCTTGTCGTCTCCTCTCTTTGCTTCTGAGATGAGTCATGCAGGTGTCAACACTTCTAAAATTTGTACGGAGGTGCAGCAGAGCGGGGAGGATGCAGAGCATTACGTTAGACGTTATTAATAGCTGTGATCGACCAGTTCTTTCATCTAGAGGCGATGGATTAAAGCTGCTGGTCCTGGTGACGAGACACCAGGAGTTCTGCCTGTACCCCAGCTTCCCTTTTCAGTTTTCAGATTTTACCACAGGCACTAGGAAAAAAAACTTCTTCCAAAATTTCAAAATAGATTGGATTCAGCAGTCACCATTATAGTCAGAAAGGCAAACACAGTCCAGTGAAGGGTAAAATTTTACTTTACAAGGGGAATATCAGGTCTTTGAATCCTGCTTCTAGCAAAGTCTTTAAAGGGCTTAAAGGTTGACATCACAAAAAACAAGCCTCCTGAGAACAGAGCTCCTTTCTAAAATTTTCCATGTAGCCCTTAATCCGTGCCCATGAAGACACACTTAGAACTGGTTATAAATAATAAAAAGAGTGTAGGAATTTTGCTATTGCCCAAAGACACCGTGCACATTTGACCTTCTATTCAGCGAAGCATTTAGGGACCTTCTGTCAGTCCAAAGCCACTGACAGAAACACTAAGAAAACAGGATAAATTAGCCACCGATCGCTTTCCGTCAGTGTTATTTAATCCTGCTCTGTCTGGCATTAAGCAAAGTAGCACTCAAAAGTCAACAGGAAGGAACTCAGAGACGAACTSAGGCAAGATTTCATTTCATCTGATGCCACTAACTTCTCTACAGACTTGCCTAAACTTAACACGATTCCTTCTGAGAAACAGGGATGAAGTGATCTAGACTTCTCCAATATTGAGTTCATATTACACTGCTCTGCTTGCACAACTCTGGAGACAGAACTATGACCCTGGACTACAATCAGCAGAGTCAAGTCCCCACCTCCCAGCAGAAGAAGAGAGCATTTTTAAGGATGACAGAATCAACTAAGGGGTTTTGTGTGCAGTGGGGCAGTTCAGTCTATAGCTTCAACCGGAACCCCAGGACCATTGATTTCCCAAAGTTTTACTCCACTTGGATTATGGGATCTATAAATCTATATGATGGTAGAACCAGAYGTGAAGAAAACTCACACACTTATGTTACTGCAAAACCTACGTAATAAAACTGTCAAGCTTTAAGATCACAGACATTTTCCAAATATTTCAATTCAGGACTATAAACCCCATTAGACTATGACAAAAATAAAACAGAGAAGAGAGGAACTATCTGGCAAATGCATGGTGTTACTGACCTCATGACAGTCACGTTTCAGAATAAAAATCTACATAAAAAGAGCTAATAATAACAATAAAGTAATTCCTACAAGAAATACTGCTTTCTCTGGAAAAAAATGTTTTTCTTAGACAAAACTCAAGTATAAAAAAATCGTTAGTACAGTTACTAGTGTTCTGGGGTTTTCAAACCGAACGTCAAGAAATGAAAAATTAACCGCAGACATACTGTACTTCTCACTTCTGTGAGCACATCATATCACTAGGCAATTAAATCTTAAAGGTCTTAACTCCTTCACCAGTGGTGTTAGAGAATGATGCCTCTTYATACCTCCAGCTCAGCGTTATGAGCATGCAACTTCTGCACCATTTCTTCCGCCTCTCTCATCCGCCGGTTCAGCTGGGGCGAGTGCTCCGAAGGCGTCAGCTCACTGTCGTATGACTCCAGGATTGCTCTCATTCCATCCCGCTCCTGGCGGGAAGAACAGAAATCACTGTTAGGGATAAAGTCCTGATATCCATTGGAGAAGATGGATGCTGGAACAAAAGAATACGTTTTTCACTATCGTTCTTTTAGATGATAAAGAACCCCTAAAAGATATGCATGCATCATCTTCATAAGGGCATCATCCCACAAACACGGGCACCCGGAGCACTAATGAAATGTTGCCAATCTGAGGACTGAAAATTTGGACTGTTTTGTGCATATAAACGTATTTCTTTCTGGAAAGCAACACGCATGCACTGTAACAAGCACAGRGCAACTAAGAGCAGAGCATTTTGTTTTTCATAGAGACACCATTCTAACTCATCATGGCTGGAGGTTTCTTCAGCAAAACGTGTAGTGTAGTACTTGATATTTCTCCTGCCAAAGAGTTCTAGCAGTGAACGAACAAAATCGTGACAACAGAAATAAAATGGATTTGACAATCAAAGTAGTCGAGAGCACATATCCTCTAAAAGGCACGTGACCGACAACTTGTTGAACACTACCACAGTCAGTGTTTACAATAAATATATTCTCTACAAAACGTTAATTGGTGAAAAGGTGTTTGAATCCCTTTGCTATTTGTTGGCAATGCTAACCAAGCACTTTCAGAGAAAAAAAATCCCTCTCCTCTCTCTGAGGGTTTTCATATCCCCACATATAAAACTTGAGTTGTAAGCTAAAGGCAAAACTTTCTGTTGGGACCCCTCGTTGAAAATTTTAAGTATTACCAACTTAACAGCACATAGCACCCACCTCCAGGACGTTGCTGGAAAAGAAAAGTGGGGACAAAGGGCTGAACAGCATTTCGAAAGGGCAGGCATGTTTTAAGGAGATTACTGTTTACCGTGCAATATGCAGAAAGGGATTAGACAGCTGATGAAGTGTTTTTGTTTCGACCATACTGAAGAACCTTGATGTCTGTGAGGCTATAAAACAGAGTCAAAGCAGCACATTTCCCTGGCATAACTCAAAASAGCAAAAAATTCTAGGAAATCCTACAGTGCTGCTTCCTTTCCATTGCTGAAGTTTGCTGTCCTACCCTATTAGAGGAATGCACAAGCGCTCCAGACAAATCCGTTTTCTAGTGTGAATTCTGCCATCACAGAAGGCCAAAGATCACTCAGCTTTCTAGCTCTTCAGCGCACATCCAGACAAGGTCACTACGCTACATTGAACCTGAAGCACATCATAAACSAAACTTAAGTCATGTTGCAATGCTTTGCTGGGATCCTGCTCTCTAGGGAAAATCAGGAATTACTGGGATGGGGGGGGGGGTGAGTCCTTTCCCCTCATGCCCAAATGGAAAAAAAGTTGAATTTCAGACAGTGAAGGTGATGCTAACTGCTCRGTTGAGCAAGCCTAAGTAAGGAGATTGCCTCCTCCTCCAAAATCTAAAGGTCAAACACTGAACGTACACATGGGAAAGGGAAGGAAAATTCAAATTCAAGGTGTGAAAACAAGAAGGGGACTGCCAGAGGTGTAAYGTGTGTTCAAAGCATGCAATGTATTGAAAGGTCAACCAAGATGGTTGGACCGGTCAGCAGCTACAGAAACTTCAAGACCAAAGAATAGCCTGAGGCTGAAGGAACTGAGTTAATATAGAAATGAAGAAAAGCAGATTTTAACATGGAACTGATTATTAGCTTCTTGCTCAGGCCTGGCTGAAGAGAAGTTCTGATCCAAGGAAAGAACAGTTTTGCCATAAGCTTTTGAAAAAATTATTGACCTGACAGATGCATGAAAGGAACTACTTTCATGTTACTGCAGGAACAGAAACTCAGCCGCACCCTTCTACAAGGAACTTTTTTTTACTAAAAAAGTAACAGTCCAGGATCCTTCCATCATTCCCCTCCCTCACCAACACACACGCACCACTCAAATCTGCAAACTTGTACCCTGGCTCAACAGACAACTTTCACTCCCTGTTTATTGCAGAATTATCGTCTAGAACACAGAAGGGAATGTAATGACTACATTTACTGTATTTATTGGTTTGATCCTTGCATATTGTTGCAATTAGATCTGCAATTATAACATCCTTTCTCTCCTTTTCTCTGTACTACAATCTGCTCCGCTATCCCAACTTTCTGCTAAGCATCTTTCATCAACATGACGGTTTAACACAGCAATGCTCTCTCCACTGCAGCAGGGCAGTCCTGAAATCGTTACCATTTTTTTCAGTGGCAACAGGACCCCCTGGCAATTTGCAGCACACTTGGCTTCCAATTAACTCCTGAATATTATGTATTCAAGTTACCCCCAGCAAGATCCTAGCAGCTTCCCAAGCTGTTCAGCCACAAGGAGGACAAAATTCTGCTTTCATGTTAGGATGGGGAAATCTGTATGGGAACAGGACGTCTCTGTGGGGGGGGTCTTTTCCTTAAAATTAACTACAGACCTTGAGTTTCAAAGCCCTTCTCTGAAGAGAGGAGCAAATTTGCCAAGGAAAAAATACGTACAGTAAACCAGAGCACAAGCTGCACTGAAAAAGGCTGCAGAAAAGCTGAAAGAAAGGGCAGTACAATTAAACACTTGATCCTGGTGATTAGTTCTCATCTTTAATTATTCCTAATTATTAATATTGTAATGAAAATCAATTCTCAGCTTCCAACGGGTGATCGCCAGTTCYGTCTTCAAGTTGTTCCCTATCAAGGGCACTTACTGAAAGCTTTTCCCTTCCTCCTAAAGATCTTTTAGTTTGAAAGGAAATAGAAACTCTTATTGAGAAATCCTCCAAGTAAAAACATTCTCCCAAATGTAATCCTAATTTTCAAATGCCATGCTATCTCAGCATCCCACACCACAGGATACAAACCCAAGCCCCCCCAAAACCTCCCCAGAGACTTCAATATGCCCTCTCTAACCTTTTTCAAATATCTTCAGCTTTTCTGCTTTATATWAGGGAAGCATCCAGTAAAATTACTAAAAAGTGGTCCCTCTGGGAATTTCTGACACATACCCAGCACAGGACATCTTCGCTGAACCACCCCTCAAAGCCCACCATTGCAATGACAGCTCACCAAAAGTAATTCCTGCTCTCCCAGTGTCCTTACATGGCTGACTTTTCCCTTTTCTACCTTGGCTAGGTTCACACCAACACAGAAATGAAAATACAGCTTAATCTAAACATGCCCTAAAAGCACAATAACTGTTTTTGATGTTCATTATAACCTAGGAAATGAATACCCCAAAGCAAACTCTGGTGCTACAGGATGCAGCTGTGTTTGCCTGAGGAGGCAGAAGTTTGAAMGAGAGCAAGGATAGAGCATTTTTCAAAGATTAAACAATCTCCCTTCGCTCTGCCAGCAACAGCCAATTCACCAAACGAATACATCTCCTACTGGCCCACAAGCAGCCACAAAGAAACCATGTTTGACCATCTCCACCACAACCTGGAGCTGATCCCATTGAAATCCACCATGTGAACACGCAGGATCCCACCTTTCACAACCACTCCAAGATCAAGCTTCTCCCCAGCTCTCCCGCCCCCTCCCCTCGTCCTTCCTGCGTAAAGCCAAAATTGGACTTCTTTGATGAGTAGCTSTTAGATAAAGAGCTGTTGCTTTTGCCAGCACTCATGCACCGGAGGGCTACAAGAGTGTTTTAGCAACAGCAGTAATGTAAGTGGGCTTCTCTGGGATTTTAGGGTTAATTTGGGGGAAAGACCTGGGAGTGGTTAACCTGAACGTCTTCCCCCCTAACAACCCTCCGGTGGCAGCAGCGCTGCTGCCGCCCGTCTCGGCGCCCGGCCCGCGGCTTCAAACGCACCCGCGTTCCCGCCGGCCTATTGGAAATAACTGGAGAGACAGTAAAACACAGCAAAAAAATTAGYGTACGTAAGGTCAGGTGGCATTTCAAACTCGGCCTCTATTCCTGTTGACGTTTGTTAGCCCCTCCTCAAACATATATACACCGAATTCACTGTAGACTTTCTAATTAGTTGAAGAGGAAGAAAAAAAAAATCAATAAGAAAGAAATTAAAGTTACAAATCTAACTGAAGTCAGGCACACGCCCAGGGAAAATTTGTTCCTGGGGTAAAGTTTATCTAGTGTCATAATTTTATTGAAATCCTATATCTTCCTATTGACTTTTATAGTTTCAAGCTGGGTGCCARAGTTATCATTATTAGAGTTTCAGCGTTGCTTGCAGGCCCGAGATTTGGAGGGTTTTTTTTTTTCCTTTTAAAAACAAGCTGTAATTGTCTGTTTTATTGATCAATAAATCTTTCAACTGCCTCTCTCACRCAGGTTCCAGTCTGCTAAGTCTCCTGCACCGCGCTCTGAAAGAAAACAGTTTTGGGGGCTGTTTTTTTWWAAWTTWWTTWWTTTTTTTTTAAGAACAGATTGTTTTGTCATTAGCAATGAAAGAGCAGGAATCGCCCTGGTCCGTTCTGATAATGGCTTTTTAATGACACATTCTAGTCACAGTAAAATCTGATTTATTTCCACATGAGTGAACTTCAACTACTAATCCCAAACCCAAACACGCAGCTCGCTCCCTGCCTCCCTTCGGCACGGATGCGAGCCTGACGGAGGAGAGGAGCTTGGAAAAGCAGAACCGTAAGCATATTCCCCCACTCRGGGCCTTTCTGTGATACAGAAATATTCCTATTCCTAGCGCTAGACTAACTTGCTGCTTAATTAACGATAATTTGGGGGAGAATGTTAATAGATTGCTTCATTATAGGAAATCAGTGGCAAGACTTCCCCCTCCTCTTCCGCTCCAGACTCCTAACTACAAATTAATGATAAGGGAAAACTTCAAAATGAGATTGAACTAAGAATACGGAGCATCAACATCAAACAGTTGCTATTTGCAATCAGGTCTAATTTAGCCAACTGTTCCAGAAATAAAAGAGAAAGATGAGTAACAGAGGCGCCCATGTATTTYTGTTTAAATTACATATATACTCATAGAAAGAGGGAGACAGTAACTGGGACTTGACCAGACATTTAACACTAGTAAAATTAGCTGCATGAGGTACGGAAACATACACCAAAATACGGTCAGAATTAATTAAAAGATACATAAGTTTATTAGATGGTGGCAGGACTCACCAAAAAATATACACKTAGGATACTTCAAAAAGTCAACAGTCTCTATGAGCAACTATCTTTGACAAACTCACAAACAGTTTCACAGGTCCTGAAAACTAGAAGAAAGAAGAGCCCCAACCTTTCAAAAGAGGGATAGGAGAGAGGAGAGACACTCTGGAAATTACAGATCACTTACTTTAAAACTTTGGTACCTTACAAAGTGCTTGAAGAAAATATTAACAATCAAATTGAAAGCAGCTAGAAAAGAATTAGTGCTAAGAAAAAACTGAGAATATGAATAATATTGAACCAGGCTAATTTCCTTCTTTGATAGGTAACTTGCCTACTGCATAAAGAGAAACATTAAATATGACAAATCTGACCTTCAGGGAGGTGTTTCTCAAAGGGGACGATCATCTACACAATTTGAGGACTGAATTTGTATCAAGGAGAAGAAATTTATGAAAGCAAAGCACACAGTCTTGCATGCTTTCCCTTCAGGTGATGTAAGATAAGAAGTCTGAATGGCTTCTGAGAGTTGTAGACTCCAAATCTATCATCAGCCTGGCCACCATCAATGGCCAGCTCCTCTCACACAGTGTCCCATCTCTTCCAGCTCTTGCATGGGGCCTCTTGACCTCATCACACATGCCAATCACTGCACACCAATAGCCTCTAAGCACAAGCTAAGCTTGGAAATGTGATTTTTGAATATTTCACTTTCTGCAGTTGAATATTTTCGACTTTCTGCAGAGCAAAAAAAATATCAAATTCATAAGCAAATAACAAGTAAGTTTCTCTTTGTACAGGCTACTTGAAAAGCCATCTCTGAGATAGATAGATAGATAGATGTGTGTATATATATATATACACACACACACACAAAACCTTTCACCACCACCATCACTGCAGTGTCAGAACACCTTCAAGAACTGCAGTAGCAAGATGAGGAATATGCCACCTGTCCCCATCTCTACCTCTTTCTGAAGAGACGCATGTGCAGTGGAATTCTTTTAAATTACATAAATAACTATATGTTAATGTTGTAAGTCACAAGGATGGAAGATGGTGAAACATAGGGCAGCCCAGAGCTCCTGGGAAACTCTGTTCCACGGTTTTCAASCAATTCCAAAAACCTTCTCCTTCCTCCTAATATGGTGCATGAGAGAAATAAAGAGTAGAGAAAAGTTATTCCATATAGTCATTCTACAGACAGTAAAAGGAAACTAATCCAGTCTTACAGGTGTCTTGGACCTCTTTATCAATACCTCTTTTGGAAGCATTAAYTGTACCAGTGGCTACCTTGTTAAGCCTTACTTTGTAGTAAGATTATGTTTCAAAGATTATGTTCACATTTTACTACCTTATGAAACACAAGAGAAGCAAAAACAAGGTGACATCATGATACAACAAACAGTGGCCAGAAGACACAGCTGTGGCTAAAGGCACATTGGGTAGAAATGCTAATCTGAACAGACTCTGCTACTGCAGGAAAGCAGCTAGGAGGAGCTATATTCTCCCAGCTCCCAGCCCTCTGGGTGCACTGCTAACAAGTGCTAATCGCATCTTCCAGAATGGAGAAAAAGCAGAATCCTGTTTTGAAGAAAAGCAGCAAAAATAAAATTACCAGAGATCTCTCGAATCCTCCTCATCTACAACAGCAACTCCTATTACCAGAAGGCATGGCTCCCCTTTCTCTCACCACCTTTATCTTTTGTATTTATCTTTAAACCAAAATTTGCTATTCTCAAACCTCCAAATAGCCTCCTYCTCAGATACAGCCCTTTCCCAACATTTCTCTCTGTGGCTGACCTATTTTCACATTACTTTGCAAATTAGAACTGACTGCAGACACRTATGTATGTACACACCATTGACTCTCTACTCCAGATCTCAATTAAAACAACATTTACAAAAAACCCARTTAAGTCCATAATAATAAAAACATCCAGCAGATTTCACTACCCTTGCACTGACAAGAAGGACTTTAATTCAAAATATTCTTACCTCTCAATATGACTTACTGTATATCAAGCCTCTGCTTGCATTTTTGCCCCTCAGACCAACGTAATTCTATTGCAGGAGTCTAAAGATAGATTTAACCTATCAAGAAGCCCTTCAGAYGTATTGTCTCCTGCAGTCAAGGTTTATCCAACATAAATAACTTATTTCTTCTTTATAAATCCAAGTGCCTCCATCCCTGTCCAACGTGACCAGGTGGGAAAGAGRTCCAAGTAACCAACGGGTTCTGTAATCGCAATCACACAGCAAAGCAGGAATTAAGCCTCCTTATCGCTCTCACTGTTTCTCTACAACTGATGTTSTTCTTCACTTTTTCTAACATTCTCATAATGGAGCCATTTTCCTGCTAGTAAGTGTACCATAATAATCAGCTTTCCATCCAAGGAACAAGGTTGGAAGTCTAGAGAAAGTAACCAAGGAGGAGAAACTGCAGCAAGAAAACGTAACCATGCAGAAGAACCTGTACTGTGAGAAAGGGGAATGAAGACTGGTATTAGGTGCCAGAATTAGACACTCAGAAACACTCTTGTTTTCCTAATCATCATTTCCAAAATTTTGGACAGACTTTGCAATCTGATTATTTAGCATAAATACGTATGCAGGTAGTACTAAATATACATAGTTTACACATAAAAATATATATGTACCTCTTACATACGCTTACATGCTGTAGGGTTTTGTCCAGATTTATAGTTCTTCCTTGCTAGCTAYTGTCCCTCACCTCCAACTCTTCTTTACAGATGGCTCAGCTTCGCCTTGTATGCTGGCAATGGACCAGAGCAAATAAATCCACTGCAACACTTTTAATCCGTCTCTGATAAATCCCCTGCTTACTGTCTTCTGGAAAATTGTTCATGGTCCCTAAAAGCCTCATTTTGCTTGTAGCACATACATATGCCAGATGACAAGCAATCATACAACTGACACTGTAGCAAACTAAATATTATCTGACTAAAATACCCYTGGGGTCCTCTTGCTTCACAGTGAGTTTAACATGTTTAGTTATGTTTTCTAACCTCCTGCTGCTATAAAATAATTTTATGATTTTTTTTTCCATTTAACTCCCTTCTGCCGAAATGCTCACCACCACCTATCTCTAACACAAGCTCACGGCGTATTTTTTGACTCTTCGTTCGAGGAAAACCTCTCTGCCGTTTCCCCGCGCCCCGCTGCTCAAGCAGGGGCGAGCCTGCACCCGTGCAAGGCTGCCTTACTCGCCCGCCGCCGCGCAGGGGCTGCCCTCAGCCTCAGCCTTATCCGACAGCGCTTGCACAGCTCACATTTGAGAAACGCTCGCTTCCAAACAAAATTTTAATACCATACCTTACTCAGCCCAGCCACGAGATTACCATCGTTGGCAAGGGAAAGGCATACAGCTGACAGGAAAATGTATTCATCCTTACTTACTGGCAATAGAAAACTAATATTTTATTCATTCATTCAAAAAAAAAAAAAGAAAGAAGAAAAGAAAAAGCCTTATCCAACCCTGAAAAGAAAGTTTGTGAGGCTGCATAAGATTCTCCTATTCTGTCTGTGTCTACAGCACATAAAAATTCAGCCCTATATTCATTCCCTCCCCTATGATTTCTTTTTCCTCCTGCTTAGTAAGTAACCCCAGATACTGGCCTCCAAATCTCTTAGCAGCCAGTTTCTTGCAGTTCTAACTGATTAAATATCATTAACATGAGAGAAAAATAAGGTGAACTGTGCTCTACGTCAGTGGAGTTATCTTTGCAAAAGACTTTTCTGTGGAGGAGGCAGCACACTGGAGGCTCCGCGAGCTCCACACCCAAGTCCCTGGAGCATTAAGGGTGTCCCAGGGAGCGCTGAAGCACGAGGGCAAATCTGTTGCAAGGGATTTTGAGAGGACAGACAAATCAGAGGACCAAGTTCATCCAGTCAGCTCCATACAAAGCTAAATTGAATATGAAAAGTAATTTCCTGGTCCCCTTACTAGGRGTCAACAATTCCAGAAATATGGCAACAGCGGCTTTTAGAAAAYGGCAAACAAAAGAAGCATTTCAGGTAGTGCTTCACCTATTTGTATTGMAGGGAAATGTAACTAAGTGATTTCCCATATTTTACTTAATTCATAACATATCCCCTCTACYCTCTAACTCCAGGACACAAAAGATCAGCAACTTCAAGAGTTTCAGAAGTTATGAATCACACTGTCTCCTAAGTCACTCTTGACACATCTGTCTTACCTTTAAAGCATCCTAGCCAGCAGATCAGATACAGCTCCTTGCTCCCCTCAGTTCCACGGTACCTCCTTAAAAACAAGATACAAGGCAGTAACATCCCTGACATCCACCAACAGAATTTACACTACGAACCATCAGYGCATACTGGAGATTTAATTCCTTCATCTGACAAAACATACAATCACAGTGTTTAATGCATCTATACAAAAACCCCTCCTGGCCACTATTCCTTGGTGTTAAATTAAAATGTGTTTGCCTATCTGTAACTACTGTTTTGGAAACTTCCTTCAGCTACAGCCACACGAGCACTGACTGCACTGGGGAACCGCACACAAGCCCGCAGTAGTCACCGACCCACTCTGATCTAAAAGAGCTACGCAACRGGTAAAATATCAAACCACTCCTATACACAACACCAAAGCCAGTGAATACCCAACACTGATGGTCAAATTGTTGACCAAAAAATCATACAGCATTCTGTTAAGTACTGGAGGCATAATGTGCAATTTCAATACTACATCAGTCATCTCTAAAGCAACAAAAAAAAATAAAATCTAGAAATACTCTTCTCAAAATGATACTAACCACAAAGGATCATTTCTCACCCATGCAGGTCTCCCAACAGCAAGATGAAGCTAGCTGGAGGCTTAACTTGGTAACTCAATTTCAACCCAAGATCTCACCATAGGCTTTTACTCAAGCCAGAATGCAACACTAAAAGCCATATTTTAACTTGACTTTATCTTCTAAAATGGACAATTAGCTTGTTTACTTACAGCCAACAATTTATTTGAGACAAAGCAAGAATAAGCCAAATATTTTGAACTAAAGTTTATTTTTGTGCAGTCAAAATACTAATTTTACCTTAYGCAAACCAACCAATGCAAAACATACAACTGAATTGTATGTTTTAATGTGTGCCCTTTGAACATATGAACAAATAATGTAGGGCTTTCAGTAGGTGAGCCAACTTCAGGCACTTAAGAAGGTTAAAAACACAAACTGCACCAAGCAAACCCTCCYTGGCCTTTTTTAAGATCAGTTTATTCACTCAGCTTGGAACTGAGCTCAGGTAACACCCACAAAACACATCTCATTAGCTTAATCAGCAGCCAGCTTCAGGGCTTGCTCTCAGACAGCAAAATAAACACTACAAAGCCCAACTACTATTTATCCTCTAAATAGCACTTCTGAGACTGTTTTCTGCATTTAACAAACAGGACYCTGCCACCTCTGCCCTTTGGGTTACAGCTTCTTGAGCACAGATCTGGAACATGTTGGCACTCAAATCCAKTCTAAACTTCAACACCAGCCAGCAGATGAGCCTCCAAAACGGCCACTCTGAAGCAGGCTTGAGTTCTTGTCCATCCTGAGGTGTGATGATGTGGTGAGGAACARAATCAGATGCTGAAGAGGCAGGTAGGAAGACCGTAATGGGCAGATGTATTGTCATGGCCCTTTACCACCCTTCCAGTCCCATCTTGAGTTTCTGAACTCTCCAGGGGGAGATGTAATAAATACTTCTGAARAAACAATCTCTCACCAACAACTTCTCTGGATATTTTTATTGTTCAGATAAATATCCAGCTTCTTTCTGAACCCTGATAAATTTCTGACCTTGCCAGTTTTCTGGCAGCAATGAATCCTACTGCCTTTTCCATTGCTTGGAAATGTATTTTCTTTTATCAGTTTTTAATTTGCCACCTTTCAGCTTCATTGAACACCTTTGTTCTTGTACTGYGCAGACAGGGAAAACAGCTCCATAACAGCTTCTCTAAACCCTTTCATTAGGGTATGTGCTTTCAACTTGTCACCTCTTATTCAACTACTTTTAGATAAACAAGTCCAACTTTCAGAGTCTTTTACGTTCTCACCACCCTCTCCTGGCTGCTGCTCTGTTGTACGCTTAGTTGAAGTGAGGCGGCCAGCTATAAATCAAGAGAAGGAGCGTAGACATACCACAAGATGTACTGGCCCCTTTGCCACATCTTGCTGCAAGGACAGACGTGTCCTCTTGCAGCTCCTCACTGGYCAAGAATGATCAYGATGCTCCGGCTGCCCCCAGCCTCCCATGCAGACGTGACCCACGGGCTCCACGCCACCAGCATGGCTGTGCGYGCAAGCCCTCCCGGCTGTGCTTAGYGTGAACAACGTGGCTTGGGAAGGACCAGCTATTCAACAGCGTCAGAGGGCTCAGTTCATCTGAGAAGCAAGAAGTGCTCCCAAACACTGCTGAGCCAGAGACCAGCAAAAATGCGGTGGGGAGCAGTCGACATGCAGTCACCCCTTCAGCTATCCATAGCAGAGACAAGAAGAGGTCCATGTCTACACCTAGAAGAAGAAACCTCCAGCCTTTGCTAAAACAACCCATATACACAGCTTTCCTCAAATTTGAAACATTCTTGAAAATTAACYATTACCTTTATGTATCCTACAGGTTAGTATATCGAGGCCTAAAATTAATATTAGCTGTCACTCAGTGACACTTTCCTTTTACAGTGTCACAGGAGCGCTTGTGAATTCAGGCAGACAAGGCAACACTCCTCTCTTTTGTTCTCCCTCCACTGGCTCTGCAATATTAAGTCAACAAAATCTTTCCTCAAAACTGCACTGACATCAAGAATGTTATGCTCAAACCATCAGAAAAAATATGAAGCACTGAAGTCAAGCTTCATTAAAAACAAGTGGAAAATCAGTTTACCAGAAGAAAAACATCGGTTAGCATATATATTTGTTACATATATCTG
The DNA here is from genome assembly GCF_003343005.1 of Rhea americana. Classification (NCBI taxonomy): domain Eukaryota; kingdom Metazoa; phylum Chordata; class Aves; order Rheiformes; family Rheidae; genus Rhea; species Rhea americana. The sequence goes on along the minus strand of NW_028185039.1, from coordinate 1,411,771 downwards.
AAAAAGAATGACGATTAAGTGTATAAAAACAGAACATTCAACATTCATTTTTAATTAATATTTGGCCACAAAATTATGCACACTCCTAATTGTTCATACTGTATTTTCCACAAAACCACATGCAATAAAAACCACAGCCACAACAGTAAAAAGATCTACTTTGTTACAAATTAAAATCATTGCTTTGCTTTCTTACTAATAAATTACTATATACTGCAGAACAAAAAGCARTATTACCTTTTCTACTTCCAGGCATTATTTTATCAAAATAAGTAGAATATGGTATAATCATAGAAAAGATTGTCAAAGGGAAAAACAGAGAAAGAGAAGGAAGAAGTCTCTCCCTGCCACATAACATCATGGAAAAAGCTGAAAAATAGCAGACTGAATTAATGAACATAAACTCCTAATTCCATACTGCAACAGATCCATAAAGCAGAGCTTTTGGGATCACTCAGGGAAACTCAGGCTGAAATTTAGCCTTTCCTATTTTCCACAGACCAGATGCACAAGATCACTCAAGTCTACCATACCCACAACTACAGGATCTTTAGTTTGCAACCGAGTCCTCAAGAAGGCAACAAAAAGAAAACAGAATCTACTTGCACAGYAATGCAATGCTCATCAGCAAGTTGGTCATGTCCCTGGAAGAAAAGTCCATTGCTGTGTGTCAGATACTACTATCAGAGTTGTTTTTATTATTATTCTAAATTCAGAAAAAGCAAGTTTAAAATGAAGTTATACATCTGATGTTATATTTGAATTTTTTGCTTCCATTCGCAAAATGCCCTCTGTAYTATTTAATAAAATGCCTTTCTCTGCAAGTGCCTTACAATAAACCTAGCCAGCATTCAGTTCTGACTTAGCAAAATCTCCCTCTAATACAGCTTTATCTTACCAATGAAGGCTRTATGAGATGGTGGCATTTTCAATTTAGTCTATTATTAGCAGTAGGTATTTCACAGAATCACTGAGGTCAGAAGGCATCTCTGAAGATTATCTAGTCCAGTGTGTCCCCCCCCCCCCGCTGAAAGGAGAGTCAACTACAGCAGGTTACTGAGGTCATATCCAGTTGGATTTGACCACCCTCACAGTAAATTTTTTATATATATATAGTTTTCCCTATGTTTAAACAGAATTTCCTTTATTTCAATTTGTGCCCATTTCCTCTTGTTCTTTGACTGGATACCACTGAGAAGAGTCTGGCTCAATCTTTATATTCCCTCCCATCAGGCATTTAATACATGGATAAGATCCTCTTCAGCCTTCTCTTCTCCAGGCTAAATAAATAGCCCACTCTCTCAGCCTCTCCTTGTACACCAAATGCTCCCCTCCCTTAATCAACTTTGCTGGTCTCACTCCAGTAGGTCCATGTCTTTCTTCTCCTGGGGTGCCCATCACTGGACACAGCACTCCAGATGTGCCTCACTAGTGCTGAGCAGAGGAGAAGGATCTGCTCTCTCAACCTGCTGGCAACGCTCTGCCTAACGGAGCCCTGGAGGCTGCTGGGCACCTTTGCCTCAGTGGCACATTGCAGGCTCATGTTCAACTCGGTGGCCACTACGATCCCCAGTGCCTTCTCTGCAAAGCYGCTTTCTAGCCTGTAKTAATTAGTTCATGGGGCTATTCCTTCCCAGGTACAGAACTTCGTATTTCTGTTTATTGGATTTCTTGAGATGCCTCTCTGGCCACCGCTCCAGTTCTGTTGAGGTACCTCTGGAAAGCAGCTCAATCATCTTGGGAGCCACTCCTCCCAATTTCAYATCATCTGCAAACTTGCTGAGGGTGCACTGTCCCATCACCTAGGTCACTAATGCAGATGTTAAACAGCACTGGCACCGGTATCAACCCCAGAGGGACACCTCCAGMAAACGGCCTCCAGCTGAACTTTGTGCCACTGATCACAACCCTGTGAGCCCTGCAGTTCAGCCAGGTTTCAACCCACCTCATGGTACACTTATCTAGCCCATAGTTCATCAGTTTGTCAATGAGAATGCTGCACAAGACAGAGTTGAAAGCCTTGCTCAAGTCAAGATAAACAATATTCACCAATATTTGTAGAAAACCTTGTACAAAATTTTAAAAACTTCAGAGGAACATAAGCAAATAAAGGAATTAATCTCCAACTGAAGCTTGTGGAATTCATGCAGATGATAAATGTATGCTTCTGAAAGAATTTACCTGGTCATACTTTTTCTTTAACAACAGCTTAATAGTATAAATAAAAACACAGCAGCAAAACGAGTGAACTTTTCTAGAGAGAACTTCTTCCCATCTCCTCCTGCGGCAGCAAAAGGCAAACAATTGCTCCCTTTCTCCATCACCCACGTGGTTCTCACACTGTTATACTAAYAGGTTTTCTGACGAGGAAAACTCTAATATTATATAGCACTCTTGTTAGCTCAGATCAGAGAGTATGCTGTTAAACCCTGCAGGTACCACACTCTGCAGAGCCTGGTCTCTATTTCACAAATCATACGTAATTGCCTCTTTAATATCAGCCACTGAGTTGAGTTGAACATGATCATTCTTCTTTAAATTCAACATTCTGGCACTTCAAATACATATATTTCATACTTTAAGAATACTTTTTACAATAAAAATACTTCAAAAGCTTAGAATTAAGATTATTAGACAATTTAACCCACTGATATGAACAGTGAAGAGAAAAGAAAGCAACTCCTCCTATGCCCTAGACAGCAATTTCTTTGTGGTTATTCACATGAAGAAATAGGGGGTCTCTGAAGCGGCTTTAGACTCTTATGTTTGAAGGAGCAGCATGTGATTGATACGGCTGTTATTTGTAACGCTACAGGACAGCGTTATAAATAACGCACCGTTATTTCTAAGCGTTGTGTTGTTTTGCACAACACAGGCCAAAGGGCACAGTAGCCCACCGCAAACGCTGGCTGTGGGAAAATTTTTCCTGTAATGTTTGCACAAACGTAGGCAAATGGGTGCTCTTTGCTAGCAACTGTTTGGAGCCTCGTGGAAATCACCGGGTTGGGGCTCTGCCCTCGTCCGCGCTGGCATCGCACGCGCATCGCTCCGTGCCTGCAGACGGGTGGGAATGCTTCGGGCACAGCAGGAGCCAGGGAACGGATGCGAACTTGGCAAATTTCAGCATTCAGCACTACGAAAATTCACGTGACTTCTACTGTGTCTGCTCCCAGAGCGCATTAAACAGTTGCAAAGCGCTGACCAAGGAATGACAGGCTGCCGGCGGTACGTGGTTAACGCAATCATCGAGCACTTGCTCGGCGTGGACCTGCAGCTCGCTGAAAGGGGAGGACAGTTACTCATTGCCAAGGCTTACTTCCAGCCCATCTCCTGCTAAGCTYGCTAACGCTGCGGCATGCTAATGCGTACGCAGCTCTTTCCTCCTCATCTACAGTCATCCCCTCTGTGGTCAGAGCTGATTTAATTCCCACTAAATCATCTCTGGCAATGGACAGCAGGTCCAGCTTTGAATTTCTCCAAGAGGTGTGATTGCATCCCTTAGTTTCTCCTGCTTTTTGTGCGCTCTGAGATTAGTAAAACTTCATTTTTCCAGTTTGCTTTTTAAATGGAAAAGATTACTGCCAAGAGGTGTACATTTCCTATTTCCCTGCCACCTACAGATGAGTCTTTTCTTTGTTCATACCTACCGAACAATACTGTCTCCTGACACATCAGCTTTAAGAAGTAAATACAGTTGGATTTTTAACTACGCAAACCACAAAGAAAGATATCTGCACGTTATAATCAATTCCTCTTCTGATCTCTCTGGTGAACAAAAAAGATTGAATTTGGTACCCTTTTTAATATCTGTTCACATATTCTCTCGCAGTGCTGAATTGAACATACTCAGTGCTTTTGACCTCAGCCTGCCGTTCCTACTTTTCAAAACTTTAATCTTTAGTTCAATCTAGCACAAGCAAGACACCCTCCAATCTGGAGAAAACTGGAGAACTGACAATTAAGAAAGAAAAAAAAAATAAAGAGGAAAAATACAAGAGAATATATGCAAAACCAGATACATTATAAGGACACTGCTTTAAGTAACTCCTAGGTAACAATACACATATATAGGCTACCTGCAGGCTTTTATGCTGTGCTTTTTATCAGTCAGTCTTAAAAACAGTTTAGTATGGAAATTCTGCATCACTGACATTTTATGGAAGGGGAAACTGAGGCCCAACAAGCTGAAGTGACTGTAGTTATTCAGCAGCTTAGAAAAACTGGACTGAAACACSGATCTCCAAATCTCTGTTCGGGGATCCTGGCATCGATTAGTAATTCTTATCAGCACCAGTAAAATTTATGTCTATCAGCAAAGTATCAGCTCCGTTTAGGAAAGGATTACTACCATTGCGTGCTCACTTCTGAGATACTATCTTTGCTGGATAGAACCAGAGAAAAACAAAACCAGAAAAGAGTAAAAGAAAATATTGATGTTAACAAGTAAGAATATATCCAAAGTGGTTCTGTTACACATRCTCCTAACTCTTGACCGCTCTATGTCAAGAAGCTGGTCTAACTCCTTCCATCATTTTCTTTTTTTTTTTTTCAGAAGAAATGATCAGTTACTGCCAGAACTGGGCAAAATACGACTTTTGGAGTCTAAGAACAATACATATAAGAGGAAAATGTGAAAATCAGCTTTTCCACCTGTAGCAACTGATTCTTTGTCCTGTCCTTTGCATGACCAAAGAACCTCATCTGAACCTGCAAAGAGCGCGTTCAGAGAGGTAAACAAGCAAAAAGCTACACAAGTTCTTCTAGAGTTAGCTTTGCTGGCTCAGCTTCATGAACTTCACTGGTCTAACAAGTACCACTTCTGGGGAGGAAACAAAAATGATTGCAGCGTTCAGTTTGAGAAGGGGAGAAGGAAAGGGGGACCAACCCTTTTGACAGCAGCTCATTGATGCAGAGGCTGGGCTGTACTGCCAAAACGATCCGACACCAAGCAGAAAAGCAGAAGTTTCAGATCACACAAACCCTGAGATGACTTCTAGCAGGGCAAAGGCAAACATTTCCCTGCAATCTGTACTTAACACACTGCCAAGGAAAGACAGCGCTCCTGATCGCGTAGCCGAAAAAGCCRTTCTTCAGCAGACTGAACAGAACTACATTTGCAGGCTAGCGCATCAAGCTGCTGAATTTATATGCAGCAACAGAACCATGTAAGGATCAAATAAAATTAATTCTGTCTAATAACAAATTAATTGTCCATGCCAACCTCTAATGTCTCCATCATCAAATGAATTTCCATGTTATTTACCCTCCACAACTTCCCACGGGGAAGGAGARAGACAGCTGCTTAGATTAAAGAACGAAACAGAAGAGCCTCTTAGACAAAGAATCTTTCCGTTTTCTGAATGATTACTCTACTYTAGAGCAGCTTATGAGAAATAATGCTTTTTTTAAACAAAAACAAGATGCACAGTGCCTGATTTGATGCCACTCTTTCATTGTCTCAGAACCGGCGGTAGCAACTTCTAGACTCATATAGAAATAATGTTTCTGTTATAAGAAAAATAAATTGTCAACAGACCTAAGAGAGTGTATTTTTCTCATTCATATTCTTCAGGCACAGATCACTGTAGCCCTCATCTTATTTATTGACAATAGGAATATTTTTTAAAAGGCATATAAGACAACAACAAAATCCACTTTAAAACTAGGCTATAAATTCTTTCAAAACACCAGAAAATGACACATGCTGCTAGATCCCCACTGCTTTTATTTTACAACCTTATTTGAAGGTTTTTAGATGCTTTAGAGGCATTAAAATTTGACCACACTGAAGAATACCTCTCAAAAAGCATCATCTAATGGACCAGTTGGGTTTTTTTTKKGGGGGGGGAGGGGGAAGCCTTCTTGAACACAGTTGTCAACGCTACACCCTATTTAAACAATTTACTATTGTGCCTAAGGACTGCTCAAGATTAGGGAATCAGCTCATAACAAAGAGCTGACACATTCAAYCCTGGGGATGCTCTGGGAAGAGACATGCTGTTAAGATTTCTCATCCTTTCCAGGCTATGTAGAAGATTAGGAAAAATTTAGATTTTTGACCTGACCAGTCCAAGAGTTCAGTGTTTTTGATCAGGCAAGCAGCACTAAGAGATACAAGAGTCCTCTTATTCAGATAGAAATCCAAGGGCTACACAACTTAAAATACTTACTCAAATAGCATTTTAAATGGTTCCTACAGGATAACCTCCCAATAACTTGTTTCAGTTGCCAGACATACTGTGATCAGGTGTTATCCAACTATGGAGCAAGTCTACCTAAATTCTGGCCTGAAGGTCCCTGAAGCCACAGAGGAGAGCAAAAATTTGTACACAGCAAGTCTACAGGGCGTGAACTAGAAGAAATCTTGCAAAATGAACACAGTCTATCAAAGAGGGGTTTTATTTATCCTAGCTGCCATGTTTCTCTAGACAGAGAAGATTAGGAGCAACAGATTCTCTCTTCCAAAGCAAATCACAACAACTTTTAGTTAAAAAAAAATAAAGCAGATGGTCCATGTAGATTAAAGAGAAGGTATACCACAACGAAATAACACACTGCTGCGCACAAATCCCACAGTAATTACAGCTGCAGCAGTATTCCACTAATGATGCTATGCCTGTGAACTGGGACAAAYTAACTCTGAAAGACACACACGCTGGGGACTTGCAGCCCAGAGGAAAGCGGATACAAGGGAGCGACAAACATTTAAGAGAACCACAACAGATTAAATGCTKCATGGTGCTGGCAGGTAAAATGCAACCCCAGCAAGAAAGGAATATGGGGAAGGATGTGTTCCTTCCTCATCTGTCCTGGATTTCTACAAAAAATGATGCTCTCCCCGAGGAATGAAGAATGGATCCTTCTCATTCTCCCTGTATTTGTTAGTCTAATTTCTGTAAATTCTTCACATGTGGCCCATGAGATTGCCTCTCACTGGGATGTAACCTCACCTAAGCTAAATCAGCACCTGTGGGCCCCACAGGCTAGCTCGATCCAAGCACGAACTTCTATCAAACAAAACCATATCAAACTATAATACTTGCACTAACCATTCACTTCCAAACATCACCTGAACTACTGGAGTAGTCATTTCAAGACTTCACACCTTATGAACTAAGCCATTGCACGATTTTCCCCACTGAACAGTGGAACTGCTCTTCTTGATATAGAGAAGGAGCTCAGTGGTGTTCAGCACGCTGTCAGCAGTTGAGCGATCCGATTCATGTACTGCTGTGGACACGCAACCAGGCAAAGCAAAAGTGCAATCTGGGCTCTGCTTTACAGCCTCAGCAATGTCACTGCACTACAATTGAAAGCATTGCTAAATTCAAAGCGGAGAGCAGGACATGGGAATGTGAGCTGAATTTAGAACAAAACCAAGAAAAAGCCATCTGAGACAAAACTATGCTAAGGATGAGAACCCCAATTGGTTTCCACCTCCAGCTATGCTCTTTGATACAATACGGGAGCTCACCTTTCTCCACCGTTCTCTGCCAAAAATTACTAGACACTAGACTAAACACAGTCAGAACAGCAAAGATCCACTGCTTAAACTGCGGCAGAGGAGCAGCAGCACCAGCTGTGCTGGGTGCCTTTTCAGCTGTCTCAGCTGCAGCAAGAAAAGGGCAGACATCAGTTGTGTTCTTGCACTCGTAGACTCTAATGACCATCCTCCTAAGCTTGACCGTCTAGCCCTCTCCTCATCTCATCCCTTTCCTGGTTCTGTTCTTTCATTTGAATCAACCACCAGTTCTTCCCATTCCCACACTAGTCCCTAACGAACAGTACCATTATCACTGTAGTGATATGAAGTGTAGTAAGACTCYATGGGTGACAGCTCCCAGGGTCTTTTAAAATTTATTTTGTTGAAAAATAAAATTCAACCTATCTTCTAATATCTGCTAGGGTGTTTTCTTTTTCCTTGAGAAGAATTTCCTTGTTTGTGTCAAGATCTAGGAATTCCCACTCAAACCAGTCCCTGCTTTAAGTAACATGATGCAACCTTGCAATTTATTTAAAGAGGTGTGGCAACCAGTATCATGAGTAAATGATTTTCAGGCTGTTCAAGCTTGTTGGTGCTGGCTCATTTTCTTCAACCTCTGGGGACAGACATGCAATTGTAATGTGGTTTACTGGATGTTATTGATGCTATTTCTGGGCTTTAAGATTTGGCAGGCAGTAAGAATTCTCCTGGTCTGGACCAATGGAGGGCAATTCAATATTACTTTGTAGTCTGGGTGATTTTAAGCTAATGAAGGTCCTATTCTATCTTTTTTTTTTTAAACTCCCCATGCAAATGTTAATTTTTAATAAACTTTGCCCAAGTAGGATTTAAAGCTTATCTCACAAGACATATTTAGTGCAGTGCCATGGTGAAGTAATTCTGGGAAAAAAATACGTACAGCTGAAAATAGGATATTTCTGCCTGCCTGCTTCAAGTTATACCAAGAGTTTTCTGCACAGTGACTCGTCATCAGACTAGTCATTGCACAGGACTGAAATTAATTAATAGTCCAAACTCATGCCTCTCAGGCGTGCCACAGATGAACTTCATTGTCACCAAGACTTCTGCTCTTTGCATCAGTGATGCAGGAAGGCTGGAGGTGGTAAAGAGGGTGGGAAGAGAAGGCAGATTGTGTTTAAACTTTGCAGAGCTGGAAAGGTTAATCTGATGCTAACAGGCAGCATGTTGACTGAGCACAAGTCTTTAGTAGCATAAGTCTCGGTGATGAAGGGGAGAGGAGCTGAACTGGTGAAAAATGTAGACGCAGTGGAGACTGTAGACTAGCACAGGACAAACCCCGACAGACGAGCAGGAAACAGGAACGCTGTGCTYGGCTACGGTCTGACTGAAGAGGGCTTAAAAAAAAGTTTCTGTTGCTGAGGGACAACACAGAGCTTCTTACACACCTGTACTTGAGACCATATAACTAMTCCAAAATCATTAAGTGTAACTGCATGAATGGCAGGAGCAGAATTCTGCCTATCGCTTTCAAAACCTGTTGAAAAGTCTTACAATCTACAAGCCCTGCAGCCTTGTGTTTTATTCCATCAGAAGTTAATTATGGGAGATAATTTCAAAAATATATTAAGAGCTATCACATATCTGGGGGTCATTTGTACTGCAGACAGGAAAATACATTAATAGGAAAGGTGGTTTGAGCAGCCGAGCCTTCCCTGCAACATTCAGCGAGACAAGTACAGGACTTACGACCTCTCATTTCCCTCATCACAACTATTCAGAAAATAYTGTCTTACGTAACTGAACCTCTTTAGTGTTTTCATTTGCTGTTTTAAAAAATAAATATTAGACTGAAAGCACCCTGCATCACTTTTTACAATACTGTTATTGTCAGCAAATATGTTCAGTGAGTATATGGAGGCTTCAATGACAGAACAAAATTACTGCTTTAGGTTCTGTCCCTTTGCTAACTGTCTTAAGGAGGACACAAAAATTAAAAAAACAAAAATCCAATTTCCATAGTAAAGTCTCTCCCATGTTGCCCTGTTTGTTCTAATWAAGTTCCAGAAATCAAACTAAGCTAAAACTGTAATCAAAAAGAAAGCCAAGTGCAGACAGAAAATCKCTTTTCTCAGTTTCTGTAACTCTTCTTTTCATCGTATCCTTAAAACCACCTTCTGCTCTCAATATCCCCATACATCACCAAGAACAAGAAAATCTGAAGGAAAAAATGCAGAATGAAGGACTTGTGATCCACAAATCAGACTTATAGAGGCACTTGAGAATTTTAGTTCTCATAAAAGATTTATGATCTCCTCCCAGTGGTGAAAGAACTATCGTGTTGCAACTAAATACCTCGCAGAAATCCATTTATTTATAGGTCTCAGAAAGGGTCTTTCTCCAAAAGTAGGAACAGAATATGCATGTAATATCTGAAAAATGTTTTTTCTTTTTCAATTCTTCATGAGTAAATCACAGTCTATGGTAAGAGTGTTCAACCTTAACTACCAGTTAGCACTGAAAACATTCCCAAATACACATGATCTACTAAAAAATTGCAGGTATTTCATTGAAGTTCTCAGTTATATTTCTGATTTTTCTCTCTCTTTTTACATACTTTTACTTTTTAGTTCTAGTAAAATCTTTCAAGTGTATTACAGAAAAATGTCATTAGACTGATAGAAGATTTAGCTTCATTTAAAAAAATAAGGCTTGAAAACACCCCATCCCAACTAACTACAGAACAGAATCTCCTAATCCCTGCCTTGAAAGCTGAGTTGGGTGCTTGTGGGATCTGAAAAATTTGCAGTTCCTTCACTCCTGGTGACTAGACCTACCTCAAAGGGCTATCATTGCTCCCTTCCTAACAGTATCCCCAAATTGAGTTATTTCTTAGCACAAAATCTACTGCATGATGCGACTCCAACACGTTCTAAAAACAAACCAACTGTTTTGACTAAATAGACTATTTGTTAGCAGAAAAGGTCTGGGCTTCTTTATACAAACACCGATATAGTAAAAAAAAAATAAAAAAAATCCTTTGGGCATGTGGCAAGATAAAGTTGAAGAATATTACATGATAATATAGAGTAAAAACCTCCTTCATATGAAGTACAACACAGAAGAAAGGAAATAAAAGTGTATGTGTATGCACGTGTACATACACACATATACAKATATCATTGCTAAGAAAAGCTTGAGAACAACTTTGTTTTTGTTAAATGCTTTCATACTTGTCTAAGACTAATATTGTGCATGTAAAAATCAAAAGTCTTACAGCTTGTGTAAGAGATGAGCTTTAGAAATTAATTGCCCCCCTCCTTTTTATTTTTTTTTTTATTTTTTATTTTTTTTAAAACAACCATAGGTTCTCACTTCCATTTGCTAATGCTTCTGAAGAGAGTTTTGGCCCTTCCCAGGGACAGGAAGCCCAGGCAGAGACTGCACACCCTATCTATTCCACTTGTTGCTTCTTTCTTTTTGATGATCATGTATGTTCCCCATCTCCAGCAATTCTTGGYATCTAAATGCCTTTGCTGCTGGCAGTTACACCACTCTCCCCCAACTCCACTTCAGCAATAGAATTTAGTCAGTGGAGATTCTGAAACAATATTGGTTTCCTCCACAACACAAAATCTAGTAGAACAYGTTGCTCTCTGAATTATTCAGACCTCTGCAGGCCTGGGTAACAAGCCTTTAGCAACATCGAGACACCAGGGACAACGTTTTCCCCGGTGTCATTCAGATGACGTTGGCAGAACTACATCTGGGAGAAWTTCAGCCTTAGGTATGCTACATGGTAGCATTTCATCTTGTTCAGCCCCAGCAGGCCAGCTCAAGAGAGGATCTGAAATATCAAGTACAAGAAAAAAAAATATTCAAACACCAAAATCCCAACGCACCTAACATCCCTTCCACAGCATCTGTTTACAAAACCGCACTAAGAATTCCCGAGCAGGCAAAGAACTGCTTGCGACTTTGCAGTGTGGATGGACTCTTTGGCTTCCTCAAACTAAGTCTCCTAAAGGTATTTCCCTCTCCCTCGCCTTTAACTCTTTCACAAAACGTCACGTTGATTTTCAAGGCCAAAGAACAGCCAAGTGATATATTAGAGTAAGATCATTGTGTTTTGGAAAACTCTAAGAAAAGCACAAAGGACCTAAGTGATGGAAAAGGCTAATGCCAGAGAGATGTTTCACAAAGGTCACACGAAACAACGGGATTCTGGCCTCACTGTTAGACCATCATAAGAGCACGTTTCATTTTGCTGAGTCAGTCACTTTGTATTTCACTTGCACATTGGAAAAAAGCTGCAGGAAACAAATCCATCTTTGACTGCCCTTGGTCCTCAGAAGCTTAATTACTTTCAGTACCCTCCAGCCACCTGCACCGCCTTCAGCAACTCAAAGACCTCTTTACCTACACTCAATAACACAGCTGGTTTTGATAGTATTGTTTAAAAATGCAAACAGTAAGGCTTCTCATTTTCCTAAAGCGTGAAATTCCCTTTTGAAACATAACCTCGATCAATTTTGTTCTATCTGTTATGGAGCAGTTTTAATAAAGTGTAAAAATGGAAGTTAGTGGAAAAACCACCTGAAAAAATAATCCTCTGAAATGTGAAAATGGAATGGGCAAATAGTAATACAACTGAAGCAGAAAACTGCTACATCCCTTCTCACTTTCCTTACAAGCCAAGTACCTACTCTGCTTGATCATTACAAGAAAAAGTAGATGCTAATCCCCACCAAAATCTATGCCCTCCTCATGTTTGTACTCCTAGTGAAACTTTATTAGTTCTGCAAAAAATAATCGAGAACAAGGTAGATTAAAAAATTTAAAATCTCATTATTTATAAAATTGCTTATGTAAAGATAGTAGTATTCAACTATGCAGTGCAAGATAAAACCTTAATGGAGTGAATTATGTTTGGTCAGATCACACATGACTGAAAATATGCGAAAAGTACAGCACTACTGACTTTGAATTGTCGAGTTATACACACACACGCACGCATATATATTCCTCATCTTATTACTTCCTACTGTTTCCATGTGTGATAACATGCCCAGTGCTGACACCTCTCCTATTCTTGCTGGCAGACCCTACATTAGCATGTAAATAGCTGGCAGATAGGAGGAAATAAAGCAAGGAAGAGCTCTTTAATTAACTTTAATCCTCTGAAAATCCATACAGCAATCTGTTCTGACAGTTTTCTACACAGGATCTTCTTAGGAGGTCCCTGAGTGCTGCCTGCGGATCGTTGCCAGGCTAGAACGAGGAAAAAGAATGAGCAAACCAATTCCGAGGAAAATATTTAGACATTTTCCTGCTATTAAATGATGACTGGTGACTGCCATTTGGCATTATCGGAACTGTCATTAGGCTGATGCTGGATGGGAAACAAAGAGCTGCCACGAGCAAGACGACAGCGCTCATCGCACCAGCCAGCCGCTCCATCCTCCGCTCCCRGGTAAGAGCGCCAGATCTGCCGGGCGCACGCACGCGGCAGCCTCCTCGGAGCTCCCGGTGCTCCACTTCCATGCCCGCAGCCGTGATTCTCGCGGCTTGCAGGAAACGCCAAGGCTGAAGAGCAAAGCAATTTCATTGTTAGCRAGGCTGAGGAGACAGCTATACGGCACCCAGCCCTCGCATCGCGGAGAGCGCGACAGACTAGAAAGGAGCAAGCTGAAATCATTCCTCAAACGCAAGTGACAAATGTTACTCATCATGCTCTATTACAGGGAATTTCAAACAGACCTTTGATGGGTGAAAAAATTTCTACGGGCAAAGGAAGGAGATGCAGTGCCGTCGTTGTTGGAAGCACAGCAGCACCGTCAGATAACTTACGTAGAGCAGGTTAGATCTGCCTCTGGAAGTAGGATCCCGCTGAGTGATGGGAGCTGGTACAGACCTCCCAGAAAGGCCTCCTGCTCCTGCCCTGCTCCCAGTGCAACTGCACAGAGAGTTGACCTGTAAGACTCCCCAAAGGGGTGGACAGAAGTCACCTCCGTGCAGGATGGGTGCAGCTCAAGAGCACCCGCCGCCCTACATGCAAGCTGCTGGTCCGTGGGTTTCTTCTGAGCTGAAGGGAACAGCAGAATTGAAAGACCCGAAGCCCAACACGTAAATCAAGGAAAGCCCTGACTACAGCACAGAGGCATCCACATGAACAGCCTGGATGAGCAGGRGGGCACAGGGAGACAGACAGACAGAGCTGCTAACATTCGTTGCTAAGACTTCACAGCCCACGAAAAATAAAACCTTGAAAAATTTATCTCATGAGATGACATAAAAGGCTGRAAAAAAAGAGGGGAGAATAGAAGAGACACTTTAAAAAGTGCATTATCAGCTTTTATAACGCAGGAGTATGACCACTAAGTCCMGGAGAAAGAGCAAAAATCCACCGTGAGTCCGAGGCAGAACGTTCCACCTGCCACTCTCRGGTCCCCCCACCGCCGCTGGGAAATTGCCTGTGAGCCGAGATCTCCACACTGTTTTCAGAGGCATCTTAATAAATATAAATTAAAACAATGCAAAAGGTAAATATCTCCCCAAGTCTTCTATTCTCAGAGGATTCGAAGAATAAAGACAGACACAGGAATAAGGAAAAGATGACCTAGAAAATACAGTATGTCAGAACTCAGACATGCCATTAAGCAATGGAATTTGTCATACAGCAAGTCTGTAACTGTCTCCAGACCTGCTTCAGCAAGTCCATCAACTAGTTCCCTCATTCCTGTCATTTTGCATTCTCCTGCCAGTTGAACCACACTAAGTATACAGATCATGTCATCACATTCTCCCTCTCCTTCCAATTTTTTGTAATGCTGTACTACAAAGAGCGAGCATTTCGTTTCATCCATCATATCAGATTTCAGTGCTACAAGATACAGAAAGTATCCAGCATGGCAACATCAAAACTTGGTGACTAATGATGCTCAGAAGAACGCATGCTTTTATGAATATGTAAGCATGAATTTCAAGAAAATGAACTTTAACACAACAGATTCTGGCTAGAGGAAGAGGGAAATCTCTGCAGACACATAAATTACTAACGATGAAGCTGTCCTTCTAATATTTACCTTACACAAAATAGTCCCTATATGTACTAACCACTAGCTCACTTTAAACAATGCATTAGGATCATGCAGCTTTGAGGCATCACATTCCAACCCAGCCTAATATTCTAGTAGAGATAAATACCACTAAAGGGGCACCTAACAACAGCTACAGAGACAAATAAAAGATGAAACTGGAATAAATTCATAAAAACCAAATTAACTACCTTTCCATGATTAGTTAAAAGACTGCACTCTGGTCATCTGCGAAGAATGTACGGCATAGATAATGCCCAGATTCTGACCTCCTAGTTTATCTGCCATCTGACTGTTTCATTTTAAATAAGTATACCACTATCAGTTGGGACAGTTTACTTGAAAAATCAAGGGAAAACATCTACTAGAGTAATAGCCCAGATAAGAACCGAAATCTAGATCTGATCATGCAGAACAACATAATGCTGCGGGTGCACCCCGCAGCAGGCTGACTTTCATCTCACAGGATGGGTAGGCACGACTCCGACCGATCCAGTTACTTTTTTTTGGCTGTGAGTGCAGCTGTGAGTTTGGCTGTGAGTTTACTCATTGCAACAGCGTGAGATTTCGTGACATATTTAAACAGTCATACAGAGTAGAAAATGAATTTACGACCATGTCGGAAATTGGCAGAGGTAATGTAGGAGCTTGCAAGAATACCTAAAGTCTTTACTGAAATTAGAAATACAATGGTCTCCATAGAAATTTGTTTTAACATTATCAGTTTTACAAAGAGGATCATCAAGTCAGACATCAAAACACAAAGTCTTGATGTTTGTGTTAAATGAAGAAAGATCACGTACATGTAAAATGTAATGGAGAATTTCAGTAAAAGTCACAGCAACGGTAATCTTTATATTTTAATCCGAAGGCAGACGAACCTTCCCCCAAACGTACCATACTGAAGCGAACAGCCGTGCATACAGAGTAGTTCAAGTCCGTGAGAAATCAGAAGCGTACGAGTGACTCCTGTGGCTGCTAAACCACCACTGGCTAAGAGTGACCCAGCAAAGACACAGAGCCTGCAGATAAGTTACACAGGTCCTCTGTTGCATTTTAACCAGAGGACTGCAAAAGAGGCAACTAAATTCTTAAAATTAATCAATCTGCAGTAAAATTATAGGAATATATGGAGGGATATAATACACTCAAAGCTAGGAAGTCACTCAAGACCAAAATAACAGAAGTATTAACAGACAAGAGAAATGTATCATTAAAAACAGTTCTTAAAGAAAATTTTAGACAGCAGATATCCTCTCATCTGTTTTGAAAAAGGAGATAAGATTTTTCGGGGAAATTAGAGTCACTGGCAAGCAAGCATTACCTGTGCATTAACAAAATTAGTTGAGAAAGTTCAGAATTACAAAGCATCTTTTTTTCTTAGGTGAGTATAATGGATAAAATAGAGATAGATAAGCATAAGCTTTTGTTAAAGCCTAATTACAATTCTTTGAGACAACTCACAAGAGAGCATGAACTAGTGAATACAGGGTTTTGAAAGTCTAAATAAATGACCAAGCATCCCTCAGATTTATTCATTACATGAGAGTTAAATACCTGTCAGGGTAAAAGCTGGCTAATGTGGGAACATGCAATTCTGTCTTACAATGGAAAGCAATTAGTGGCAGGCTGCACTAGGGATTAGAACCACGACTTTCATTCAGTATATTTATTAGTCTAAAAAACAGGCATGAATAGCAAGATGTGTGCTGACGACGTAAAATATTAATGTCAGAAGAGTCGAGACGAGAGTGAGGCATTTCCGAGCAYCTAAAAAAAATTAATAACGGGGGAACAGTGTAGGCAGATAAGCAGGCTGAACACATGCAAACAGAAGTTAATGCAAAGCGGAGAAAAAAATATATTAGATTTCACACAGTGTGCGTGCAAGCAGCTTTTAAACTAACCATAATCTCCTAGGTATGTGATCTGGATACCCTTTGGGGATACAACATCCCCACGGAGATAGCTAGTCAATTAGGAACCGCAGACAGAGGCACGAAGGGATTCCAGCCAGTGTGTATAAAACCAACCACCACCTCCGCAGAAGAGCACTTCAGCAAGATTATTCCACGAGAAAATAAGATCCTCGTACTAACGGTACCAGATGCTTCCAGGATATGACAAGACTTAGCAGATGCAGCAAATCAATGATACGCTCGTGTCAATACGATGGCACAGGCAGTGTCAGGGATACGCTTTGACACTCGGGGCAGCAAAGGAGTTGTTGCTGGAAGGAAGGTCATTTTCAYATGTTAAAGCCACAGAAAACTGGAGCCTGCAGGACTCCATAAGAAAAACAAAGGGAGCAAGTGTTCTCGGTAAGAGACGTAAATTAAAGATTTAACAGCTCTTCCACGGAGGTCTGTATGACTTGGGCTCTTTTCATCTGAGCTCCTCAGTCTCCCATCCTCCCTTACAGTCGAGGTAACAGTACTTTCCAATCTCAGACCGAGGAAAGAAAGAATGCATCTCTAACCGTTGAGAAATGCCAAAATATTGAGTGACGGTGCCCTTCGGGTTCTGAAGACAGACAGCGTTTAACCTCAAATCATTATTAGCAGTTCTCATAACTCTACCAAACACTGGTATTTAGATGTTTATAACAAATTTAACTCCAGACCAAGTCCAAAGACAAAAAACCAGAAGGGACAGATAACACACAACAAGAGAATCTCTTCCTTTCCCCCAAGTTTCTCATCACTACTTCCYGGAGAAAGTTGCAAGGAAAAAAAGCTGTCCCTAAGGAGAACAGAAGTCTTGCTTGTTATATCTTAACACTGTGGAAAAATGAGAAGACATCATTTCTCTTAAGTTGTATTTGTATGAAAAATGCAAACTCGCTAATTTACATTTAATTTGATTAGCTTTTCTTTTATCACTTTACAAGCTAATTACAAATCAAATCTTGTGATGCAGATCTCTGGATATTTATTTATTCACACACAAGCACAACCACAACCCTTGGGAACTCCCATGCCATAGTAGCTTGCAAACTCTGTGCAGTATTTTAAAACTGCTCAACCAAGGAACATTCAACGTATAGTCAGTTCTCCATAAAGTAACAGCAAAGTATGACCCAATACCTACCTAGCTGAGGTCAACAATAAGTCATTAGTCCTCTGTCACTGTTAATTCAACTGCAAATATTTCAATGTTCCAGGTGCAGTTAGGAGATCTAGTTGCTCCAGTGGTACATTTTGACACTACCTCTGACTTGACTGGCTGACAAGACTTGACAATTCCACAGTTCGGCTCCACCATCTTCTTTAAGAAAAACTAACCATGTGAAAAAGCCCAATTACTTTTGCAGAGAATGAAGCGGTGAGGACAAACACTGACAAAGAAAACCCAAGACACATGCTACATAAAGAGACTTCCTCAGAAGGTCAGGATTTGTTTGGCAGAAGAGAGAGTCGGAGAAGTCAACTTTATCTGGTTCCTCAGAGGAACGAAACTCCTCTTAACGTTAGGAAGCTAACTTCAAAGACACCAGCTCAGAGGCATGGGATGTGCCAACAGCTGCAGGAGAAGGACCTTGGGAACCCCAGCGCGCACTAAGCCATGCCCAGGGCCGGGAGGAAACCGAGGCAGGGAAAGCATACACGCATTTTATTCCTTGTSTCTGAATTTCTGGCTTGCTCACATTACCTAAGGGAGAACAATCAGATTTAGGACGTACGTTTCAAGTACTTCGGGTTACATAGCCTCTGGAGAGTTAAACTCTAAGCCAGGCTATTATTTACAACTGTTCAGCATCCCTTTCAGGGTACTTTCAATAGCTTCAGTAGTTTTCTCTTTAATTCTCTTTTATGCACGCAAAGAGCTAATGCTGGAATGCAAAGGGCTACAAACATAGCCTCAGGTTAACAGCACGCACGATAAATTCATTGCGCATAGATATCACATAAGAAGCRTGTCAGCTAGCACAAAATGGGGGGAGGGAGCCCAAATAGCATTTTTTTAAATGATTTATTTGGTAGAAAAGATATCATTTAAATCCTCTAAAGTGTGATGAACATACTCTATTGTGAACAATTCACTGACGTATCCGTGAACTGCACCTCGGTGACAGTTACACCGAGGGAGAAAGCACAGAGAGGTGAGCAAAATCAGACGTTCACTGTCTCTTGTCAGAGCTCACGCATTCAACGAGGAGATGGCCATTAAATTAAGCACCACATCTCCGCTCAGGAGCGGAGAGAATTATTCAGAGTAGCAGCAAATCAGGCAGCTCACTTGCAGGAGGCAATGGGGAGAGCTTCTTGGCAAAGCTGCTCGTATGGGACACTGAGGCAAAGCAACTGCTGCGGTGGGATCTGCCACTGCTCCTCAAGGGCAGGTTTTAAAGAGGACAAGTAATGGCTCTGAGAAAATTAAAAGCTTAGTGGCACTAAATTGGAAGTAAAGGCAGAGGGGAGAGGAAAAGAAAAAAAGATGATTTGTTTATTGTGTTCCTAGTAAAACATCAAGAGTTAAGATTTACATAAAGGACTGGAGAATGGACTTCACTTAAAGGATTTCGGAACAAACTGGAGGCAGGAAAGAAGCTGCTTGCAGAGAAACCCTCCAAGCAAGGTGCTCCAGCAAGYGGTACTGCGCAGCCTTTCACAAGGGGCTTGGATCAGCCCAGGCCAAGGGCTTTCGGGGTTTACGTTCAGAACGGGCGAAACGGGCTGAGGGGTCAAGGTTACAGTAGGTTAAAAGACAGCAGGGAGCAAGAGAGACGTCGCAGGAGTAAGAATTGCCACTCGCTCACGTTCACTTTACGCAAAAGGTCAAAAATTCTCTCTCACACAGAGGTTTTCATTTTTAAAATGCAACCTAGAGAGGTTCATGAGCATTTTTTTCCCATCACCAACTTCCTACAGATGCTATCTTAATAAACATCTTCACATTGGAGGGGATAAAAGGCACTTTGTTTTGATTTCATTATATTTCCTGAAATTGCTTTTTTCTTTCTGTATTTTTTTCTTGCTGTGCAGTTGTGGTGGCCCTCACAGAGGGATAATGCAATAACACTTCTGACAAGGTCAGCTTTCCAATAACTTTGCAAATGGCATTTCCCAATAACAAAACAAGCACAGCTTCGCTTTTTTGTAATTAATATAATAGAAATGTCAACCCAGAAAGTTGGTCTCCAAAGGCAATATGTTATCAACTGAAAATTAATTTTTTAAAGCCAAAAAGCGTTACCCTCTCTCTAAAACTGAAAATGCAATTTACATAGTAGAACAACTGTTATATATGTGGAGCAGAAAACTTCTACGGTTTATGTCAGGTTAGTGTCTCCAGAACTAGGAAAAGCATACATCTCATGGGARTGGGGTTTAATTAGGATATGTTCAGATGTAGGATCAATTTTGAAAACTGCATATTTTTGGATTGCTAATTCATTCTGCATGTAGCATAGAGCACATACTGGAAGAAATGTTACTTCATATCCCTTTTCATCTTTAATTTAATTGCATGTTTAATACACGCTGTTAGTTTTTCCAGGAGCTATCCTACCTGTGAAAGTAGCAACATCCACCAGCTGGATTAGGTCCTGGGCCTTGCCGTAGGCTGTATGTCTCCTATGCAAGGGACAGAAGAAAAGAGAGGGGAGCAGGGACTGCTCTAACTACTTTGCAGAGGGAAGGGAGCCCCTCCTGCTCCAGAGGATGGAGGAAGTAGAAGGATCTCCTCTCTGGAAGAGGAACGAGTTTTTGACCTCGTCCCWTGGGGCTCCAGGCATTTTATCACACTGCACCCTGCCTAACTCCATCCAAATCCACGTATGCAGACAGGTAGGTCAAAGCTCACTAAATACTGTTGTCGTCATCTCTGTCTGAAATACTACCTAAATAAATGTGCCATGAAACAGAACAGTTCATTTCTCTTCAGTGCAACAAATCATGGGTCAAAAACCATTTCCACAATGCTCTGAAAAATTCATTTGACTTCTAATATATTCATCAATTTAAGCAATGCTTGACCTGAGATGTTGTGGAAATGCACTGAACAAAACAGTACTGAACGATACTGTGCCAGGAGCAATCCAAAATTCCTTAATTCACCAGACAGCCCTACGGTTTCGCAGAGATTTTGGGTCTTCATTCGAAAGGATGCTCCAACTGACTAGTGTCTGARGAGTGCAGCTGTTCTTACCAGAGGCTCACATTACATGTTGAAATAAGCTACTGTGCAATTACTTAATTATCTCCCTCTCCCGTCCTTTAAAAAAAAAAACACAGTGATTCAACTTGAAGCAAACCCAGTTAATCCAGTTTTATGGCTGAGAATTAAAATACAGAGAAGTCAAGAATTCAAAGCTGCAGTTCTTGTGCCAACGCCACCAGTCTAAGAGACAGATACTAATGCCTTCAAACCATAAGTATTTTAGGAACAAAGAAATGCAAAAATCCCTTTTTTGTGCAGCTTATCCTAGCTAGTATTTTAGACCCTGCTCTTCAGAAATCATAGGTCCCTATCCCTATCCTTAGCTGCTGCCCAAGCCCMTGCCTAGCTACCTTCATGAGCCACCTCTTGCTGTCAACCTCTCTCTCGCTCACTAGCCATAAGTAAGGTTTGTTCTGCCTTACTGCCCTTAGCAATAATTCCATCACTCCACCCATCCATCTTCCCGCTTTCTTCTCTTCCACATCTATTCAATCATCCTTCATAATCCAGGGCTGAGGAGCTAAGGTATAAATGTTACAGCACATGCACCAAGGGAACTATAACTTTGAATTACCTGACTTGGGTGAGTTTAAATTCTCAGCCATAACACTGGATTAACCTAATTTCCTTTTATTGAATATGTTACCTTTAGAAGTCACACAGCCCTTTCTCACATGAAAATATGAGAACTGAAGGTCAAATAAATTCTTTTATGGRTATATTTCTAATTTTCATAATCTAACCTCTTAGCATTGAACATTAATATTTAGTGCTGGTAGGAAAAAGYAGAATCCATTCACTATCCTTGAAAAAAAATGTATTTCTATAGCCATATAAAAATATCTCATAAAATAACATACAACTTTTAATTTTGCTGCATATTCTGAATTGTGATAAAATTAAAAAAAATCCTATACACCTTTTCTAAATAGAAATTAGATCAGATAAAACATCAATAAAAGTACAAAGGCTGYCCTTCTGCCTCCACCCCAAAAGCATCCGATAAAGATAGCAATGAATTCTGGACTTTTATAATTACAAGATTTAGCAGAAACATAAAGAGACAAGACAAAATTCTGGAGAACTGATTCCGAAACAATTGCTAAAATAATTTTTTATGAGTTCTTTTTTTCATGCTCCTACAAGTGGAAGGGAAGTGAAACCTATGTGTCACTTCATCTGCCGCCCCTAGGCTGCCTGCKCAAAAGCTCTTAGGTGACTGTACCAGAGTACTCTAACRAACCATACCATCTCCGTGCCTCTCYATGGCACAAACCCTATAGGTATCTGTATAGGTACAGAAAGAGGTAGAGTATCCAAATCAGTGAAAGGGAAAATTAATCCACCAGCTCTGAAGAATTAGGTGAACAGCAGATCAAGAACAGCCAGCATCATTTGGAGGGAYCCAAAGGAAAACAAGGCGAGGGGCAGAACGCATTTCCAACACCTGTAGCACTCAGTTGGTGAACAAGCTCATCGTCATTTTGGGGCTGGAGATTCCTTCAATGCAGGCCTCAACACGGACAGAGAAGTCAGAAACTAAGGGGACCTCTTAGGCTCCAGAAAGTCATTTTGGAGCAGAATAGGAATTTGAGAACTCAATCTTGCTACCTTCTTCACAGAGTGAAAATGTGAACAGTAAACATATGACAGAAATCAAACAAAGTCAGGAGCTAACACTAAAAAAAGAACACCCCCCCCCCCAAAAAAAAAGAAAAAAGAAAAGAAAAGCATGCACTTGTCTGGGAACCCACGTCACAAAACAGTAATTTCTCCTGTCTTTCAGAAATCTGCAAATCTCACTTGAGAAATGGCAGTATTTTCTGCTTTAGTTTAAGGATGCTTCCTCCTTCCAAATGTTTTTTGTATACTGCTTCAAAACTGCTACAGACAACCTCTTCTCCAAACAYAGCAATTTCAGCTCTTCTTATTCACTTTCTGCACAGAGTTTCTGCAATTGTATTACCAAATGATATTAGCAGATCTCATAGAACAGTCTATTTCACTTTATGATCACTCCATTCTGGAAGACAATTTCCATTTGCTTAATATAGTCATGATATTTTACTGAGGTAATTATACTCTTAGCTATCAGTAACAATTAAGCCCCTAGATGGCAGTTGCTTAATAAAGGTTTCAAAATAAATAACACATTCCAAAACAGTATATTTAAATGTCAAGCATGCAAGTAAGATCTCGCAATGAATATAACGAAGCATCAAGTACAAATCAGCACAAAGTTAAGTCTGTCACTGAGTACAGCTCTACTAAAATTGCAACACTGCAAATGAAACCATTTCACAAAATGTTGACTAGTTTGAGAGATAAGCAGGGTGAAGTAACCAACCCCACTTTGTTTCCACAGCTGCAGACCAGAGTGACTTGTGTAACTCAACCAAGACTATGGCCAAGCCGATAAAACAGATCTGTTGACTTGTATTTTCTGTAGCAGCTTCCATGAAGACTAGGTTTCTCTAGAGCCAGATCATTCAATTCTGAGTAAATACAATGCAGAATCAGCCAAATTAAGTGGCAGAGACTTTYCTCCAAAAGGTAGGAAAAATTGCTCTCAAACTCTGAGATCTAGAGAGTGATTTGGAAGCTAGTGTATAGACCCTAGAAAGCTGTTACATATGGAAGGGGCCATCACAGTTTAAAGGTCCATACGATGCAGGCAGCAAGATAATTAAGAAAGGTGAAGTAGACCAGAGCCAGATATTTGAAAACAAAACAAAAAATATGGAGGAAGACAGATATTAGAGTGAATACTTGAAGAGTCTCTTGTAGAAAATCCACTGCTGGTAGAGAGCAGCAGAGCATATCACCTCCAACCTGATGCATTTGGGAGCTAGCTGCCAGAGCTCCAAAAGCTGGTTAAGTGAATTAAGAGCAAAATATGACCCAGTRAGTACCTGGAAGACAGAAACATGGATTCTATTCTCAGTAGCTCCCTCGATCTACTAGTAACTCTTGGTTTAGTAGCTTTTTGCCACCTTTGCTGGCAAATCCTCCTGCAGGGGTTGGAATCCTTACCACAGCCCAATGAGACAGAAACTAAGGTTTCTAGGCTTGACATTGCTCCTCCAAACACAGAAGAGGTCCACAGCTTCCACAAGTCACTTGCCACACAGCTCGAGTCCCTAAGGTGCTCCCTGCCTGCGAACATCTGGATAAAGACCAGAGAGTTTTCAAAACAAAAAGTAGGATTTTCTATTCAATGAATTTTCTACTCTGCATAAACAACCACAACCACAGTCCGCCTTCTTTCAGAGACGGCATTTGTAATCTGCAAGGTCCCATCACCAGATCACAATTAAATCAGAGAGAGGTGAGACTGAAATAATCCCAAACCACACAGACTCTCAGCAAGGATAAYAGACAACTGATTCCATTAAAAGACGTCTTCCGAGAACTCTCCTTCCTCGAACCACCTCTGTCTCACCTCACGCAGGCACGAGGCTATCGGAGATCAGCGCACACTGAACACACTAAGGCAGAAAACCTAACACAAAACTTGAAGTTTCCTCAGCATCAACAGAAAAGGTCTCCAGCAGCAGAATCGTCAAAACTCCTGGATCTTCAGTATGCTTTATCCRCTGCCCCAAACCCTCTTAGGTAAACTACGAGCACAAAGCCAAATACCCACTATACACTAGCCTGAACTCACGATCAATACAACACCCAGCTACCAGCAGGAGGAAATTTTTCACAAAAACATCTACTTTATCACTGACCTGTTAGTCCTGATTCTCAAGAAAAACTCTACAAAAACACCTTCAGAAGAGGAGTATGGGAATTAAAATTCATGATGCTACCGGATACTAAATATTGTGATTCACAGCAGAGACGCAAGCTTTACGGTGCATTTGAATTTTCCTCACGTGCCGCCCCTATTCACAACCCCTGGTATTCTACAGGCAGTAATTACCTCTTTCACTCTGTACCCCAGCAGTTAATGATCTTATCTCTTCCCTTGCTATCATCCCCYTCTGTCCATTACTACCAACCAGATTTTCTCTCAAATTATTCAACTGATTAACATAATCAGGTTAAAATTAAAGGGAACTGTTCTCATTTGAGAAGGTTGCTAAGGCTCTTTCGGGCACAGAGAAGCACCTCTCTTTTTTTAAAGTAYACAAGACGATCTAATAGGTGTTACTTCACCCTGCAAAACTTGCCTTGCTGAATCACAGAAGAGGGAGCAGCGGAATTGCTTTAAAATGCATTTATAGGCAGGCATAAAAAGGAAGACTGCTTCCACAGGTTTGCAAAAACCTACAGAGGGGAGATGTGGGGAGCAGAGGGAAGGGAATGGCAAGGGTCGGGCTGGCAGCAAGTAAGTATCACACAAAGTGGTAGCACAGCTGGTGATACACAAGAAACGACACTACTTAAATGATACATAAGGAATAACRAAGCGAACTGAAGGGAGGAAGCATCGTTTCCTAATAGGCAGAAAAGAACATTTGATACTACCTAGAAGACAGAGGAGCAGCTCAGTCCTGCCCCATAGCCAACCCATCCTACCTCGATGCCGAACAYAGAGTGGAAGACCCAAAAGGAGGTCTATAGAAAGGCATCTGTTGCCAGACAGGCTGTTTTTATTTCCCTAGAATGCCATACTGAGTGCCATATTTAAAGATAAATTTGTAGATATCCCAGAAAGAGAGCTTATTCACCTCACCTCCCAGAATATTACGGTCTTACCGTGTAGTTTAAAATCATCTACCCTTATGGAACATTTTAGCCTTGTATAGGAAAACATAATGAAAGACCCAACAAGACACAGAAAGCAACAGCAATATTTTAAATCTTTACTGATTACAAAACAAAGCAGATGGCAAATCAAGTCGTGAACTCTGCATCTGCCATGCTTAATGAACAGTTTAATTACCTAGTACCATTTCGGATGCATCTCTACCATTGCAGGCTCTGGAAGTCACTTAAATAGTTCACGCTGACTCTTGCGACACTATCTGCAGGAACATGTGGTATGAAGAGTCAGCTGGAGTGGGTTAATCAATACTTATTTAATCCCTAACTTTTATGATGATGGCCTGAATTATGCCTCAATAGAAACAGATTCACTATCCGACCACGTGATTTGGTTGAATACTCCAGAAAGAAAATGGATTTTCACAGCCTTTTCTCTTGGAAGCAGAGTACCCAAAGGCAGAAATGTACAGATAGGAAATAAACATAGCAAAACAACAAAATTCAGTACAATCAGAGTAATTCGTTTGTTGTGTTATGCCTTCTAGGAGAGCAAGGGATGCAATTAGGACAGTCTACATTCACAGAGTCTCCAATTTGAGAAGCAAATTTCAAGCATTTAGAATAAGTTACAAGAAGTAATGGAAACCATGTTTCACATTTGGAGTTCTTGCATATGCAGAAACGCAAGACCTCCCCTGAAGGATCATACACCAGCTGTGAACAAGCAGGGCATTTTTGCTCTGAGTAAACCCACAGCACATGCTATGGGTTGCTGTTACTCCTCTGCAACTTCATGCAGTTATGACTACCCAGCTTTGCATACAAAAGAAAATAACAGCCCTAAGCAGTCACTAAACTGCATGAACGCAGTTGAGGTTGAGTGAATGAAGAGGTTGAAAGCCGGCAAGCAAACAACAGAGCTAAGGGCTGTTTCACTATTAGGGGAGAGGAGAAGGAGATGGAGATCATGGTAGATCTGTGCAAACCAGCTTTTGATCCACCACAGCAAGAGGCTTTGGGAACCCCAAAGCAAGCCTCTACTGCTTTTCTCCAGCCTCAGTTCTGCTGCAGMCTGTCTATTTATGCCCCTACAAAGMTGCCTCTGGAAACATAGTCTAGAGCTTTGCTTTCATCAAATACTGACTCAATTAACTCCTTAYATTCAGGAAAGGTTTTTCACAACAGGTTTTTCATTTTGCAAGATCTACATGCCAGAAAAAATTATGGAAAAGATTCCATTTTTAGTCACTCAATAGTAGAAGTGACTTTTCTTTTAATAAGCCTACTCTATAAACCAAGACCACAAGTTCTGTGCAAAGCTCTCAGAAAAGGGAAATACTCACAAGCTTAAGGACGACATAAAAATCAAATACATAACTATGTAAGTAAGCACAGCATTCAAAGACAGTATAGCAGTAAATCATACAGGAAAAAGGACATKGCAGATGGAGACTAGATCACTACCTAGAATTTCAGATATCTCCCACTAGTGCTGTACTGGAAGTTCCTTGGGTAATAGAGCAAAGATGAAAGATTTCCCCAATCTGAGCAAAGCCAAAGCAAAAAGATGCTACAACAGGCAGGAAAAATCAGAGTGGAATTCTGAAACACAACAGTAATGGAATGCAGCTTTTATTTTTTTTTTTTTTTTGGCTTTAAGAATGAATAAATGTTGATTCTCTCTCTCTCTCTCTCTCTCTCTCTCTGTCTCTCTCTCTCTCTCTCTCTCTCTCTCTCTCTGGAATGCCTTTTTTTTTTTTTTTTTCTTGGTTAATCACTGTACGTGAATAGTGACACTCCAGGAGATAGTCATCAATGTCTGAAAATCTCCAAAGTATGATAGAACCAGTAAGTATTCACATCTAGTCTCCATATTTCGTTGAAAGTATGTATATCAAAAAATGAGAAGTACTGCTCTGATTTACAAGGACATACATCAGAAAGTGATTAACTAACATGTTCTAAAGAAGTCTGTCAACAGCAATAGTCAGGATACAGTTCCCATCCCAGTCCATTGTCATAGGTAGAATTAATTGGGGTGGACCACTGCACTAGCAGCAACCACAGCATGTCAAAGACTGAAGAATGCTTGTTCTATAAGCCTGCCAGGGAAGAGATTCACAGCGACTCGCAGAAGTATCCTAGACTGACAATTGTGCTAATCCCAATTATTAAGCTAACTGGAAAGGCCCAAGTAAGGTCAAGAAAGCTCAAAAGAAGCAAATGAGGTGAGGAACCAAGCAATGAAGGGAGAAGTTAAGTGCACTGAAATGGAAATACAAGAGCAACCAAGTAAGACGGAGAGGCTGTGACATGTAGAGAACAAACAAGACTAAGCAAGTGAGATAGACAATCTGTGAAAGCCAAAAAATATTGCTTGAAACTTGAGAAAGAATTCAAGAGCCACAGAGGAYGGCTGAGAAGGAATCAGATCAGCAAAGCAGGTATCTCTTGGGCATTCTTGGAGAGCATGAAGGCATATTTTTATTACTTAAATGCTATTATCAAATGAAGAACAGCTTATCCTTTCCAACTCCCTTTTTAAGGTACATTCAAGATTTGTGACTCCCAGGTTACAATTTGATCTCAAAGAAAGGAAGCTGTCACTGCATTAAACTTGCACTGCTAGACTTGTCTGATGCCTTTCAATCCTTCTTTGCTTAGCATAAGGAAACAATATCATTGCCCTACAAGAGGGTCAAATACGGACAAATACAATAATCACCACTGCAAGCAATAGGGATTCAATCATATAGAAGCTTCCTCCAAATTAGATTTTCACAATGCTATTTAACAAGACACAAAGATTCAATAGAGAGAGCTCATCTTTTCCATTCTCAAATTACATACAGAAGCACAGTCTACTACTGATGCCACTAATTAGATGATTAAATACCATTCTAGGTGATATGCTTTCAATGTAAAATAATTATTTTTAACAGGCAATATATTTGCTCAATCTCATTTTAAATCATAATATAYTTTTTTAATTAATCAAAATTCCCTTCTGATTTCGTATGAGAAGAGCAACCAGTGGGAGAAACACTGCCAAGGATAGAATACCCAAGCATCATAATACGTGAACTTCTTCACAAAGAACCCCTAGCACTCCCTAGATAAAATACATTTTTTCARAGAACAGCTAAGTCTTTATTCCTTTAGAATAGGTTAGATGAGGAATTATACAGCTCACTGAAAAATTCCAATGTCAAAACAAAAGTTTATTTGCTATGGTCTCATGAAGTATATTTTGAAGTTTTCCTCTATTGGGAAGGTAAGAGGGGGTTGAACAGGATAGTTAAGAAATTCAAGGGTTTTAACTTTCTATACAAGTTAGAGTACAATCTGACACATGACAAAGTACTGTAGTCTTTTTGTCTAGTACTTAATGAAAAGTAATGACCTTTTGTGTTCTATGACAAACATTTCTGCTGARGACTGGAAATAAGTTAATAAAGGGAATATTTTAGAAGTCTTCTGAGAAGCTTCCATCAGGGCTGAACTGCCCAGGACAACATTAGATRGCTGAGAAGATTACACGAGGAAGGATTTATCAGGTGCAGTGTCATGCCCAGCCACGCTAGTACCAAACTAGAACAGCACAGAGTTCTGTACTGTTGCTTGCTTGGGGTAAGACTGTTCTGGCTGCTTTCTTGGGGTAAGACTGAGGAGAAAAAAAATTCTTTTCTGTTTGCAGGAAGAGGTTTTGGGCCACCTGCTCAGAAGGCAGCGCCTGCCTCAGTGCACTGAGAAAAGTGACGGCACCTCTTTCTCCTTCTCACTTAAGTGAACCTTCCTAGCACCAAAAGCTGTAGCCAGAAGATCTGGAAAAAAACACCCTCTTGAAAATAGCCACTTCATGTCCCAAAAAGGCCTACTTGGCACCATACCTCAGAGTTGTTGCCTCAACTCTGACGCAGGATTACATGRAACTGGATGCAAACAAAATGCTTTAGTCAGCACCGAAGATTAAAGCCTAAAACACTACAAGAAATCAGCTCCTTTCCCTCTTGCTCAGACCTTCCCATCATGTCAGCAAGAGTTACTCTGGCCAGGTAYGAGAGTCAAGTCATTTGTCTAGGAAAGTCACACCAGCTTCTTCCTCCCTGTACGCTGCGATATGTCCAGCTCCCCTGTGCAGAACTACAACATACAATCCCAGGTCTTTCCCCTCCTGCCTCTCTCACCCTAACTATTTGAGTCTGAGCACATGTGCATACACAAACCTACTTACACGAGCAGTTCTTATGTCAGGGAGATGGCTCAGCTGAGYGAAGTTTTACAAGGAGTACTGTTGGAAGGTGAAGTACATATTCTTCTGACTAGAGAGAGTTACTATTCTCTTTGGGAAAAGGATGCTCTCAATTTAATATAAACTTTTCAATGCTCTACAGACTTTCTTGCGTTATTGTATAGAATTTCATCATGGAAGCATATCAGATATAGGATAATGCAAAATTCTTTGAAATGTCCTATAGCAAGAATCTCAAAACGTATTTTCAATTTACTGGTCTAGTGCCTACCATTACATTATAAGACTTTGCGTGAGAGGAAGGCAACTCTCTTACTCTCTGTAAATTGTTTTTCTACAGGAAGAGTTGACAAGGTGCAGCCATTTCCTTCTCTTCAGGAAAGGAGGTGAGGCAGCCAGAGCCATTATAAATTCCCCGTAGGGACTCAAAACACTCTAGTGACCAGATTCAATTCTCTGCCCTCATACAAACGCCAAGCATGAGACTAAGCAACATACCACCAACACAGGAGGAGCTGAAATAGGGCACGTGCTAGCAAAGCCTTATGATGTCCTAGGACATTTTTTCTAAAGCAGCTCCAACGTCAAGTGTCACGTCACCATTGCAGCACTGCTATGCAAAGACCATGAACAACCTCGCAGAGTCTTCTGCCCAGATGAACAAAGAACAACTAACAAGGGCTGCAAAAAAAAAAAAAAA
>NW_028185039.1:1316618-1381318 GCF_003343005.1 Rhea americana | reverse complement strand
GAGACCATCGAGGAACTCACCTTGGTGAGCAGCAGCACGCGTTTCTGCAGCCGCCTGACCAGGGCTTCGTGCTGCTCACGTTTCTTCTTCTCATCCAGCAGCTGGCTCTGAACCCGTATTATTTCCTCCTGTAGCTGCTGCCGGGCCTTCTCCAGTACTCGGGCACTAAGAAAGATAAGACAGACCTGTGAATAGTCATAGCCACTGCCTCTTGGATAAATCAGAAACACCTGAGAGGAGAASCAGTAGCACAATATCAGGACAGTAGGCTTGAGCCATTTCATCTGTATGGCTGCTTCACTGGTAACTGCAGTTTCATTATCAGCTTTTCTCAAAAAAAAAGATTGCGACAGAAAAACCATCCCAGTGACAGTCTCCTTGTTCAGCACAAAGCAATTACTGGAATCTCACATACATAAGGCATGTAAATAATTACATATATATTTCAAAATAAACCAATTTGCCTTTGAAAAGGTGCCTCATTTTCAACGCAGTGCAATATCTCAGGTTCTACTGTATATTTTCATCTTTTCTAACAAAGTAGAAGCAAAAGAGGTTTAATAYGATTTGCTTTGACAGACAGATAATATTCAGCTAGTAATTATAGCCACCACCTGCACATTGCTCTTGCCAGCAACCTCTACTGGAAGAGAAATGTCTTCTGAGGCCAGGCAATTAGCATTTATTTTGCAGCGTGGACAGGACTCTCATTTAAGCCAATACAGCTCAGTCTCCMTTCTTCTCTGCTCTCTGAGCAGCATGACATGGTGAAGGACATTGCTCCAT
The DNA here is from genome assembly GCF_003343005.1 of Rhea americana. Classification (NCBI taxonomy): domain Eukaryota; kingdom Metazoa; phylum Chordata; class Aves; order Rheiformes; family Rheidae; genus Rhea; species Rhea americana. The sequence continues at coordinate 1,380,532 of NW_028185039.1, read as the reverse complement.
ATGTTCTTGGAGATGTTCTCCACACACATGCACTGGACACCCAGTGTGCTGCACGACACTATCAGGCAGCTGTCCCAAGGCTCTCATCAAGCAGTTCGTCACCAATCAAGAACACTGGCAATGCACTTGGGCAACACCAAGGCAAAGTGAAGTAACTCGTCTAACTGTTCACTGTCAGTTCACAATTAGTGTGTTACAAGTTATCCAAGACTGCAAAGATGTACAAAGTTCAGGACTAAAAGAGTGAGCAGGACATTAAAAAAAAAAAAGTATCGTGCACAAGTCAAAAACCTTCAAGCAAACCAGAAAGATTAAAACTAACATCTCCAGCATATTCTGAAACAGATGATCTTTGTTTTCCTGAGGGTAAGAMCAACACTGGAAAAACTTATGAGCATTTCAGAGGCATATTGTTAATTGTTATAAATAAAATAAAATGCTTTTAAATAAAACTGCACTATTTTTCAGGTACTGTCTAGATAGATTTAAGGAATACTGTCTTAAAAGATATTCTTAGCCTAAATTACATACATCCTACACTGCCAGAYCCCCAAATTGTACTATTCAGGAAATTTATGTAGGAATTCACCAAAAATCCCCAAGCAGCTGTTCCCCTACCTGAAAATCTTCTCCTTCAAAAACAAATATGCACTTTAAAGCACCAGATGAATTAGAAGACAGCATAAAGCTCCAATTCAATTTGGAATCATTCACAGACCAATTTAATAATCAGGGACTGTGAAATAGGCTCTTCATTGTTGTATTCAGGTGGGAAAGTTCATCAAAAGGGCTTTAAATCTGCATTTGAAAATGGATAATTTAATTCCTAGCACACCAATATTTCCTTGGTTCTGTTTTAATCAATCAGTTACAAAAGGAAGCTGTGCCCAAGAGCAGTATTTGTAGTGAGGGAGCATGAAAGATGTTTGCCTTTCACTGAATGCTCCCTTTTCCATTACRACTTCCATAAACAACTCAAAGTAAATCTCATGGATCTTTAATAGAAAAGACTAGCCTTTTTCTTACTTGGCAATGCAAGGATTCCACAACATAAAATAGAGAATCAATTCTTGCTGGACTCTACGAAGTAAATCCATATTAAAAAATTTTCCAATAAGCTAACATCCAAAAAGGGCAAGTGCCTGAYTCCGACCTCTCATTCTGTTAAATATGGGATGCTATTTACGTGGTATAACCACAGTGCCAAATGTCAGAAGCATGCACAAGTAAACACTTAGGAAGTATTCACATGCAATGTATGAAAAGTACATCATTCAGGGCTTACAGCTGGCAAACTATAAAGTTACTCACCACTGCTTTCCAGTCCACCTGTTGGAGGTTACTATCTTGTAGCACAGTTAGTAAATTGAGACATGCTCACACCTAAGCTACTGCTGTTCACAATACAGCATCCTGCTTTAAACACACCTGCAGGGACAATTTAGGCCAACAGTAACTTCCAGCAGATAGACACAACTTGGGCAACACCTTAGAACATGACAGCAAGATTYATCAGATCAAGCTTCTAAAAATTCTTAAATTAAAACACTCACCCTCCTTTCCCTGRGACTAAGACAGACTTTACTCCAAACCAGCCTGTGGACACGTGCCAGCCTGCTGGGTTTGTGGGTCCACCTCCAATACAGCAGAAYGGATGGGTGAGAGCAGGTAGCTTCAATCACCACCATAAGATTAATTACAATTTATTCAACACTATCTTTTTTTATGCAAAGGGTAAATGTAAGTACAAAACTCCATCAACCGTATGATGATAAATTAAGTCACMGAATGGAAACCTTACAGCAAATACTTGTTCTGTCAAAGCAACTTAGTCCCAGATTAGATTCAGAACAGAAGAAAAACATGTAAACGTAGGATTAAATACTGCAAAACAGCCAGAATCCYGCATTTGGCTACTGCGAAACATTTTGATAAGATAATGGAGTGATCTGCTACCTAATCACCCAATAYTGTAACCTATTTCCATAAATTCTGAGTGCACTAATAGATTACACCCAAGTTAATATTCAAAATGGGAAAATGGGCTATGTGCTAGGTTTCTTTCTTAAAATAACGAAAAATATTTGAGCGCCACGTCTCATGGAGAGCGCACAGATATTCACTGATACACTCACTCATTTTTCAAACTGGCTGGAAACACGTGCTAAAACATGAGGAAAGTTTAGCAAAGGGAGATAAATGGGCAATTTCCTCAGCCATTCAGTGCTGTTTGGAAGGAAAATACTACAGGCCTGATTATACTTCCAGCCTCTGATCAAATGTGATGTTAATGCTGATAAAACTGAAATGCCAGAGATGACTATGAAAGCAATGACAACGCTTAACCTCTCTGAATTGAGCCTGTTACCATRGGGTCTTTTGCTATTGAGTGTGAAATTCAACCTCCTTGCAACTCTCCACACCATGCCAAAGTAAATTATCGAGATCCTTTCTTCCTCTTCTAGGACACACTGACTCCAGAAGCTGCACCAAAYACAACACAAATAGAATTGCTAGGAAAAAAAAAAAAGAAAAATAAGAAGAAAGTTATGTTCCTCAGTGACAAAAAACAGGATTTAAAAAGGTGAGGACCTAGCAGCAAATACTGCTGTGTTAGAAGTGGGCATCCCTCTTCCATACCAATGCCACCTATGGCTTTTCAACAGTAATTGCTTTCTCAAACCAAATGTATGCACATAAAAAAAARAAATGAAAAAAAGCAATGGAAAATTAGACCCAAAGATCTCAATTCATCCTAAGCTCAGAGAACTGGCATTAAAAAAAAAAAATCTTTGCAAGTTCAAAGTAAACCTTTTAAGCCTTAAAGAGAAAAACTCGTTTCTGTTTATCAGCCTATTAATGCTCCTCGTTCCCCATTCAAGGGAATGAGATGCCAGCATCTTTCTGTTCTGAGCTGTTGAGACTCTTCATTTTTTTGCTCTTCCCTACTGTAATCCACTTTAACGTAATCTTAATGATAAAACTTCATTTTCCAGAATGTTTTGAAAGACAGAACAATGACAGAAGACAGTGAATACTGAAGCTATAAGATACATTTTAATAACCTCCTTCAAGAAAAATTACAGGAGTAACTGATAGTTTTCTTTTTTTAATGATCCACAGAATATATATACATATATATATATATATATATATTTTAAATTCTGTCCCTTCAATAACCAACTTCCCCCTTCCCTGAGGCTTGAAAAGCCACAAGGAAAGCAAACAGGATGCAAGAAATAGTCTGTGCATCAGCCTGAAGGAAAACCAGAGATCTGCAGCAGCAATTAGAAGAGCAACATCGTCTGGGTGATGTTGCAGCTCAAGAGAAGATGAGATGCACGGGCGTACCAGGGACATCTGTCAGAGCTGAGACCGATCTCCAGGAGAAAGCACGGCGGAGCAGAGCGCGGAGGTGAAGCCCCCCAAAGCAGCTCCGAGGGCAGGCGCAGCGACAGCGCGATCGCACAGGTATCCCCGAGAAGAGCGCCGCGCACGACGCAGGCCAAAATGAAAAGGTTAGTGCGCAGGCTRATGAGGCAAAAAAGGAGCAAGGGAAATTGGTTCGCAGACACTTGGAGGAGGAAAACTATACCTGTGTGCGAGGCCTGACAACCTGCATCCCTCTCAAGCACCTAACGTTTGAAAACGGTACACACGAGAGACTCGAACCATCCTGGCGACTGATGAACAGAGTTCGAATAAAACGTAATTCTTCAYTTCTTCCCCTTCAAGTTGTATAAGCCGGCACTAAGGCATAAACAGCAAGAGAATAACTCCAYGGTGTTTTCACATTGCCTGGTTGAGAGCAGCAGAAAATCCTTGGAGAAGGATTCTCCCCGAAAAGCCACTCCGGTCGCCAGCGTCCCCTCAGACGTGGTTCCCCCCGGCCAGTCTCTGCTTAAACTGCCACGACGGGAATAACCACCCTGTTACAGCTGGGTGTACAGGACAGAAATTAAAAAGGAATTAAAAACAGAAGGGAAAAAGATGACAGAAATAATAAGACAAGAAGTAAGAGTTAAACACAGATGGGTCAGAAAAAAAAGAAAAGATGAGGCCTGGCAAAACAGATTTTTTTTCATCTTTTGTTAGAAATGAAAGGAAAAAAGGGGAGAAAAAAATCAAATGTTCCTGAAAAGACAGGAGGAAAGAGAAGAGAAAAGGAAATAGGAAAAGAGACTATCAAAATACTGCTGGAGAAGTTGCCCATATTTACAAATTTAAGGTAGATAGAAAAGCAAAGAACAAGGAGGAGGAGGTGACTGTAGTGGTACAAGCATTCCAGCTTCCAAGCCAAAGGTAGAGGTGCTAGTTTGTTATTTTTTTTTAACGTTTTATTCTGTTTGCTTTCTTCTTTACATACAGAATTAGGAAGAAACTGAAATAGCAGAATCCACCCTCTGGTTGCAAATCTTGTGCTACTGCTGCAATGCCACAAGTGGAAACTTTGCAGGCCAATACTTGCACTTCACCTGTAATTTGCTTACTACATTCAGGAGCAGCAACAATACAAAATATTAACATCTTTAGTGGAAGTTAACAGACAGACAGTATTTTATGTCAAAGGTTCACCTATACCTTATTTAGGACCAGTCCTCTGTATGTTGTTATAAAAAAAATAATCTACAGGAAATAGGTTACAGAGAGTCAGCAGAAAAACAAGCTTTCTTCTTGCTATTTATTTTTCGCAAGTCTTCCACAAATATCTGCAAACTTTCTCTCRATCTACACTTTGTATTTTTTCAAAGACCTTTATACAACTCTCCATGATCAGGTTTCTGTAAACCACAAATCGTTCAAAAATAAGCAGCTCATTTGTCACACTGCCTAGTCTACGTACATGGAAGTCTTGAATCATACTGAATTTGTAATAAGGAAATAACATAAAGAGAATTATTTTGCTCATACGGGTAGATGAAACGGAGAAGAAGCAGACAGATGTTTGGAGCTTTATTGGTACTCTGACAATATGTTTTATCTTTGAGACAGTATTTAATTTTACTCCCTAACTGGCAGCATAAATATCAGACTCAGAAATCCGGTATCTTCAAAGTGAACAGTTACAGTACAGAAATAACACACAAGTTTTATATCCCAACACTGGTACCATAGCTCTAATTTACTGGTAGGAGGTATGATTAGAATAAATTTCCATCAAGGACCTCTCTCCTTCCTTCCCGTGCGAGGTCAAGCTGTGTGCCGCAGGGCCTCCAACTTCACAGCCTGCAACCACCAGTGGAACCCACCAGAAGGACAAGGCCCTAATGTAATGCTCAATGCAAACCGTAACATAAACAAACACAAATAAATCCCCCTCCCCCCCAAAAAAAACAACAAAAAAGCACACAACCAACACAACCACAATGAGGTTCTGGATGTTTAATAAATCACTTGACATGAGACTTGTTGTCATGCTAATAAACATGCTCTCCAAATGGGAAACTTCTCTGGTGCGTTTTGGTTTTAAGTTGAAACACAAATAGCTCGCTGAACACATCCATCCTTGATTTCAGAAAAATAAAGTCTTCCAAGGGTGGGATAACCACAGGCACTAGTGTCCTTTTCTAAGCCTCTAAACTTGAGGTATTCGTAAGGTCACACAGCTTCCACTAAGGACATTTATTTGGTGAATAAAACTTTCCTGGTATTTCAGAACCACAGGACCAACACTGCTGGTTGTTTACACTCACCTAATACCACCGGTATCTTAAGTAAAATTGGTGACAGGAAAAAACGAAGCTGATAATCAAATACACAAAGCAATTCATACTGGTTTACACAGACAAATCTATAAAGACCTTTTGTATGGCCAAATACTCGAGGCTTTTGCTCTGAAACAAAAACAGATCGGGAACTTTTGCATTCTGCCCCAAACTGATTCCCTCTGCAGTTCTTGGTAGAGAAGGAATTACTGAACATTCTCATGAAAACATAAGTAATTAAAAAGTAAGAGTTAAAAACAAGTAGCATATAGCCTGCACAGCATGTATCATCTATCTTGACATCATACTTTTGCACATGGTATTTAGCAATTACAGCAGACRTTTTGCTTTTAAAGAGCACTCGTAAGTATTTTCTACTTCCACTCCTACATAAGGATAATCTTCACCTTACAAAGTAAAAAAGCAGTGTCCTTCCTAACACTGCAGAGAAAAGGAAACAAGCCGTGATCGGCTTTATCCCAATGGCCTGATACACCCAACTGCGCAAAGATGGTCACCAAGTTGTTCAACATACAATACAGAGGGTAATGATGGAGTATCTTGATTCTGGCTGTCTCAGTAAGAAAGCCAGGTTCAGCTGGTCCCCATTGAGGAGTCTAGTTTTTGCTCTCATCATCATACTCACTGGTGATGGAGATCACTGTGGGTCACACACAAATAAGGAAAAGCGGGAACTTCAGCACCAAGGTGACAAATAGCTTTTCCCTCCCCCCTCCGATTCTACTCCAGCTTTGAACAGTCTGCAGAATTCCTGAAATCCTTGCAATGCAAGGCAGCAAAGTACTGGAAAAAAAGGGGGGGCTGTAATAGAAGGACGGGGGGAAAAGCCAGGAAGGAGTTTGAAGAAAACCTCTTCTCCACTCAGGATCCAAACATCCTCTCTGCAGCTGGCTTTATTTACATCATCTAATTCAAATTCTAACTGCTTCAAAGTGTTATTACACTTTTTTTCTTTGAAAACAAAAATCACAACAACTGAAACAAAACTGAGAATGCAAAAAAAAACTCAAAGATTGAAATAATTACTAATCAAAAGAGAGCCCTGTATATTGGATGGTGAAACCACTGGCCAGCTCTACCCAGTAATTTCTCTTCGTATCAGCTCTGATGAGTTTTATATTTCTAACATTTCATCAATTTGAATCACCAAATTCAATTTGCATTCCCAGATAAACAGAGAGGGAATAATAAATACCCTCATCTGACCTTGACGTATGAGACAGAAAATTGCCCTTCATGATTTCATTTCTATCTGAACCATAATGAATAATGCAGTTGGCCCTACCACTTACCAATCTATAATCATACTTCTGGGCTGGATGAACTCATGTCCATGCCTAAATATGATGACGAAAATCAAAACTTCTCACTCTTTTTGTGCAAGAYTTTTTCTGCTTCTCCTTCACCATACAAACTGAGCGTTCACATCTCTCCATCCCACCAGCCCAACTCTATCCCAAATATAAGTGTCTGAAGGATCTCAATRTGTTACATAGTCAGTGGGAACTGAGGTGAACATACTGCACAGTCACTTTCTCAGCCCAGCTCAGCATTACAAGCATTGTAGAAATTCCCCTAGAATGCTCTAAATTTGGTAAGTGTTCTGCTTTCTGGCAAGCTGTCAAGTCACGGGCCACACTGCAGCTCTGGTGTGAAGAGCAGCAACACAGAACAGACAACTGGTGACATAAACATCAAAAGTGACTAAGAATCTTTCAAATTTCTGTTATACATTCAAACTAGCACTTAGAAAAGTCATCTGGGAATAGGCAKCATGAGAGCTGAGGAGTTGTAAAAGATAAAGGGAAAGAACTGATAAAGAGGAGTGAAAAAGGAAAAATTGCTTGAAAGAGGGAATGAAGTGAGTAGGAAAACGGTTGTGCTGAACTGATTTGTCAGCAAACAAACATGCAGAAATTCTAGGCTCTTGACAGTTAGATAATAGTTTATCTTAACAAAATAAAGAGGATCAAAGTGTTTAGATGACAAAAACAAAACATTAAATCCTCCACTGCAATATAAAAAGTGAGTCCTCACAGATTCATGACTTGTTATAGCTTCTAAAGGTTCTCAGATCTGTTTGCAATGACCTTTGCCAAACAGACCTCTTCCAAGGTGCATTACTGTACTCCAAAGAAACAAGTATTACACAGTAACATTTTTAATCTGAATTTAAGATTATCTGAATGAACTTACAGAAGTAGCATTTTCTAAAGTAATTCTTGCAGAATAATTTAGCCAYGAACTCCCACCATAACTCTGAGCAAAAGTCAAAGCAACAGCTCAGCATTTCAGCATTAGGCTTTTGTCCATGAAAACCCCTCCAGGTGCTATCAAATGTGCTGTTAGAGAATTTCTAATAGATACTTGTTAACAACAACAAAAAAACCTCCCCAAATTAAGTACTATCTACAGTTCTTATCCTTGAGACACTGGCACAAATAAAAGTAAAGGAACAGCTCAAGAGTCACTTGGATATCTGTACCAAATGCTCCAACAGACCACTGTTCTTGGTCTTCTCTTCTCACAAGCACCAGGTCAACTTCACCATATATCCCTCCCGTCCTTACTTTCTACAGCTTTGAACTGCCATGACTCAACTTACATTAAAACAGTCCACCATAATACAAATCATATTAAGCAAAACATTACAACAGACATGCTAATCATTAAAYGTAAAAGGCATATTGGAATAATATTAAGACTGCAAAGGTCTTAAAAATTATCTTATGACACCTGTAACCACGAACCTTCCAAGTGCTGCCATGTCTTTGGGTTTAAACAACATGACACGTTAACTTGTGATCCATGCTCTGTCAGCAAAGCTGGATTTTCTACTAACTGCAACTGTTTTCCGCAGGACCTCTCTCTTGTTCACTGCAGAATTTGGAAGACTAAAACAGCACAGAAGTTGCTGAAAGAGAATGCTCTCGATGTTAAGGCAACTGAAAGTGTCCCAAAAACCTAGTTCCAACTCTTACCTATGTCAGAGTTCCTCGCTGACACTAAGAACTTCTCCAAGGTAGTCTTCCATGTTTGTTCATTTGGTAGTTCCTAGTGCAGAATTTGCAGAAATGCCAAGCACTGGCACTATTGCTGAAGTCAACAGTATGAAATCTTGAGTAATGCTAAATCTTCTGAAAAAGCAAGGTCTAAGCACTACATAATGGCACCCCCAAAATTAGACCATACTCCCTCATTGTTTTGCTTACGGCRTAACAGGACGAGCACAGGAAATTGCAAAAATAAACTAACAAATTGTTCTATAGGAAAAATTGAACAGTTACTCATTAAATCAACATAATCCACCATTTCTGCTCTGAGAGACACAGGAATCCTACATGATACATTCACAGGATGCCAATCTAGGCAGATGTCGGGTAACTATAGTTCCAATATTTCCTACCCTCTGAGTTTGACCTTGCAACCTGGATATTAACTTCCATATAGTTATTTTCCGTATGATGCAAACTCTATAGTAACATTGAAAAAACAACCAAGAACAAGAATGATGAAAAACAGTAGAACCACTTGACTGAAGTTACTCAGTTTTATCTGAAACTCCCCCTAAAACATCCACTGTGGAGTAAGCTCCATCCAATTAAAAGTTAAACCAGCTTTCATTGTTGTATATATCTATTTTGGATACGTATATAAGTAAATACAGGCCACAAAGCAGAGAACAGATGGTCTCCAGCAATCTGGCATCAGATATGACACGAGAGATTGAGGGAGAGGATATGTGATTGAAGGGAACRGGATCTATCCATGCAGCACAAGCTCAACCATCAAACTGACTACTCATCATTCCTTTTGCAGCAGCTCTGCCCCATGCAGCCCCACCAGCTGTAAGCCCAAGAAATAACATGTAACTGCACACTACCACTCTGCTCAGCAGGAATTTTTGGGCAGCTGAGCTGAGCAAACTCCTTTCTCACAAATTGTTTCCAAGCACTTCTATCCACGAAAAGGATATGCTCAAATGTAATGGACACCAAACCAGACATACTAACAAAGTCCTGCTAATGCAGCTCCTAAAGCTTTCTGTGAACATTGCTTTCCCCTATTATCACTCAAAAAAAAAAAAAAAGTGTTACTTGAATCTTTCGCTAGCTTACTGACACTGTTATGACTTATCTGCAGGGCACAGAGACCTACTTCCTTCTAGTTTCCTTCCCCTAAATTAGCTCAGAAAACCCTTTAAACCTATATATGGCAACAGGAATAAAGCTGTCACTGTGGAAGGAAGAACTGTCAGAACAACTAAATTTAGTGCTCTGTTACATCAATTCTCCTGCATCAGTATTTTTAAATGTTTTATTAAACAATGCTACATGCTATGTAATCTCTTTGCAATGAATACTTTATACAGAAACCAGTCAGATGGACAAGTAAATCACCTTCATGTAGTGGTTTCATGTTTCAAAATCACTAGATGAGCAGAAAAGTTAGATTGTTTTATTTCTCTGATTTTTCTGAATTCTTTCACCTCTAGCGATTTGGTTGATACCTCTTTAAATTCACTTCCCTATCATATCACAACTTCACCCCAAAATAAACATTCTCATGTTGTTTTTTTGTTTAGCTGCACTATACACTGTTACAGYTGTCTGAGAAGAATGAAAAGAATCCTGAGTCTGCAAACTCATGAAGCACAGGAGAAGGTCAATACGGCACTAATGTTCACTGCCTCTTTCAATTGAAGAATTAAATAAATTAATGGAGGGAAATTCATCATGGGTTATTAAATACAAAAAGATATCACCTTTGGCTTAAGAAATTCTTAAGCTTCAAACTGATGAAAGATGGGAGAAGTATCATTGCACATTCCTCCTTTAATAGACTTTCCCAAAGCTTCTGGCAGTGGCTCATCACTCTGGACTGATCTTTGATTTAATTGCAAATTTGAGGAAGAGAGATAAGGGTATGGTTTGTTGCCTTTTAATGAACACTAACAGATCTTGTCTAGCKTAAAATTTTACTTTTTCATCAAATTTTTTGGGTGAGCATGCAGCCATCTAATCTCCTTCAGATATGAGTCATATTCAATTTCCAAATTATAAATTACTAGCTGAAAAAATATTTCTGTTCTCACCAGTACCACCTGCCAGCTCTTGGCTATGGCAAGAAATGGTACAGCTGATCAGCTTCAGCTATCAAAAATCTTCCTGTTAGAAAAAGGGGGGAAAATTGCCAACATTTCCTAATACCTAAGCATTAAGGCTATAGCTCTCTCTACTATATTTTAACAAATTTATGTTCAAYTTTTCTCAGTTACTATATATATTATAATTATGTCCAACCTCAACCATTCTGTGATTATGAAAAGAGGTAGATGGAGATGTTAAAGACCAGAACAATCAGGACTCTTCACAGTGCCCGTTTTCATGGATTTCTGTTATAGCATGAATATGGATTTAAAGGAYTATCAACTTCCCATGATACAAGGCACATGGGAAGAGATCTGTTAGGATCTTCTCACTAGCTAATAGACAATACTCATTTTCAGAGGTCAAGTGATAACAACAAGTAGGACTGCTAAAGMAATACTTCAAATACTCAAATTTTCCAAAGAGCTCTTTTATTAAAAATATATCTAGAGAAACCAAACATGAACTACATCAAATCCAAAGGGCATAAAAAACACTATATGGGATTTCACATGAAGTAGCCACCTGCATACAGAGAAAAAAAGAAAGTTATTCCCTTTTTTTAAAAGCTATTTGGAAACATAGCCCTTAATACACCATCACTACCATTTTCCACAGTGCRATAGGCAGGCAGAGCATTCTGATAGCTGTACCAGCCAAAACAAGAAGGTTAAGAACAAATAACTGGAAAAGGCAGAAACTGATTTCTCTATCATTTTAAAAAGTAGTTCTTACTATGGCTCTTTTTTTTTTTTAATAAAGCAAAAAAAGATACTGCTGCTGATGTGTTTATTTCTGCAAACTCCGTTGCAAAGGAAAGAAGAAAATGTTCAGGCTTATCTACATCATGGACAGGGCACAAATGCAGAAGCCTGAAAACCTTCAGCAAGAGCACATAAAGGCCAGCAAAGCAGATATACAAGCAAAAAGTTGCCAAGACGGTAAGTAAAGACACAACGAACACAATAAACGAGATCCACAGCTCGCTCGTGCTCCGTCTCGCTGTCTCTGGAGCTAGCCAACATCCCAATTAGCAGTTCTGGTGCCTCCATCGCCTGCATCTCCCAGAGTCAATATAAGCACTTTGGCAGCCGACAGCTCGTCTATGCTCAGCGCACCCTTCGATTGCCACCTGTGTTCCATTATAATCTCCCCTGCTGCTGCCATTTTACCTGATTAATAAAGCCCATTCGTCCTGTTTATTTCCTTATTGATCCACTCTCCTCTGCATGGGAAAAGGCRTCAATGCAGTTAAGGGCAGCACCTGCTTAGAGACTTCACCCTTCAACTGCTTTCTGAAACCGCGTTTTATTCTCACTGGATAATAAGATTTCGTGGTTAAAAGAGCTTTTAGGTATTGGCATTGTCATAAAACGTTCCTTGTGTCCTACTTCACTGGAGCTGACAAACTCTCTGCTTGCTGTCAGTGGACTGATGAGAAAAGAAGCACTTCTAAAGAGCTCTGGATACTTTTGCATTGCAAAGTGAAAAGGAGAAAGTGAGATATTTCAACAATGTTCCATTTCATTCCAAGCCACCATAAAAAATAAAGAAAAAAAGGAATGTTTCTGCACAATCACTGCATCAGCCAAGCAGCTCACTTATTAATCTCTCCTTCCTCTGCATTCCCTGGCTTGGGGGCTTGGAAAGTTGACACTTGACTTGAAAAATGCCAACTCTAAGCAGTTTATTTCCTCTTGAACTTTAAGAGCTGACTGAGACAGAAATGACCTTTAAAAAGGCAGGGTTAGTTCTTGTATGAATTGATAGAAGGATTCTTTGCTTACACAGCACAGCAAGGTATCGAGCAAATCTCCTACGCAAACACCCCCTTCTCACCAGGGGCGAGAAGAACATCCCGTTCCAACGGCTGAGAGATTCACAACTCTGGAGAACCTGGGACCTGGTGACCTGGCTTGGCTACATCAAGAGTGGAAGACTAACTATACTGTAGTCATAAACCAGTGACCCTAGATACAGGATACATTACGTCAATACTGCTAACCTCAAGATCCCTCATCCATCACAAGTAAACAGGCAAGGCATAACCAAAATTAAACATATCCACAAACATGTAGCTAAATCACAGCAGATAAGACTACAAAACAGCCATGCAGGCCTACTGCCAATGGGACAAGGCAAGATACCAGGACTCCTATTTTTGCATATCTGATTTTTTTTTTCTTTGCATCAGTCTCTGCTCAGGCTGCAGCAAAAAGACCCAATCACTACATAGCTCATTAATGGTCTTCAATGAAAGGCAGTTTGAAAATGCAAATCAATACACAACAATAACTACTAATAATACCTTCTGCCACACTAGTGGTCAGAAATGTAACTGAGCAGAATATTGTTGTCTGAGGTTCACCAAACAATACCACCAGATGTCCAAAGAAAGGCAATCCAAGGATTTTGTGGCAACAGAGGATAGTGTGGGAATCTGATAAAGGAAATTCAAGCAGCAAATACCTGGGATACTAATGGATTTGACAATACATTGGAATCTAATAAGTTTGGTCTGCCTGTATACTAATAMTGACACTTACTTGAACATCATTTGAAGATATAAAGTGCCACACTGACAGGAAAGCCAGAGCCTATACCTGTGCATTAAAGCAAGGTGCCCAAATAGTAAGTACTTCATTCATCCCACATGCTACAAAGCATTCACCAGTTTTTCACTCCGCAAAAAAGGCAGACACAGCAGTTTTGATAATGCCAAAACRTTAACACGGAAGGCGAGCAGGCTTACCAGTGCTAGGCAGAAAAATGACTGAGAGCTAAGGTTMAAATTTAGAAGTTTCTAGCCCTAATCTTCACCTGCTAACCCCTGCTGACTGCTAGAAGGACCTACAGAGTTCAGAAATCTCCAGTGAAGTACAAAGAATCACTTTGCTGTTTGTGTGAATGAAATGCTTCCAATCCAGAACCAGCCTGCTTAAGCAGAATCATAAATTTAGTAAGGAAATCCCTAGGCTATTCTGGCTAGAAKAGTATTTATTTTTCCTTTTCTTTTTGGAGGGGAAGGAATATACACATCAACCTCACCAAGATGGACAGAAGCAGCCAGCCTTACATAGGCTAGGTTAATTTATTCATAATGAATCACGTCTGTCAGTACTGTTAAGGTTTATTATCAGATAATTTGCCTTAAGAAAAATTAGAGGGGGAGAAGAGATGGGAAGCAGTAATCTGCTCTTCRGTGAAACCAGAGATATGACAAAGAACAGTGGCTTTCAGGTAGATATAAAGAGAAAATCCTAAACAAGATTTTTGGCATTTTATTGCTAGCGGAAACTCAGAAAATTCTCATATCTGAAATACATGTAACAGACACACACAGAGTACTTATTAACTCACACAAAAAGAATATATTGCAACGAATGAGAAAGACTCCAACTTTCAAAGCTACTGCACAATGGTCAGTTTAACTGTGTTTAGCCTCCTAGTGCTGCTTTCACGCACAAAATACTACATTTGGAAATCTGACCCTTGTGCATAAACAGGCTTCTTAACATCTATATGGTAATATGAAAGCACAAAAATAAAAATTTATACATCAGATGCCTAACTACTGCAAAACAGATTCTCTTGATCATAATCCATATCTAACTCAACACAGAAAAAAAAAATCAATAAGAAACTGTCATCTTATCATCTTATTTACACGAGATGTACTTTGAGATCTCTACCTTTTGCCGGAAGGTTTTAATTAAAGCAGCTCATACCCCAGGGCTTTTTTCCTTGCAGTAAGCCATCTTCCTCATCAGCTGCATCAAGGACTCGGCTCTTGGCTTTGACACAACCTAATCACTCCTATGGGAGCAACCGATAACGTGGACATAGATCAGAAGATCTTTGAATGAACCAAGATGAAGAACTACACGTTAAAGGCGAAACAATTTTACGCCCTTTATACAAGAGTATATTGGATCTTTAGAAAGACAATAAAGGGAAAAAAATAAAGGCATAAATCACAGCAGACTGTGTAAAACTCGAGACTCATGAGTTCAGTCATCAGCTGCTTAAGGAACACTTACATGTACGTTCCCAGATCTAAGTTTCGGGAGCGATGACTGTTAGGTGAGATAGGGARCTATTCCATCCGAGCTGTTAGCATATAGCAAGAAAGAACAAAGTGATCAAGATCCCTCTCTGCCGTTTGGTTCCCTCCGAGGCCGGACAGCTTTGAAGTGCCATAAGTGATCGTTGCTCCAGATGCGTAAGTAGAAATGGACCCAGTGACTCTGGGCAAAGGGTAGAGTTTTCCCCAGATTTCACATAACAGTTAATATAGAAAAGGTTTAATAAAGGGTAAAGAAGTGTCAGCAGTACTGGTTTGTATTGCTAGTATATTTCTTTAGCCAGGAAAATAAAAACAAAAATAAAAAAAAAAACAGGAGAAAATACTAAAGCCATGCTTAAAATGACTAGGATTTTAAGAAGTTATTTTATGAACAGAGGAGACATAGTGGTTTAAACTGAGAGCCTGCTAATTTTCATAAGACTTTGATATGTTACAAATGTTTGAACAAAGTTACTCTCCAATTAAACWGAACGTCAAAATTTTAAAAATAAAACAACAAAACTGTAAGCTTCCAAAAAGATATTTTAGTATGAAGTATCATGCTACAATGGCATCCATGTTTAAAAAATTAAGTAATTTCTGATCTAGCTATTTCTATAACATTTTAACATCTCGAAGTGAATCTATATTGAGGAATGCACTTGGAATCTCTCTAGTCACCTTATCAAATGGTTAATCAATTGAATTCATGAATCCAATTAGATTATTGATTTCATAACACCAACTATTAGTTACTGATAACATATATTTAAGTACCCAAGAATGTTTTACCAAGTCACATACCTGTAATTATCTGTTACAAACTTCATGCAGTACTATTTTTACTGCATTAAGTCATTTTAAAAGCCTAATCCACTAGACTGAGTGTCTTTTTGATTTTTTCTATTTTTCAGAGATTTCTAAGTTTTTGGAAATTTAAATACCAGAATTTGAAATCTTCTCTAAATTTAAACAGTGATAATCAATTCCAAGTCCAGTTATGCTTTCATAGTCCAGAACACAGAATCATTACTTGGGTATTTTAGTAATCAACACTTACTTCCTCCAGAGTCATAACACAAATAACTACCTTGACCTAAGGCATGTAAGAAAAATTACTTCGCTTTTGCTCAAAAATTTAACGAAATCCTCAGCATTTTTTTCAAATATGGGACATAAATTCAGTTTATAGCTTTCATGGCTCAGTTTGGCTCATTCTCAGGTTCTACTTTTGTTGAAAAGGCCTTTTTTTTTTTTTTTGCCCTTCCCTTTTTTTCCCCTCCCTGTAAGAAAAGTGCTGGCAATTTGCTTTGAACAAACACATGCGAGTATAAGCTCCCGGTGAGGTCTTACAGCAAGTTGTTAAATAGCAAATAATGCTTTTAGCACTTTGCACATTTCTCCGCAGCACTGAAACTGCTACTGCAAAGCAGCAAAGCAAGCAGCCACGCTGGCATTCACTCTATGAGAAATAGCAAACAGCAAAGCAGTAATATTGAATATATTAATATTTCCAGTATTTATCCCATTTTTTTCAAGCTTCTACAAAAAAAGCACTGTAAGCAATCACGTTAAATACAGTCAAATCTATTTATATGAAACTAATTAGCAGTGTCCTTTCCATTGACATCCCAAGACAAATCTTGCAGCCTGTAGAGAAGCCTGAAGAGAGAATAAACTAATCCATACAGCTGCCTAAGCCAGCCTTCTTGAGACTCCCTGCTGAATCTTGAAAACCAAGATCAATTTGACATCAACTAATTGTGGTTATTCTCACCATCTTTCTAAGCAAGCTATACACAGCATTTCCTCATGGTATGAAGCTCTACGCCTTAAATTCTGATCTCAGAAGGTAAAATCCATATTGCTTCTGAGATTACAAGCATAAGACTTACAGGTCTGACATTTTCATTAGAAGAAATTAGTGCATTTTTTTGTATGGGACTTCAGCTGTATTGACTCCAAACTTTTTGAAATACTGACTGTAATCAACTGCCAGGGTCTGCTGGTAGCTTGACATTTTTAGTACTTAATCTTAAAATTTGATGTCTCCAAAAATAAGGTAAAACAACTAGTCATTATATTTAACAGCAGAGCAGTAGATCTAAATGTAAATCTAGGGAAAAATGGACTAGAAATAGATGCGACTGTAATAGCTCTCAGTGTCTTACCTTTAGGAATATTTGATTTATTTTTAAAGGTAGGTTCTAAGTTTCTTGTTTGCTCTCTGCTTGGTCCCATAAACTGTGACTATGCTAATATTAAGCTTAGTTTGCATTTAGAAAACAGCTGGGAAGTTTATTTTCTATTCTGATGTTCAGGCAACGGTCACTGAATTTCAAGTAAACTTTTTCCACCCTTTTTTATGTTGCATGCCACAGGAGTGCTGGAGAAGGTTGCCTTCCTCAGACCACTGCAGAAATTTCAGCCCAAACTGGTATGCAGGAGACACTGACATTTCCCGTTCAGTCAAATCTACTTCTAAAGAATTTTAGATGCTTTAAATTCAGAGCCTATATGCTTGGGAGGATCACCTGACAAAATAACCTGTGCTGTCTTACAAAGCCTCCAGATACAGTTTGAAAACAAGCATGAAAATTTCCTATTCATTTAGCATGTTTGTTCTGGTTAGTAATTATAATTAACCATTTTTATTATATTAATATTATTTCATAACTGACAATTTCAGCTGAAAGATCTAGCTGTCCTGGAACTAGTTTGTGGCTGGAATTGGGTATTTTCCACCCTCTGTTCTGAACACTCCCAAACATACTCCCTAAGCAGTGCACAGCAAGGAGATGGACAACTCCCACAGAACAGAGCCCATGCAATTGGAGGCCACAGAGGGAGTCTTTAAAATTAGCTGTGTTTTTCATACATGGCAGCTCCTTATTTTCAAGGGCTTCYGCAGTCTCCCTCTTATCACAGGCTGTCCTGAAATGACGGTCTATCAGATTCTTCGCACTTGCACAAACATTGCAGCTGATCTGTCAAAACAGGGACCCCAAAGCCCTGTTGGGGAGTGCTCACGGACCAAGTGCCTGTAGCCCTTCCTGTTAATCTGCTGCCAAGTATGCACTTTATCCTCCAGTGTGAAATGCTGGTGTGTTCATGTAAGAACACATGCACATAAAGTCTTATTTTAAAGGCATGACATTTATGGAGAAAAGCACGGCTTAGCAGAGAAAAAATTCACGTTTGAGGTGGTAACATCTCAGTGAGTATGCAATAGCACTTAGCTAAGCATCTCTGCTCCACACAGAGTCCCGCTGATAGCATTCATCCATGGCCACGCGTGTGCAAAAAAGCTGAAGAAAACGACACAACCATTTTCACTTTGCTTCCGTTCAAAATGCAGCAAGCCCAAAAAGGAAAGTGCAGCAGCACAGCGTGCTAGACAGGGAACGTGCTTCCAAAACTGACTCCAGGCCGTGACAACTAAAACGATTAAGACAGTGAGCCTTCGAGCTCGGTCGGGCTGAAACTGCTCAGATACRAAAAAAATTGGTAGAAAATGGGGGAAATTTATTTTGTCTTACCTCTACAGCCCCCCATACTTTGCCTCCAGGCCTGCAGTTAGGCAGTTACTATCGCATTTAGAGTCTGACTGTGTTTCACCCTCCAAGCACGGTAATTTCTCTCTAAAACTGGCCAACGCCTTCTGAAGAGGTAAGCTAGCAGACTTCAGATCAGATGCTTTAAATTGCATCTCTTCGCATCGTGTTACAAAGCTCTATGGTTCATGACTAAGGGTTTTGCCAGACCTGGCAAGAATGTTGCTTATCCATTGTATTTCTTCATCGATATAGGAAATTGAAGAAAGACTTTCTGCAAAATAAAAAATAACAGATGCAWAGCAATGCTACTCTCACATGAACAAAATGATATTAGCTGTCAGAGAGCCATGAAAGCCATCACACAATTTGCAGACGAAATAGTTCTGGTGTTGTGGTTTGTAAGTGCCAGGACAGTAAGACCAMAGTACATAACCCAAATTAATTCTGTCCTAATATTTAACTGGACAATTTCCCTATGCATGGTATATTCTGCACCTGTCTTCCTAAATTATGTTATTATGTTTCAGGAATTACTGKTTTTGTACATGAAACTGAGAAGATTAAAACAAAACAAAAACTTCAGTTTCAAAGATTTCTGCCATGCTATATTTAATCTGTGAGAATCAGACCAAAAACAATACTTGGGAACTTAAAAAAAAAAAATGATGATAATCAATCCTCAAACTTTTCCAAATGAACACAGAATCTGTTTTAAAATGAAACTTTATTCGGTACAGATTCTCTTTTCTACRGTATTAGGTACCAATTCTCTTTCAGTATTTCTCATGGTCAAAGACAGCAGGCAGTGCAGCCCCACAAAATGAGACAAAAAAAAACTATTTTAGACTGAAGTGCTAAAAGCCCTTCCTATTCACAATTTTCTCATCTCATTTTTCAAGGAGAATCTCTTACTGCAAAAACATTATGACACCATTTTCTTCTGCTTTCATCTTTGTGAAACAAAGCTTCACATGGAAGCTACACTGCGAGAGCGTTAAAACCCAAACAGAGTCGTTACAGGGAGGACAAATCAGTTCACGTTCGTTTCTAATGAAACTCAGATGCAAATTCAGATGCAAATCTCCTACTCTAGCCCACTACAGCTCTGAAGCTGCCTTTACTTAAAAAAAATAAATTTAAAATTAAAAAAAAAAATCTATTCCACCAGAAAAAAGCAACAAGGTATAGACTCTCCTGTAATTTCCCTAAATAGAAGGGAATGGGCAGACAGATGGTATAGGAAGAACAGAAACACTGGATCAAGTTGATCTCTACAGTTTTTACACTATGTATGACAACTGCTAGTTACACCTATTTAAAAGGCAGAAGGGTCTTTGATGCTGTATTTCCAATGATATATATTTGGCACATGGTAAGTATTTATAAAAAAGGTTGATGAATACGGAAAGTTAAAAAAATGCCTGCCTCCAGAATCATTACATTACACTTCCACCAGCCTGAACTTCTGAACTCTCAGTACCAAAATTCCCAATATTATAAAATATGGTGAGTATTTCCACAGTATTTTGCAGGCAGRCAGTCATTTGACCCGCATGCTGAGCTAACCGGGAAGTTCGGTCCCAGCTGTTACGAGACTAAAYGAGGCAGACTAGGTGCAAGGTCTGTCAGTGAAGGCTCAGTGCCGTACCACGACAGCATCCTGTAACACGCRCAAACGCTTGTGCACGCTTGTGCACGCTTGCCCACAGAAGTCTGCAAAGGTATCCGCTTGTCGTTCTTACCAGTGTCTCCCAGATTCCAGCACACCAGCATAGGTGACTCGTTTTAAGAAATAACATTCACAAAATGCAGTCTCAACTATCCTCATTTATGATCCTRAGGCTTCAACTCAGTGATCTTGTCTTTATAATGGAATAATACAACTGAACTCCTTTGCAAAGCAATTTGATTTCCACAGAGGAAGCACTTTCCAGAAGACATAATATCACTTATTAAATCATTGATATGGGGGGGAAGAAGAGGGGATAAGCTTTCAAGCACCTCAGCTTCCCCCCCCCCAATGCCTGAAAGCTTGTCTGCTTTTACCAGGATTAGTAAATGCTTAAAGAGGAGACACTACCGCTACGTACGGAGCATGTCTCATACACTCAGACCAACACGGTCACAACAGCCTAACTCTCGTAAGGGCAAAGTGCCACCACCCTCCCCGGTATTSTCCCCACCTTGCCCCTCCAGGCCACGCGGGCAGAACCGCAAACAGGGCTCGGAGAGCAGCGGCCGCTCCGCAGGGCTGAAAGGCCAGGAGATTGCATCGACACGTGCAGCGCATCGCCGGGGGAAAGCGTTCGCTTCCACGGACTCGGAGGGCCCGTCCTTCCACAAATTCACCTTCAGTAGTTGATCGATTTTGCTGTGAAGAGGTTTGCACTCTCGCGGTGCTTCTTCCCCTCTACCTTTGACAGCCTCGTGACAATTACTGAAAATTTGGCCAAAGAATTCAGAGAGTTATTAGAGAGCTCGGACAAAAGTAGATTTCCCATGTTTTTCCCCTGCTGGAGCAGCCACACACGTTACGCGCGCGCTGGGGCACTGATCCGTAGGCTCCTACGGCCAAAGCGCAGCCAGTTACAGCACGAGGTTTCGAAAGACAAGTAGTTATACCAAACTGTTGCGCTTGAGAAGCGACAAAACTCTTCTTTTAAAAATATAACTTTTTATGAAACAAGCTTTAATGAGAAGATCCATTTGGAAAGCCAGTGTTAGCAGTTCAGGCTGGCTTAGGAAAACGGTCACATAGTTTGGTCAAAAACGAATTCAGTGCATTTAACAGGCTTTCAGGGCAGTCACCGTCGCAGAGAGGTCTCTGCGAAATGGTCACCTCCAGGTTTAAGAAATAGCATAGTAAATGTCTCAGGTAACTGCATGCATGCAGTCACAAACAGGGATATCTTTAGCCTGAAGCCAGACTTAAGATTGAACAGCAATTTATTTTCTGCTTTATGTAATACTCTGAAAAATATTTATTAGTGGTTGTCCGGATCTTAAAAGTAAATTCCATCTACAACTGATAAACTCTTTTGTGTGTTTGCCCTCTGAAATATTTTGCATTTGTAGATATGATTATAAATTAATTGCAGCAACAACGCAAGAGGGAATATTAACAGGTTAGGGCTCTTGTCAGGAATTCAGGAGATCCAAGTTCAAAGCCTCACTGCGCCTCAGGCTTTCAGCTTAACCTCAGGCAATTCATTTTTACCTCCTCTACATCTCTGTTACTTATCTGTACTATACTGCACATAATGAGAATGTCACTGTACTTATCTAAGACATTTTTATGACAAACATGCAGAGCAGTCTGGCAATAGGATCTATGCGGGTATCTATAGACATGCAGAGGACTCAAACATTTTGAAGAAAACATTTGGGGCACAAAAAAACCCCCACATTTCCCAAAAGCCCAGAAATTGCCRTAAAAAAAAAAGTCAGAAGACAGACATAGCAAAGTCTTTTCTCAGTATCAGCGGCACCAGTGCAAGAGTACAATAAATAAGAGAGATACGGGTCTAAAATGTGGACAGGCAGCTCAGAGGGAAAAAATCACCTTAATTTCAGATAACATAAGAGAAGTGAGAGGAGACAAAACCAGTTAGCTCYGCTCCAGCGTTATGGATGGGGAAATCAGCTATTCCCGGCCATTACAGGAGGGAGCCTGCTGGAGGGAGCACACAGTAACTATGATTTACAAAGGGGAAACAGAGAGGTGGCAAGGAGCTGGTGCCAGGAAGCGGACTGCACAGCACTACCTTCACGAGAAGTATTTATGTCTTCCGCCTGGCCCAGCCTGTCAACACACTTGGTAGAATTATTTGCAAGCGGAAACCCAGAGGCGGCCGTGACAKGGGGCTCCGGGATGTAGAGAAGGGGCCAGACCTGGACAGAGACTAGAAGGAAATTTGGCAGCTTGCTGAAGACCTCGGTACTTTCAATAACCTGTGRACAAGGACGGCAGCTAGTGGCCTCTACCATATTTTATCAGATGAAAAAGTCATCACATGGGTCTAGGCCATATATTAAACTTTGCAATACAYGGTTCTGATTCAGCAGTCTGCTAGGGATGAGGGGGGAACAACAAACCAGAGACCTGCACTTCCACCTCCCCGCAGACTCTTCACTAAGCAACTTCYGTCCAGAGGTAAGGACGAAAGGCAGCCAAGAACTGATCAAACGAACTAAAAGATGATGTTCGGTCGTGTCACTGGAAATAAACCACTTTATGGAAACACAACTCAGCTAAGAGAGGAAATCTGAACAAATACAAATTCATTTCAAAAGAAAAACACTCAGACTCTCTCCATGGACAGTCACACAAGCAAGTTGGTTGATAAAGCAAGATTCAGCTGCTAAAGAAAACATAATTCACATTCACAATTAGTTGGTGGAAATCTACTTGATAACCGAGGGCGATAAGCATTACGCAGTATGAAATTTTATTACATTTTTCTGCTATCTTTCTAGGATTTTTATGACTATAACCGTTTTTTGCATATAAACAGTGGGAGCTCCAAAACGTTCATTTTAATTGCAGATGTTCCATGAAATTTTAACATGAGCAGGAACACAGAGTGCTAAGGTTCCTTCATGAAGAACGACACATCATTTAAATAGTGAATTATATCTATTTGCATGTTGTGAACAGCTAGGTGACTTAAGTTTCAAACCCAGCAGGTYCTGAAGTACAGTGAATTTCCTCAGTCAATATTCTGCAACTGCTTTGAAAATTCCCGACATACAAAAACTTGCTTAACTGTCCGTCATGCTGAAGATTGATTTCCTGAACACCCACCTGCRTTACTAACATTTATATACTGCCACACTGTGCACAGAGATTTTAAAGACCATCTCTCCCAAAACCTGCAGGCCACGTAACAGCAGGCACACTGGGTCAGACCAAATTTAACTCAGTCCAGCAGCAGCAGCCAAAGCAGACTTCTGCAGAGGTGCAACAGCAGGACACAGGCACAGCACAACTCTCCTAGAATATTCTCCCAGTCTCCAGCAACTCACACYCCGAGACTTGCTGAACCAAGTGAGAGCTCTGCAATAACCACCCCCATGTAGTCTTCCATTCGCGTTTTCACTCCCTTTTAGAACTTCCACAATATCCTACCTACAGCATGTTGCTCCGAAGCTTAACTACAAACTGTAACAGTGCTTGTTTAAYTTTTGGTTTCACTTGCTGCTCAAGTTGTTGTACAATAGACAGATGCATAGAAGAGGTTTAGAGTTATTTTGTATGCAAAAAAAGAAAAAGCATTAACAGGGAAGCATGCAAAGGGAGCTACTGTGATAGAGATACTGGCCCACGTTGTAGAGGAAGAGGCAGTTCTGCCACAAAGCAGGTATCCTACCGATCCGCAGCAGCTAGAGCATGGARACGAACAAAGATTCCCTACAAATTAAATTGCTTCAACATCATTTTTACTGGTAGCACACAGATAACAAATCTCAAAAGAAAATCCCAAACCAGATTACAACTGTAGTTTTTTATAGCCCCAAGTACCTGAGAAATGGTTTTATGAGACAGAGTCAGCAGCAGCTGCATAAAACACCTTTCATTTAAAAGTCTGGAGAGTAAATGAATATAAATACAATAAAAGAAACAAGCAAACAAATACAGGCTTGTTGTCCTTAGCTATGCTTACAGCTTAGAAGGGTGGTTGGCAGGCAACTATAATGTGTAAGAACCTGGAGAGCATGTGGATTTAAAGCAAGGAAGATAAGTGACAGAACAGACTGAGAATAAAATGTCTGTTTGTAAAAGGATGGGGGAAAAAGTGCAAAGAAGCAGCAGCTCAGACCAGAACGTTAGTAGCCCAAAGGCTCCAAAGCACATGGAAAGGTGATGATAAAAAAGAAACTAGCCACTAGTGAAACAAAATGTAAGAATAAATAAATAGAAATATGACTTTTGGACAAGACAATGCTGCACTCGTGAACCTGCAAAAGTCTCTTCGGGAGAACAGCAACTCAAAGTTYAGAGGAAGGGATGTGCTTTGAGGATACCAAGAAAAAGGAAGCACAGATACCACCTGGTGCTTCCTGCTTCATAAAAAGTTCATCTCAAAGTAACAGTATGCTTAAGGAAGCATCACAGAGTTTCTTTTACAAAATTCCAAAGACAGCTCAGGGAACACGCTATGGGGAACACGTCCACACTGGCAGGATGCACTAACATACGTTAGCACCTGGTTAACCATGTGCTTCATCTGTTATATYGAGTTCCCAGCACAAAGCTTAGTGCAATGTGAGTTTACAGGACATGAGAGAGAAGAGGCTTAAGAAGCCTTTGCTGCAAAGTGAATTAGCTCCTTCTCATTCAACTAAGAATCTGAACAGTGGACACAAAAAAATTCATCCCTGCTTTTATCCCTTTACTTCAGAAGAGTGTCTTCTGCTGCTTTGCATCTCTAAATTCACAAAAGGAAAGACACAAACCAAGGAAAGACCATTTCTATCCCTTTTAGGTATATCCAGAATAAAAGCTAGAAAGTCCAGAAACCTCAATAAGTAGATGAAACCAGAAAGTTTCCATAATCCAAACAGGCAGYTTCTTCTACCTCAAAATCTTCCCTGCACCCTTCTCCCCACCCCCCTTTTTTAAACATTTTAACTACATCTATTGATTTTCCTCCTCCTCCTTCAGGGAATATTCACAGATGTGCAAAGCCACCGCTAACAGCAACATTAGCTGAAGCAAAAAATGAAATTTACACTTGACTGCCTTCTTCAACAATGTGCAATCACCATTTAATAGGAAAATGGAGCAGACTGCAAACAGGAAAAGGGAAGGCCTGATTAAAAACCCACCAGTCATCGAGCTGACAATACCCTCGCTCGCTTAAACGTGGCCCACGGCACGCCGGCAGCGCCCCAGCCTCTGCGGTGCCGGGGGAACAAGGTCCCGGCCGTGCCCGGAGGAGCACCAGCCCCGCAGCCCCTCCTGAGCCCAGGCTGGCTCAGAGCAAAGCGCAGAAGCCCCAAGCRACAGCGTTTTTCGCCAAGATGCAAAGCGCTAGGTACAGAGATGCACCGACCCGCTTTCCTTTTGTCAGCGAAACRGAACAAGTGCTTAAGCAATGCAGGAGCCAGGTGCAAACGCTGCTCTAGATCTGCTACCAGCGACCAGCCCGCTGTGGCAGGGCATCATTCGGTACAAGCCAAGCAACTGAGGAGTCAGGATTACCAGGCCCTTGCTTTTACCTCACTTCAAAAACGTAGAAAATTATTAACTAGCCCTAAAAAGCTTCAAGATACATTTTTCAATGCCAGTTAGACCTTAGTGAGCTGTGGGATGGTTKCTGAAAATAGTACTAACTTGGCCTAACTGTTCAAACTAGGTTGTCTAAGATTGCAGTGCCCAAAGATTCACCTTCACTCCCACACCACACCTAAGAGGTTGACTTTTTTTTTGTTTGCTTTAGTTTTTATCATTTGAGTTACAGCTTTGTTATTAACAGGTTCATTTACACATGTCAGAGGAAGAGAAAAATCACCTAATTAACTGCTTTTCCCATTAGTGATGGAACAGGGAGCTACCAATTTGCTTTCTACTCTTTTCTCTTCCTTATTTTTAAATGTATGAGATTTACCATTCTCTGTCAGATGTGAGCTGGAAGAATCATTTTCTAATTATCAGGATTCCTCACACACCCACTCTGAATTGTTGGGGATTTTTTTTTCGCTTTTAAATTACAAAAATATTCCATTGAAAGAATCTTTCATTTTCAATGGACTCTGAGAAAAGTCTGAATTTGTTTAGCTTTTAATTGATATTCAACATACATTATTAATAACAAACCAAAAGAACACGGCTAAAGCAAACAAGMAAACAAACTCATTTTAATAACTTAACAGCAACCAGAATAAAATGATTAGGAAAAGTCTTTTCCTTTTCTTTAAGGCTAGACATAAACTTTACCTTTTATTTTAATGATGTACAGTTTTAATTCTAATATGAGGGCATTTTTTTAAAAAAAAATGCAGGCTTTTTTGTTCTCAAATTAGCCAACTGGCTCAGAATCTTAAGTTACACCTTATCATGTTGGCACTGTGACCTCAGGCAACTAGAAGCCAGCAAGATCAACACCACCAGCAGATGATTGCCTTTAGACCACAGTCCTGCAGAATTAACACCAAAGGGTTCAGCCACAGTGGGATGAGTCATCTGATCCACCGTGGTTTAGTACTGTCATAGCATCTGATTCTTACTGCAGGTTCACATACCTGCAATGGTTTGGTATCTCACTCCCTTCTTCTTGGAGCCRTAACAACATTGGAAAACACAAGCTGAAGGCAGCTAACCCATTTTCTAAACTGAACAAAGTGGCAGACGTTTCTGGAGTAAAATCAGCTTTAAATGTATACAACCAGCTTCTAAAACAGCTGTCAACATGGTAAATTATGAATAAAAGAGAACTGCCACCAGAATGGGCTTCAGAACGGTGCCTCTGCAACAGCAAGAAATCCCACTTTGCCCAAGTAGGAAAGATGATGATAACCAAAAGGGCAATGCTAATTTCTAACTCACTCCTGTTTGCCCTTGTAAACTGAAAATACTGATAATATCTCAGTCACATAGATCATAAGACGTAGTACTAGGTGTGGTCTTATCTGGCTAAACTTAAACTGCCGATCTCTTCCAGATCCCTACACCGATAATGTGCAAGACTAAGTAACCACTACACAATCTTTAGAGCAAAATTTTCCAAGAAAAGTGCCACAGAGAAGGGAATAACATTTAGAAACATACAGAAAACTAGAAGTTAAGGATAGGAAATTTATCTAACCAGCTGCCTGTGGTAAAACAGCTACACTAAGATAAGTAACAATCAGATTTTCACTGCCCAACTGCATCATCGGCAGTTTCTGTTCTTAAAGTCACTGAAATTTTATTACAAGAAAGCTGTATGGGAACAAATAAAGATCATCTCCCCATTTTAACTGGRCGTAGGGAGAATGGCACAGCAGATAACAGTGTCTGAATGTGCAAGAGCGCAGAAGTTCAACCCCAGCTGCTCAGGGTACATTGCAGCTCTGTGCTTAAGTTATGGGTCTGGCATACAGTAGGGATAAAGCAAACCCCAGAAAGACTCAACACATGACTAAAATGGCATTTGTTTGCTCTGCCTGTGAAGAGCGAGCAACAAAATCCCACTGAAGCATTCCTGGAAAAAAAAATGAGGAAGGGCAGAAAGTAAGCACAGGTCCAACCCAGAGGTCCAACCCAGAGGTCCAACCCAGAGGTCCAACCCAGAGGTCCAACCCAGAGGTCCAACCCAGAAATACAGGCACAAGCTTCAGGCACAGTTCCAGTCAACACAAGTTATTCCAGAGGCCATGACACAAAAAACTGCTCAAGTAGAGCTCACAAACATTCCAGCCATATTTTCTCTCTTGAAACAGGTTTATAAGTAAGTAAATACAAAAAAGTGTTGGGAAGAAAGCTCCAGTTACATATTTTATGATTAGTTCTGTTATGAAAGCTCTGTTAAGTCAACTCTCTTGGTAAATGAATTAATTCCTATGTAAGGCTTCACCTTGAAAACAATCGTATTATCCTTATGCATTTCATCCCAGTATTTCCTATGGTTTTTGTTGTTGTTTTTAAGTAATAAAGACACAAATTCCAAATCTTAATCAAGCTAGCTATCTATACCCTTGAAGTTTCAGTATGACCAGCAGAAAGAGGCAACAGGCAAGGAGCATTTTTTTGTTTGTTTGTTTTTTATTTAAGTGATATAGCTGCTGGAGCATCACAGCTTGCCAAGGACGAGCAGGAATCAGAGCCCAGAGCTGGGACCCCTCCCTTATCCCACACACAGGCTCCAGCAGCAGCACCACGCTGCAACACTTCAAAGCTTTACTATCCAAATAGAAAAAGATTAASTTAATCTGTAAGAAATGAAGTCAAAACACCAGCATCTTGTAAGTAAAGAGATAATCCTGCTTTGAATTAGGCCCAGGGCAACGACACAGAGGCCAGCAAACTTTGCATTGGTGCCTACTGCACCAAGCGCAATTTCTCCCCTTCATTAACACACCCCCCTCAAATTCATGCACCTGGACTATCATCRTGGCCCTTAAAAAGGTTCCATTACAGTAGCAACATGGCAACTTTGACATACGACACATCGTATATGTGCCCTTCCTTCATTTATCCTCTACAGACAAGTATGCAGTTTTAATTCATTACCCATTCCTTTAATCTTTCCCAAACACAACTGGTAAAGTTATTCTAATTATGGAAGGTAATATTGAAATACGCACTGAGCTGAGAGTAGAAAGCAGGAGATCTATGGTCTTCTCAGATCCAGAAAAAGCCTATTTCAATCTTTGAACAACGTGAAGAAAACAGCACCTCTTACACAAGCGATCATTAATCTAAGAGTTTTGTTCTACATAAAGAGCTGAGACGTCACTACAAGAATCCCAGGCACTGATGATCAGAGGACTGAACGCAACTGAGACCTCAGGTTTCTCTAGGTGGCTACTACAAGAACTTAAACAGTGGATTTGATCTTTGTGCCAATGACTATGGAAATGAGCCCACAAACTGCTGCCTTCTGTACCTCTCAAGACAGAATCACACCTGAATAAACTACAGTATAAGAAACTGCAGAGGTACACATGAGTGAGGCCAGCCACTACAGTCACTAAGACACTACAGCCTTAGTCCCAAAACGCAGCAGAATACAATACTTACCAAGACCACAAAGAATTCTGAATTAAGCAAACAATTCAGGAAAACTTCTACAGATTAAAAATCACCCTGGACCCCCATAGGAAGTTGCATCATACCCACAGACTTCTATATGCTTGGCTCTGAAAATTAACATTATCTCTAGCAATATTAATAATCAACTTTAATATTATAGTTAACAACTATGATTTTGTTGCTTTGAAGCGAATGTGAAAACAGATTGAGGACAAATGGCACTGTCATAAGCTAAAAGTAGTAGCAGAAGAAAAATAAGCTTAAAGATAATCATTTCTAAGAGGTTCAATCCAAAATTCAGTACTGAAAGACAATATTTTGATTCTTTTTAATCTGTAAAACAGGGTAATTGTTTACAGTCTTTAACACTTAAAAAAAACTGTTAAGAAAAAAAAACCTACAAATGCTCCTAAAGGACAAGATTTATCACTTATTTAAACAATTYGACTCCTTGCCACAAAGAGAATCCAGACTTTAATACAACTTCTAATACAAGACAAAAAGAAGCTTCCCAAGGGCTTCTACCTATGTGTAATAAAAGAGCAAATTAAACTATGTAGGAGRAATAGAAAGGAGTTCTCCTTTCTTCTCCTGCACATCTGTGAATCTTTCCCTTGTAAAACTGCCCTGGGCAGATGACAATATTGTTAGACCCCAGTCCTGTGGATAAAAATTTCCATTTGTATGACAGAGAAAATAAAACTAAAATCAAGCTGGAYACACTCCTGGTGACCTGAAAAGACCAGATGATGAATCTTCAAAATGAACTTCAGCATGCAGCAAGGACTTTCATATACTGTTTYAAGGGGACTTTCTCCAGTTTCCTAATTAGCATCAAAGTGCATTACAGTGCTCTGACTTGAGCTCGGTATCATTCAGATTCTGGCCAAGCAGCCAGCTGTCCTCCTCGTACTCATGACAACAGAAGCCACAGCTCTTAATTTGTTACCAGAAGACACAGAAAATGCAGGTACTGATAAACCATTTTGTAATATTCAAGTCAGATATGGACTCAAAGAGATTGTTAAATTACACTGTTGTGCTCCTAAAGTCTTACTGATCTATATTAGATCCATCCAAGACTGAATCTTTTGCCATAAAGTACTTTTAATAGACAAACTATTGAGTTTTTCTAGAAAAACAGAATGAATTTCACAGATACATCTTCAAAGCTATGTCAACTTTTGCTTTAATTATATTTTTAATGCAGCTGATTAAAAAATAAAGACTTATTGCCTATGTGTAAATATAGTTGCATTTCTTCACTCTTCAGTGCAGCTTACTAAGTTGTCTTTACTCCTCCCAGTCTATCTACTACAACTCCTACTGCTACAGCTGGCATCCACCTCCCATCTCCTCCTCCTGGTCACTAGCTGCAATGTTGCATTCTGTCCTGCTTAAAATACCCAGCAATGTTTCACCACCACCATTGTTTAAATTACATTTTTCAGAATGATCGTTCTGGAAAAAAAAAAAAAAAAGGAAGAAAAAAAAGGTAATAGTGCTTCAGGTGAATCTTTACAAGTGGAAAGCATCATTATTTGATTTATATCATGAATTCCACATTCTCATCTCCCAAGCCTGAGCGATCTGTAGTAAAACAACGTATATACAGCTTGGAGCTCCGTGATACATGCATGACATGAAAATGCACAACAGAGCTCTGAGTTGACAGAGAAAGCAGACAACCACAAAGTTTTCTTTCAGTCTGATATTAATATAGAAAACAAAACCAAATATCACCAAACTAGGACCCAGTTTAAAACTTCTTTAACTATGTCTCCAAATGGAACATGTTCTCTGGATTTTGTTTTTATACTATGCCTGGAAATTTTAATAGAAATGTTATTGTACATTTGAAAACAGAACAAACTTGAGGGATTATATCAATTCAGTTCCACTGGGATTTGTGTCCGCTCTAATCCCCTATTCAGTCTCAATCTCATTAACATACCAGGCTTAATTGGCATTTCATCCCTGCATTGTGTCTCCAAAATGAACAAGGTGTAATTATGTTAAAAAGAGCACTTCAACGGTTTCAGTTTAATTCATGTCATTCATCCGCGTCAGAATGAACGCAGATGTTCTATTGCGGGATACAGCAAGAGATGAGCAGCTTTGAAACCACACTTTTTAGTTGAAAACTTTATTTTAAAAAAGTTATTTAAGTGAAACGTAAAACACAGTATTTTCTTCTTTTGTTTCAGTTGCTATACAACATTAACTTTCAAAAGCTGGTTCTGCTTAATTTGATTTTTCATTTTCAAATGAACAGCTGTGTTTAAGTCTAAAAGTCCTTTGTTTAAGCATACAGAGCCCCAGAAAAGGTTTGAACAAAGCATCTTTCTGTAAACACTTGATTACCAGGAAAGGCCTGGCTTTCAAAGTAATCTAGGGGTGGTTTTCTCTASGTTCTTTTTTAAAGGAAAAAAATTGCATCACTTCTCAGATGTCAAACAACAAAAGCAGCATATGTTTTACTAATTGCATGGTCGTCTTGTATTCAAGGTAAATAAGGGGAGACAGAAGAGGGTTTTTCCAAATGGCCATTTTCTAACAATTGGCCCCTCTTCTCCAGACACAGGAACAAACCTGTATTAATGAAAATCACAACTCATAAGGCATCGCATTTTAATTGCCAGCACACCAACCAGGTCTTGAATTTTGTGGTCAAACAGGTTCTCTGCTAATACTGATAGTTACTGAACAAGCAAATACTCATGTTGAAAAAAAAAAGTAAATGCAATTTGGAATTAATATTGAGGTTCTACAAACTTACAGAAAACAAAATGTCAAATGAGTCATTTAACAAGGATTCTTTAATCAAAATAATGCTTTGCATTAAGAAAAAAAGGCCCAGTGAGGAAATCCAGAACCCAAGTATCTGTCTAGACTTTGAATTTTAACATCCATTTTGGCAGTGCAGAGTTCTGCACTTCATGGCTCTTGAGGAAGTAAATAYACAAATGGAATTCTATTCATTAAAAATTAGGTAAGCTTAAGGGAATACTAAGCTTCAGGGAAAGTGTACTAGAAATTTATATATACCTACACCTACTAAGCTTTTTCCTTCTACATTTTCCCAACTAGAACACATGAAAAAGCAAAAATGTATTGTATAAATTGTGTAATTCCCTAATTATGTGGCACTGTGTAAATATGAGATAATTTAGAGTAGCAGGTAAATGTGTAATTAGGGAATTAAGATGCATTATTCAGCATGCATAATAATGATAACTGATTCAAAGGTGCATCCAACCAAAGCAGAAAACAGAAGTACCTCTACAGGATCACGGATACAGCAGGCTACAGCGGCTCTTACTTTGTTACAGATGACTTCAGCTTAAAATGCAAATGTACCGTAAGAAGTTCATTCACAAGCTGATCTAAAAGATCATTTAAAAGATTCTGGACAAAGTCACTGTGATAAAAGTTTTGTTAAAAACATAGAGACAACATCCATAGAAAAATGCTGTGGTCTTTTTAATAGAGTAATAGCCAGTATTGCTTTATCAGGCCAAGTATGCTTTATCGAAATATGATTAGCAGTTGAAAAAAATCACAATGCAAATTCCTCCTACAACGTACATATACGTAAAGCTCTGCTTTTTTATTCTCTTTTGAAAGAAAAAGATGTCTAATGTTATTATACCGGTTTCTATGCAAAGGATAAATTCTCAACCATTCTACTAATAAAGAAAAGAAAGAAACTATAAGCACCTCAGGATGCAAACCCTGGGTTTTAGCTTTTTTTTTTTCTTTRAAGAAAAAAAGTTAGTCAATCATTGTGTGCATCTTTTTATCTGCTGGCCAATTTCATCTACTATGATAGACAGGAGACATCAAGATAATTCACTTCCTACAAGTTTTGTGAAAATAGGCAGCTGATAAGAGAAGAATTGAGAATTTACCAATTCACCGCTAATTCTTTATTCCATGAGCTAATCTAGTGTTGAATACAGCTGCCCACATGCTGCTATCCAAAAYACTCTTTAGGAAAAGAGCAACAGGGGAGAAAAGTACAGTGTTTTTCCAAGCTTATGAGGAACCAACAGAAAAAAAAATTATCACAAATCACTCAAATTAAAAAAAAAAAAAAGTAATTAGTCAGGATGGATAAATCCATCAGAAATTAAGCTCTCTAATTTTCACTGCTCAGGAAACTATTTGTTTAGTTTTTTCTGGTAAGAGCTGTTAGAAGCATGCATCCATTCAACATTTGACATGTTTAACACTAAAAATGAATTTTAAAAGGCAGCAGGGAACGCCAAGTCCCAACACAGACATTTAAACGTATGTTTGTTCATCTCATCCAGTTTAAACCCAAGCATACAAGTGGCYCAAATCTCCTTTGGACTAAAACCCATACTATTTGGGGACAGCACTAGACATCGCCTGTCCTCCCTTCTCTGCCTAGAGAACTGTAAAAGCAGCAAAAGCTGACCAAGACGACGCTCACTTCAATTTTATCTTCAAGCAAGTCAGATGTAATACAAAAAAAAAATGTATTCTTTAATTCCTAGTAATAAAAGTCGGTTTATTTCATGCTGCTGCAATTTAGGGTCTAAAACTTGTCTCTAGAAAYACCATTATGTTTCATCTTTGAAACTTATAAACAACGTATGACCCTCTAAGGCTTGGAAACAAGCCCAAAATCTGATTGGTATTTTTATTTCAATATAGTATTTAGGACCATACACTGCAGTTATGAATATAAACAGTTTTAAAGCCACCCACTTTCAAAAAGTATATTCAATAATTAAATATTTTTATAGCAAAGTTCTCCAAGTTAGCTAAGAACATTTGCTTTTCCTTTCAGATATATTATCAAAAACATCATACTGTATTAAATAAAAGCATAACCATTAAAACACAAAATAAATATCTGAAAAATATCACTAAAATACAATTGTGAACCTCATGAATAAAAAAGGCAAGACTTCAACTTGCATCGCTGTTTTCATTCAAATCAGAGATGCCATAAAACTAAGTAATYTTTAACCCCAGTTGCATATTTCTGCATCTACAACTGTGCTTTTTTGATAAAGTCTAGCATTTGTATTGTTAAACTCATCTCAAGTCTTTCCAGCAAACCCCATACATTTCACGACAGGCTAYAGTTAATGGACTGCAGATTTCTGACCATGGTACCACACTTCCCACCAGCAGGTTATACTCTGACCTCCCAATCAACATAAGCAATGGTGCTTGGTTTTTAATGCCTAGGAGCTGCAGCCACAAAGTACCACCTCTACGCAAGACATGTATTCAACAAAATCACAGGCCCCCTGCCTTACACGGCTTGCTCACATTTCACACTCAAATCTGGAGATCCCAGATACTTATTAACTGCACTGGGAATCGTGAGTTAAATGCAGATCTTGAGCCATATTCACCAGAAAAAAAAAATCTTAAGAGTAGAAGACAAGATTGTCCCAAAAGGGCTTGAGGTACAGAAGGGGGAAAATGAAGGGAGCGAGGCAGCACTGACCAGGGATTTTACTATTGCTCAATCATTCAGCCAGCASAAGCCTCCAGAACRTTTTTACAAAGCACCTGAGAGTAAYAGATGTCTTGCACCAGGAGATGGGAACTCACTCCAGCCTCGATAACCAAGCTGCTACAGAACACRTGCCTCAYGGCTTAGCTAAAAGGGAATCATTAAGCACTAGCAAGCCCCATTACATGCCCTGAAGCCCATGCATGCACCCACGAGATGACAGCTTGAGGGTCCACCATGACGGTCACAAGGCTTGGTGAAGCAGTGGGAAAAAGCCAGAGGGAGCAGGCAACCAAGCAAACTCCTACAGTTTGCAACTCTCTCCTGCCCTTGTCTGAAGTTTCATCACAAAACAAAAAGGATCAGCTACACTGTTCCCAAATGCCACATTTGGGTCACAAGCAGACAAGTGAGACATCCATTTTAATAAAAAGTAGATTTCCAATGAAAAAAATCCAAAGCTGTACCATTTAGATGCTGAAGAATTAATGAAAGTGCAATAACTTGCAATAAAGATTTAGTTGAGAGATTCCACAGATCAGATCAAAGAAGATGCATAGAGAAGTCAAGCAAATATGAACTTTGAATAAGAAGTTTAAGCTTGTTCTTTAAACTTCTAACTCTTTAAAGAAGAACTGTCTGGAATACACAGTAAACCAAATGTGAGAGTGTAATAAGTTTTCAATGTACAGTCAAGGAGGCTACAAATCAAGTTTCTTCCCTGTAAAAATCAAACATGCTAAAATGGCATCATAAATCAATGAAGTTAAGTAGGCAGGTAAAAAAACAGTACAGGAGAGCTTGCTTAATACAAAGAAAGTGGAAATGCAGCAGATTGGCAACATTAATAAGTGCAGTCAAAGAAAAAAAAGAAAAAAGATCAACAGTTACCTTCAGAAAAAAATGAAAACATAGGGAGACAAGATAAAAGGAACAGCTGTGTATGCAATGATAATTTTATTGAGAATAAGAAAAATGTTTCTTATATAAGTACAGATTGCTCTGCTTGTATATATAGAAGATAAGCTAGAATACCACCTATGTGAGCAATCAATTCTCCAGCAATGTTGGGAAGTAGAGCTGGGTATTGAATAGGYAACAGAAAAGATTAGGGAAAAACCAAGCATATTGCAGAGGCAGAGAACAACATGTGGATAATTTTCAATCCTGTTATTAAAAATAATTCCACTGCAGCCCCTTAAAATGGGGGCAGAAACTGTAACAAATATTACCTAAAAACTCCAAATCCTAAATGTCTTTCAGTTCAAGGCACAGCATCACAGAGCGATGAGATGAAAAAGGAAGACAACATTAAATTATAAAGAAAAATATTTTAGTATTAGATATTTTTAGCTGSGTTTGGCAGTAGAAGACACTGAAGTTAATCACAAGTAGCAGAAATATTAGGTAATTCTATGATTAAACAGTATATATGCTAATATTGTCTAGGACACAAATTCAAAGATATGGAAGAAGCTACCCATAAGCCAGTTCTTGGTTACAGCATTGTGCATATATTGTCTAAGTTTTTTACTGAAGCTTTCATTATAGATAATCAAAATAAATTGGCAATAGATGAAAAGTCGTTCTACACCAGAGAAAACTTCCCTACAGTCATTTGTGGAAATAGCAAAAGTGTTATGGATGACACAACCATATTGGTGTTTCCCCTCAAATATTCATTAGAGGATGAAATACATCATTCAAAACCTCAAGAAATCAGTTACAAGGATAGGATACGATGCCTTCAAATTTAGAGTCTGGTCTAAAATCCAAGAGGTTCTTCCAAGTTCCTTCATTTTCATGACAATGTCATGACCAAGACAGAAACCACTGAGCAGCACACCTGCTTGTATTTAAGCACCATGCATATTCTGCAAAATACCAAAGATAAAAGAACAATCTCCCTGAAAAATGGAAAATACAGGTGCAAAGCCTTTTTGACCATTATAGAGGACATTAAGACTGTATCCCACATGATAATCACCACGGGTGTTCATTCCAGTCTGCCTGCTGGTGTCCTGATCCGTGCTTGCTGAGAACAGAAGCAGTCTGGTGATTTATAAAGCTTTTCTTTGTTTTCATGCTATGTGTACTATGTCACTGCAATTTTATGAATCTTTTTGAGAAATGCCAGTGAGAATTTCATAAAATACTTCTTTAAATTTTAATGACAGATCAAAATGTTTTGGTGTTTTTCCCATCTGTACGGAAATCACACTACACTGCTGGGAAGTATGCTTTCATGGTAGTTCTATTATTAAGTCATCACAAAAAAATGTATCAAAGAGTTCAATAAAAACAGTATTTATTTTCTCAAAAGTGAAAATACAAAAAATACCAGCCTTCAGCATATAACCATGCAAAAACACAATCTAACAGAACATTAACCAAAAATATCCAAATTGGAAGAAATATTGTAGCAACAGCGGAATCTGATAAACTGTAGCATATACATCCTCATAACATGAAAATTTACACACATTTTAGCCCAGCTATTACCACCACCCGCTGGTTTTCTGCTTAGCCATTTTCCAGGTAACTAAACAGCTGGAGTGCTGTGAAAGAAAGCTCTCGCTTTTGTATTAGCRCTAAAACATGATTTCTAAAAGCCATTCTTCTTGCTGCATGGGTTTGTGGTCTACAGGGAGAAGCAGCTGAGTTAGGAACTCTGACTCTTCTCCAGTGCCACACTACATACTCTGAACAGGAACGTTTAGCTGTAGTGTAAGACTTCTGCTGCAGCTTGTTTCTATCAAAACCAAACCACCCACTCATTAACTGCAGACAGTATAAACATCAAATACAGAGATGTGGCTGCACTACCATCATAATCAAATTTGTTAGTGCAAAAATGATGCTTAGAAGTTAATAGTTCTCTCCCTTCCCTGAGGCTGTCTAAGAGGCAACCTATGTCATCCTCTCCTACAACGTATCTGGCTGTTGTTTGTCTCCCCTCCTCAAAGGRGTTGGTGTTCTCTGCACTGTCCACATTAAAGACATTACTCAAGGATGTTACAACTGAGGCAAGTCCTATACCTAAATTGGATGATGACATAAGCACTGCTAAACTGGATGATAACATAAGCATTGCTAAAAGCTATTTTTGGCTTGTGACTCTTCTTAAAGAACTTTCCTCACCAGTGTCAACAGCCATTTTTAGCTTGTGACTCTTCTTAAAGAACTTTCCTCACCAGTGTCAACAGCCATTTCAATGGTTCTTTGTGAGGACTTTCCCTCAGTGATAAAGGGATCTCAGATGTTTGCAGGGTGTAGTGTCGTAATGCTTCATCACTAACGATATTAATACCTTCATGACTTCAGAGCATAAGTCACTTAAGAGAAGACTGGTCAGTCCTTCAAGGCACAAATCACTATGAGAAGACTCAACCAGTGTGGAGGGGAGCTACACTCACCTCCATTGAGTTAATGGTGAAATTAAGTGTGAACTTGTACAATGCATATCAAGTCACATGATCCTAGGAACTGTAAATCAGGTCATTTC
The DNA here is from genome assembly GCF_003343005.1 of Rhea americana. Lineage (NCBI taxonomy): Eukaryota > Metazoa > Chordata > Aves > Rheiformes > Rheidae > Rhea > Rhea americana. Next base: position 1,342,293 of record NW_028185039.1, on the reverse strand, counting down.
AGCAGGTACAAGCAAAGCTCACTGTGAAATCTATCTCCTCATTCCACATCCCTATGTGAGCAGTCCCTTGGGAGAAGTTAATCTCCCCAGACACATCCCACAGCACCCCATGTCTCCAATGATGGAACGTGGGCTGGATGAGGTCTCCTGACATCAGCAGACAGCTCCCAGACAGTGCCTATGTCCTAGGTGCTCTACAGCACTTTCCTACTACATGTCAAGATATGTATCAGGAGGAAATCCTAAGATCCTGAAGGCTGAAAGCAAGATGCCACAACCGTAAGTCTCTCCAGCTCACGGTCCATGTCTGAAATAGTGTTTTGGTGAAAGATGACAGACAGGACTAGGCATCTATCAGTGACAGCCTGCTTCCAGGACCCATTAAATAAGAATGCAAATTCACCAGGCAAATAAACGTGTGTTTCTSTATTTTTTGTTATGCTTTCCTTTTTCACTCTGTATTCCTGCCTCTTCTCATGGCTGCCTAGGACAAAGTACCACACAACATAATTTCCCAACACAAGGCACACATTCTTCAGCTTGGCTGTTCTCCTTAGGCATGAACCTACAATCAAGAACAAATAATAATCATAATACAAACAGCTGGATTCATATTCCCCTCCACAGATTGCAAACTCACATTTTCTGTACAACCAGGTGAGCATTGTAAGCTTCTCACAGCTAAATGGCATTTGAGTAAAGAAAGACTGCTTCCTGCTGGGCTGATGGGCTCACTTTTGTAGAGCTTATTTGTAGCGACTCTCTTCTTACCAAATCATTTTTTCCTCTACAAGGGGGTAGGAAAGCACAACTGCCAGCTGAAATGAGAAATACAAATACTTTCCGACTCTTAAATTTAAGGGGAAAAACAGCACCTATTTGTTCTTGTGAATTCATGAAGTGCTGGCTTGCAACAATACCATCTTTGGTTTATATTAAGAAACTCTCAGAGCCTGTTAATACTTAAGTTATGACTTTTGCCTCCTGAAGAGCCTGTTAATACTTAAGTTATGACTTTTGCCTCCTGAAACATTCAATCTAGCATTACAGCGTCTGTTTGTAAGTGACATTTTTTTCTTCTTTAATTCTACAAATCATGTAAGATATGGTTCCTCATACTATTTCTCAATAATGAGCAGTGGCTTAAACAAAAGCATACAGCAGTCTTCAATTCTCATCGTACTTTCTAGCTGTGGAAAATGAGTCAGGCCACAGCACTAAAACCCTCCACAATTCCTTAAAAAGTCCACAATCACACGAAGCTTAGACAAACTCTATATGAATGATTTACTCCCATTCTGAAAGCAAGTTGTTTCTCATTTTGAAATCRAGAAGCAATAAACAAATAGTGTCAGCTCACAACACATAATACACGCACCAGATTTCATATATTGTCCAAGTTTTGATATTTCCTTTCCTCTTTACTCCTTATTCTAATTAGCCTTTTCAGTTGTCAACTTCACAGKTGGCAAACAGAAAACTCAGAATTACCAATGCATTACCCAAACCAGCCAAAGAAATAAGCTGTCTGAAAGACAAGCTCTACAAGTTCTCTACAAGTTGCTTGTTGAGAACTGTTAGAGGTCTTTGCAACCCTGAAAAGGACAACATGAACCACAGAGGCCTAAGCCCTTCAGATAAACTTGAGCTGGTAACTCAGTGACAAGGAATTAACGAACAGATTTTAAAGGGCAATGAAATAAAATATTCCAGAAGAGCGGAGAAACAAGTGAACAGACACACACTTCCCGGTACTGAGCAGACACTGATAGTTCAGTCTCATTTATCTATTACACTTCAACAAAAATATGTAACTGTCAACAAAAATAATCCATGACCTACTGTCTCAAACTTTCCTCAGTCTATTTCAAAAACACTGAAATAGTTGCATTGTATAAGGGCTTATACAGGAAGAGATCTATACAGAGAGAAAAACAGAGCATCGCAGTTCTCAATTATCAGAGCCTTTTCTTAGCAAAGTACTACGGAAAAGCATTTCAGAAGAGTCCCAAATGTAAGCATCATTGAAATTCTGAAAAATTTATMTCTCTATTACATTGATACTTAAAATTTTACCTTATGTTCAAACTGCTCTAATGSAATTCACATTACTCTGGGCTACAGCACAATTTCCTTTCTTTTCTAGCAAGGGACTTTTATTGGCATTAAAGCATGAGAATAAAACATGGCCTAATTAGATGTTCACAGGTTTTTTTCCTCCCTACAGAAAAAGGGCATCCCCAGCCTACACCCACTGACCCACCAGTGTATTTTGACTGTCCCTATGTTTCCAAGGGCAAATTTTACACGAAGGTTGTGCAGTACAGCGTCACCATTTCACCAGCTGTGGACTAGTCTATTGTACATGAGTTCAGGGGTCATAAACGTCAAGAACYAACACCTACRGCAAGAGCCAGAGGTCATCTGCTTTTTTTAATCGCRCAGCTCTGCTAATGCTTTGTATCAMCAACCCTCTGCTACGTTTGGGCAGTTACTGCATCAAAGGGATTCCACATGCCCCGCAGAATCCTCTCAGGATAATGCTAAGATCCTGTTCAGCAAATATCAGGGATTTTTATGGGGTTTTGGGGGTGACCGGTAGGAAAGAGAAGCTGTTTTGTTTTTAYAACTTGCAGGAGTTTTTTCTTCTGAGCATAACGTACCTCTTAATAAGCTGCTGTCACTGTTCCAAGACTACCCCACTACAGATACTTTTCAGCAAATCTCCTCATAAAATTAGTCACCCAACAGTTAGGCCCACAGTTTATTAAATTCCCTCTGCTCTGCAGTCAACTGTAACACAGCTGTGCAGTCAGAATGATAAATACCCYAGAGAAGCATGGAAGAATCCAAGATACACTGCTTAATTTTGTTTGCTCCTTAGCCCGAAGCCACTTTCTCCTCTGACAAGAGATTTGATATTGGCTCAGAAACCTCAGATTCCTCCAGGCCATCGCGGGAGCCTCAGCCAYGCGCAGCACTGACAGGAGGACTACAGCGATCAAGGAAGGACCGTAAACAAACCACATCCTGTTTATGACAGTCGGCACAGAAGAGCCATTCCCCTCCTGCTTGGCACTTCCCAACAGCGTCATCTGGCATCTCTTCACCGTTYTGGGAGAAAAGCTCATTAGCAAATTCATCTACCACTAAGAAATGCTCTTCCTGGAGGATCTTTCCTCAAGTAGGACCTATCGGGAAGGGACAGCAGCGCACACAGAGTCGGGATGCTGATGGAACTCGTCCATTTTCCAGGTGAAAGAATTCAGAGGCTTCCAAATCACTGTGCTTCCACGTGAAGAGAAAAGAACAGGGCACGAARCTGCAGCTATTCACCGGCCTCTACCGCAGCCTTTATGGCAGATGCTGTGTGTTTCAGACAACCACAGGCTATTTCCAACTACTGGATCCAAGATGTTATTTTAGTCTTATGACTATTCAATCCAATCTCTCCCTGCTAAAATACAGATAGCATAACACAACCCCAGCTCCTAAAAATGGACTATTGTCAGAACGTCCTTTTACCTCAGCAGGAGCTTTTGGAAAAAAAATAAATAAAAAAGAATCATCATCTTGTTTTCCCAGCTACTTTATCCATAATGGCCAAAGCTGGATTCAGTTTGGCAGATAAAAAGTTGGAATTTTATTTAACAAACTACTTTTTTCTTTCGTCAAACAGCAGGAGCACAAAGGATGGATAGAGTCAAGAAAATAATATACACTGAGGTCACACTGCACCTAGGGGTAAGAGAAAGGAAAAACAGCCCACGGTGCTGTCAGTCACAGTAGCCTACTCTGTAGTTGTCTAAAGGTGACCTGAAAATGAGAAACAATACTGGGTGACTGTTTTAAAAACCACAAACAATCTTACAGTTGATAAAAGCAATTTTCAAGTTTAAGATGTTTTTTGTTTGTTTTACATCTTAGAAAGAGATCTTTGCTACCATGAAGGACTCGAAGGTGACTGACATCACACGAGAGAAATTGAGGCCACAGTCCCAAGTCCTTGCTGACCCGGCTGGAAGAGCGGAGGGCATCATGACACAAGAGCCGAGACCGTAAGGGAGGACGGCAACTCTGCTGACTCCGTGCAGTGGTGCACAAGGAGTAATTTGACAAACTCTTAAAGCAAATCCGGTTAACACGTTGATAATATTCTAAAATGAAGAAGATTATAACAATCTGTTGAGCAACTGCAACAAAACTATCACACAATTTAAACTCTAGCCAGTGTGTTGATTTTTTCACTCCAGCACTAAGTAGACATACAAAGCAATGCTGTTTCTTTGGGTAAACATCAAGTACTCTTTCAACCTAATAATGATCTATCACATTAGAGTTCTTCATTAAAACTAGAAACATTATTCTCTCCCCATATCCCCCTGCCATTTTCCACATGTTTAAAATGTAGTAGCAGAAGAGTTATTATTTAGACTGTATACACCTTTCACAAGCTAGCCTCAAAAACACAGAGCCCTTTTTTTCCTCATCTTGCTTTATCATCTTTAAGCAAACTCCTAGCCCTGGAGAAATTAAGAGCAATGTTCAAGTACAATGAGCACTTACACAAACTAGAGTCAATGAATCTACATGTGAAGAATCTTAAATCTCCATAAAGATGGGGGGGGGGGAGGAGAGATAATCCCAAATATTGCCAACAACACTGCAGGAAGAGACTGTGAATCTGGGATTCAGTCAAAAGTGACTTGATAAAAATAGCCAAACCCAGATTTTGTTTACACACACACACACAACAAATCAAAGACTGTGAAGAAATAGCAGTCTCTTCAGAAGACATGCAAGCAAGACAAATAGCGCAGTTCAGCCGGGAAGGGCCAACGAAGGAACCATTTGGGACCTGAAGACTAGAATATGAAAAGCGCAAGACTATATGGAGAAGTGGCACCGCATTCACACCCGCTTTACCCATAAAACAATTAAGAGTGGTCACCACTTTTCCCAGAGAGGCTGAAAAGCCTGCCATAATGCATATAATAATTTTAAGTAATATGGAAAATCCCAAGAATATTCTTTCTGAAGTTAGCCTGGGTAAAGCGAAGTCTGTTAAAGGGCAATTAAGTGTACTGCAGAGCAGGCTGGGCAGGCTGCGTGGGATCAATACACCCCCGGCTCTCTGTGCCTGCAAGTACCGAATCAATCAAGCAAGTACCTTGCTCTCCTCCCACGCAGGAAGCAAATCAGTTTACAATTTGGGAATAAATAAATAAATGAAACTCAACACTAGGCAACACCCTTTTGCTTCCTCAGTGCATGATATTAGCAGCAGAGGACTGAGCATCCAAGTGCAGCAGTCGCACCCCATTAAGGGGGAAAAGGAGGGAGTCGGACACCTTTGCGCAGCTACGCACCTGAACAGGGAAGCGTCCGATGTAAACACTGCTTAACTGCCCGAGGGACACAGAAGTAGCAATAGCATCCTTCTGGTACTTTAACAAAGGTTTGATTACAAATGCTTCATCACTGTAGTGCAGGTAACTAGTGCCAACCTATTTTTAGTACTCTAATATAGCACAGAAGCGAAGTTGGAGAAGGTGGATGTAGATCGCCTTCTCTTTCTGCAACCATTAAAAACTTTTTTTTCTGGCAATATAGAGTGTAACTACATTCCAAATAAGTTAGATAAGGTCTCTGAATTCATTAATAGTAATCTCATCTACACTGGATTTGGTCTGCTAAAAGCCAACTTTTGATGCAGCTGAGTTAGTGCAATCCTCCAGGGAACACACAAAGCCATTAAGCATGCACCTCCTGTACTGTTATTTCCCCCAGAAAGCGGGAGAGAGGCTTAACATTGCACAAGGATTTTGTATCTGGCAAGGAAACATAGAAAGGAGAAGAGAAATTCTGAATTTTTCTTTTATCATAAACACCTTTAGAATAATTTGGCAAGGTGTCAGTTCTGGATTTCTTCAGTCCTTTGAGGGAGACTGGAAAGGAATAAAATAACCTGAACTAACTATACAGGATTAGTGAAATCCAGGGATCTCTTGTGAGTTAGTCTGAGGCTCACAAGAGGTGCAAACATACACTCAGCTCAAAACACTAGCATGAAAAAGCCTGCTACAAAGCAAAAGGACTGAACAACTCCCTGGAGAAGAAAGACTGAATCTGGATTTAGCCAGTGCTTCTATTATTATCCATCTATTTCTCATCCTAAGGGACGCACATTCCAATACAATAAATATGTCAGTATTTACCGAGCAGCTTGAATACTTCATTAGAAAATGCATCATTAGTGATGCAAAACCAAACTGAATCAGTACTGCTTGGTCAAAGCCCTAAATCCAGCTTATTTATCCCTATTTGAACTCTCTCAGCTTTCCCCTCTACAAAGTGATAAATTTCGCCAGAAGAGGGATTTCCACACTTAAAACAGTGAAACAACTCAAAATCATCCATATATACCATGCAGTCTACTCACCTAGGCTTTTTATCTCTCCTTCCTGCTCTTCTCCACCACCTGTTTGTACCCACTTGTTACATCTTGAATTCAATTATGTTCCAAACTAATTAAGATAAGAACCACTTTGCATTTTTGTTAAGCAACAAGAACAATGAGATCCCTCTTGTCTCTGATGGACTCAGGGTGATAAGGACACAAAAAGCAACTTAGCTACCCCAGAGATGAAGACTAATATCTCTGGATGTATTGAAGGAGGAAAGCTGGAGGGCAGAAGAGAGCCAACATAGTGCCATATTGTGGGACCAAATACTTTTTATGAAAGCAAAGGATGATTACTATAGCAGACGAAAGTCTTCCAAAATACACGGTGTGCACAACATCACTTCAGTAAGCTCTCCTGCAGAAGTCCTGAAAYACTTCATTTTCATCATCTCCTCCTAGTCTTCAGCAAGCACCGCTGTGATAGCAAGGCATTGGTTGCTTTTAGTAGGAACATTCAAGCACTCAACTATTTTGGTTTAAGGCCTTGAGTAATACACAAACTTGTTCCYACTCCCACTTTCCTCCCGCCGAAACAAACTAGATGTCAATACTCAGATAAGAGAGTAGAAAATCCAGCTCCCTAGTGAGAGCACTGCTTGAATGTCAGTCTTCACCCCCAGCATGCCTGTGAGTGAACAGTAGAACATTTACACAAAATAACTGGTTTCGATAAGCCTGCCCCCCAAATATATAGAATAKATATTAAGAAAACCTCTCTAGCTAGATCCAGGTTAGAAAGGCCTGCACACACACACCCAGGCATCTTCCAGTAAATAAACATCTGTGCAGTATTTTCCTTATTGGGTCCCAAGGATGCTGTTTGCCCCAGACTCCACTTTTCCAGAAATACAACTTACTGTTTGGGGGACTGATCTAATTTTATTGTTTACTGCATTTCATAAATTGCTATTCTGGGWAGAAGTGATTAATAGACATAATTCTATGTATCCTTCTCCAGAAATTTTCCAACACTGTAATCAGAATAAACAGAATGGTATTTTCACACAATTTCCTATATTCACATACTCCTCCTCTGTAAAATAGTAACTGCAGAAGTACTATTTCAATCTCTACTCTAGCATACAGGTAAGCAAAGATTTATGAGCTCCTGCAAGAGTTCTATAGTCTATTTTTTTACAATAAAATAATGTTTGACATCTAAAAGTCATGTATGTTATCATAAGACTTGGCAGTATTCAGCTTTTTTTTTTTTTATAGAAAAAGTCCGATTTAAACATTTTAAATAGATGTTTATTTTTGGTTGCTGGCACTTAGTTCAGCCCTAATTTCAAGTTGCTTTCAGCTTCCCTTTCTCCCACACACAGCAGGATCCTGACACAGAGGCAGAAGTGAGGCTGCAAGAGCAGGCAGAACCCCGAACTGCTGGGGAAGACAGGCAAGCTCAAGAGTTACAAAAGGCAAGGATGCCAACGAAAAGGAAATACTGACCAGAATCTATAATGCAGGTTCAGGAGGGAAAAAAAAAAAAAAAAAAAACAGTGCAAAAATTTTATTTATTATATTGAAAACATACCCATCCAAGCTTAATTATACCTACATTTGAAAGATCAAGCCTTTCTTTCTTCCTCAATGATGAAGGAAGACATCTAAGCAAGAAAACATTCTGAAGAATATTTTCCACTCTTAATTTTGTCTGTGCATCAGTTCATTTTTGACATTTCTTACGGTCTTGCTTGAAATAGATAGCAATAGATACCATTGAGACCACAACCTAGATCTGATGAAAGCAGCAGTGCTGACATTTTGGTACGTAGCTGAACAGGCTATTTAGAGCAGCCGGGAAAAGAAATTCAACATTTAAGACTTAAAAGTTAAAGCCAAAGAAATTCAGTCCATAAATACAGAGTATATTTGAGTCCACCCACTGCAATAGTCTCTGCTTTGCAATTTTCTTCCATAAAGCTCTTTATAATTAGCACAACATCAAGTCTGTTAAGCCTCAAGAAAAAACACATCGTTGGAAGATACAACATGAAATTCTTCATACCAAAAYGTCTTTTAGCTACATAGCCATTACAAAAAAAGGTTTAAGAAAAATCAGTTATGGTCTTAACTTGCTCAGTCACGAAATGTATATTAGGAGAAAATYATTAGTCTTTTTAAAAAACTATTATTAAGCAAGTCACCTTAGAGACAGAMTTCTCTGCCCATGTGAAATTATCCTATGCGCACACAACAGCAGGCACTTCTGCCATCCACAAAACCACCTAGCCAGGAAAGCCCAGTTTCCCATGGATTGTTGCTGGAGATCTGCTAATTGCCCTCACAAGGCAATAAACCCAGCATCGTCCCACATCACCCTGCACAGCTCTATGTTGCCTTTGCTTCCGTTTCCCTTCCCTTCCCTCCATAAACGTTCTCTGGATCCTCTATTACCTATGGATGGCTGGGCAAAAGAAAGCCCATGCGCTACCTCATTAGTGTGACAACAGCAAAGAGGCGGCTGTCTTCACATTTTCCTTGCAGGAGAGCAATACATTTACTCTTTGCTGGTTTGCACAAAACTTGATGGCTTTAAGAAATCTCCTCCTCACTCAAATTTAACCAAGCTTAGCCAACAGGTTCAAAAGGGAGAGCCATCGATCAACGAACACCACAAACTTCATTTCCTTAGGAAATCAGTCCAAAACCCATTTTGTTCTCTCTTACATTAAGAAACTGGTCTGAAATCTGAAAGATGCACTGCTACATTAAGAAACTGGTCTGAAATCTGGAAGATGCACTGCTACATTAAGAAACTGGTCTGAAATCTGGAAGATGCACTGCTACAGTCAGTTCAAGGCAAATACCTCAATATCTCTGCATCTGTTTGTTAACGTAGTGGTTATAACAAGAGTCTACTGGCGGGGGAAAAAAAAAGGTCTGGTTTTCAAGGTACTATCCATTTTTAGAAATCATCTACTACAAAAGTCATCATCTACAAATCCCAGTTGGAGACTGAACACAACTTTGATCTCCTGTGCAAATTCTGGATATACAGATGCTAATCTCAGCTAAAGCATGACATTTTAAAACCAGACAGACTCCACACAAGAATGAACATGTAGCAATTTCCAGTGTTCTGAGGGAAGACATTGATAGATGAGTAATCCAGGTAAATTAGCAATGGGATACAAAGGCTTTTCACAGTTAAATGCCCCATACAAATTCCTCCATAGTTAACAGCTTAATTGCCACAGTAATTAAAAGCAGAATGTAGTTCTCAGCATTTACCTTGATACCTTAAAAAAAAATCCAATATATCAAATAGGTAAGGAAGGTAAGAACACTTACCTAAGAAAATAAATATTTGAATAATAGACTTAATTTCAAAATTTTGAACAAATAACAATGAAAAAATAAATGTGATCTCATATTGAGCACACAGCCTGGTTTGCAATATCAGATGAAGTATTTGGCCTTTATATGCATATGCTGTTGCTTGTTTGGGGGGGGGGTCAGGAGGTACTGACCACGCAAAAGTGAAATTTAAGGCATTGAAAAAAACCTCAATTACAAACTCAAGATCCCAGAGTCTCTGCCGTTAAATGAGTCACCAATCAAGATGAAGAGATCTACAAATCAATTATGGTGCTGCAGTCAACGAATTGGGAAATTATTTAGCAACTAAGAAGGCTCACACAAGACCTCTGCTCTACCCCAAAACAGACAGCAACCCTAAAAGAAATCTGATCACAAAGTTCTTCCTTGCTAAGAGATTACAGATGAATCATAGCTGCTTGGTCACAATCAAAGATTGCAATATAAGTCATTATCTTTCTGTATCTTTTGGAAGAAATTCAACATGTAACATTTGGTAAAATATGAAACTAGAAACAAAAGCAACATTCATAAAGCTGCAGAAGTATCTGGAAAGTAATACTCTATGGAATTCCTGACCAAATTGCTAATCCCTGGTTCTGGATTCACTTTTTCCTATTGCTCCAAAAGTGACTTCAGCTTGTGACCCTCCAGACCACAGAACAACCTCCGTTCGCCCATGAAGGCTTTTTACAGTCATACTAATCATGACATACCTCACTTGTAGCGACAGGCTGGAGCCTTCCATTGAACATCCACACCGCTACGGTCAAGAGCAGCTGCCACAGCTGCCCATACCTTCCTCACTATCCACCTCTGAAAGAAGGCTGCTGATGTCAGGTGAATTATGGTTCTTCAAATGCAGCAGTAGCTAGCAGCTTGCTGAGACTGCACCTCAGAAGAACTTGAGTCATGTTAATTGAGCCAGGCAGTAGTGTGAAAACAGCAACATTTCCCGTAGGACTCGCGGGTGGGACGTGCAGAAGCCTCAGCAGACCGAGTACATGTACACCGCAGGTGTGATCCTCAGCACAGGGTGGGCTTGGAAAAAAACCCAGGTGTCGGCTTGGGGAAAGCAGAACAGGACCAGTGCTTAATCTTACAAATGGCATCCAAGTATAACCCTTGCTCTTGACTTTTCACATCCAACATAATAAATTTTTGCAACACACTGTGGATATAATAAAAGCCTACTATAAATAACACTCCTCTTCATTTAGAAGAAAATTCAGCGCTTACACTTTTGCCAAAAATGGATAGGAAGGAAACATTTCGCCTATTGACTGTCATTCTTTTGCACTGCCTAATAGTAAATAAATACTGAAACACAGTATTTTCAAAGCAGTTTAGGGAGTTGGGTTTTTCCAACACCTGGAGCTTTTACAAAGCAGGTGATCATGCCACATTTCTGAGCATCACCAGATGCCAGTCTGCAACATACTCATGCTTTACAACAAACTACATGTTCAGTCTATTTTTTAAAAATAATTTTATCAAAAACTTTGCATGGTCCTGTAATTTGAGGATCTTATCTTTAGTGTACTGGCATGTTTTAATGACTCTTATTAGACATAAAATGCCCAAAATGTCRGGATTGATAAGAACTGTAAACTCAAACCATTATTCATCATGACTTAAAAAAAAAAAAAAAAAGCAGACCTCATTACTCCTACAAGAGTAATTACGTAGCTAATATTCAAACTAGCTTCTAACCCTTAAAATCTCTGCAGAAGATCTGTTCCTGTAAACACCTACTATTACTACCTCCTCAAGCTCCCCAGCAATAGAAAAGCATTTTTCATCCTAACAGGTTCCACCCCAATGTAGAAGGGCAAAGCCCAGCAACGATCAAAAATTACACCAAATCTGAGCCTAATTATCACAGTGAACAAGCATCAAGCCAGTAAGACTGCTTCCTACTGCAATGCACAACCAAATTACTGTTAGGCTTTTCCAGCCAACATTTTAAAAGGTGCTTGTCCATGCTGAACACTGGAGCAACTGAAGAGTTTGCATTTAATTTTAGCAGTGTACTATACATTCTTGATGATTTGCATATTATCTGGTCACAGCCTAGAGCAAAGGATAATGATGACAAAAAGCTCCATCTAGCACAAATATTAAGCAAAAAGAAAATACCTCAGGAAACTTCACGGAATTGGTAGTATCATTAGGAGATATCCAAAAACGTATTTAGAAAAGGACTGTACGATTTCATAGCAATAATTATTTTCTGGACAAAGAGCTAGCACAGGACAACTAAAATACCAGACGGTATTTGAAGGCAAAAGGATTTTTTTTTCAAACTACAGAGTGATATATCAAAATATGTCAGATATATCAAAAACATATCAAGCTTTCTGTAGGAAACCTAAGTGTTTCCTTAATAATAAACCTGATAGGAGAAAATAAAACCATACTGAAGGCTTAAGATTTGGAGTATTTTGCTTGCCACCTTGCAGCTAGCTTTGATCTGTTGTTATCCTGAAGATGCTGTTATCCAGAGAACTCTGGAAAAATCTCACCAAACAAACAAACAATACCTTCCCTATCTTCTTCATTTACATTTATCATTTTTACTTCTCAATAAAAGATCAGACGCATAAATTATCACTAAAAAAAAACTACATGGATGTGAGAAGTGCTGTCCAAGGGATTTTCTGCACTTTCTTCACAACATTTAATGTCTGGAGAAATAGTCTATCCCTACCAATTTTTACTGTTTTCACATGCTGTATCTCTAGCAGCAGTAACAGTTTCCTAAAGACAAAAGCAACCGGACAGGCATGTATCGGTCATTAAAGTCTTTAGTACAAGTTGCAGAATCTCATTTAAAATTCAATGTCCACCAAGAATGYCCATCTTATCTCCACCAAGATATACACCTATATAACAAACTACATCCACCATCAATGGATTTCATGTCTCTGTAATAGTCAGACAGGAACTCATATTGAGCATTTAGGTAYAACTAACCCAAAGAACAAATGAGCTCTGAAGCAGGAGGAGAAAGCAGCCTCCTTGGCTTCTCTTCTCCTGAGAATATCACAGATCCTGAAGTGAATGGTTATCTTATTATTAGCCTGTATCATGGTTTTAATATTTTGGTCTGTAATGTACTGAAGGACACTTCCTCGCTCCTCTAGTTCCACCCAAGACTAATGCAGAAACAGAACAAAAATTTTATGAGCCAAATTAGAAAGATATGTAGATACCCATTTTCAAGCTATATTAAATTTAGTAAAACCCACAAATACTAATCAGCTCAATATATTTTTTCCCCTTCATAAAAAATAATTCTCAAATTAATTGAAAACTCATCCAAGGAAATACACCTTTCCCTGCTCAAGTTCTTTCCCCTGTATCAAACATCCTTACATAACACTCTCATTCATTTCCATCTTTCTAATATTTAACTAAATCACTCAAATTTTAATCGTCAATCCATCTAAATAACTTTGCCAGCAGCAAAACTAATCTCTTTCATAATTATAAGAGATACTAAGAGTCTCCTTTCATCTTCGAGTGAGCATATATTTAGCTAGCTTCCAAATACCTGCTGTAATTTGTTATCCAGGACTGCCTCTTGCCCAAGGCAGTATCCTTCCTATAATTCGGTGACATTCTAAATAAGGATTCAACCATGCATTATACAGTAGTAGTACATCATTTCTTTCAAGAGGTTCTAATCATTTCCTGATACCAACGATAGTATTTCTTCGGCCTTTTAAAATACTGCTACATGCCAGAACTTTTTTTTGATCCACTGAACACAAGAACACCTAAAATGTTTTTCTTCATCTAGGTACACAGATTATCTTTTCAATAGACTTCTTATTCACTAAAGACTGTTTTAAACTTCTAATATACACTCCACTTAAGTAGCTTAAATGATCTAAATCCTTTTGAGTCTTGGAGAACTATTATTACTCAATCAGAATTTGTTCTGCCTTCAACTTCCAATCACCTTAAAGCTCAGATTTCACTTAAAATACTCACTTTCACTTTTAATATGGCTGAATCAATGGAGCATATGGACCAAGTATAATTACTAAAAATAGAGGCTCTCGCCTTTAATAAAACAATCAACTAATCAAGCAAAAACTGAAAGTCAACATTATGAAACATTATAACATTACAGAAGACAACCACCTCAGCGTTTCAGAACTTCTACAGTGCTGAGGGGGAAGGAAAAAAAAACAGTGACTAGTATCACGGGTACTAGTCACACAACATCACACAGTGATAATGTGTCAAGCAAAACACAAACATATTTCCATCAAAAAGGAGTTTACAGCTCTGGATTACTGTATTTGCCTCTTTCTCCTGCAGACACACTGTGTGGGTTAGCTAGCTATTAACTCTTGTGCTCTCACCTTTAATACTGTATTTCTTATCTTACAATCCCTATTGACATAAAATCTCTTTCCACTTTGTACCCAGTCTGTCTTCTGCTTCTGCCCTATTAACTCATGTCAATATAGCAAAGGGAGCAAAATAAAGCGGCAAAGTCGATACTCATCCATTACATTTTTGTGTGACTGCTGCAASGAAGAGGAACAGGTAGGTCAAACGCAGAGACAGCTTAAAGAGCTGCCCCAGCCCTCCAGTCTCGCTTGGCGTCCGATGCCAGCGCAGCTTCCCTCCCCTTGTTGTGAGCCACAGGGAAGTGGCTGCACAGGTCCCAGGTTCATCTTCCAAACAAATATGGAACGTCTGGACTGTTCAGCAGAGCAAAGACCACATGCTGAAGCAGAAGCTACTCTGATCTCTACTGTGCTTTTGAAGACAAGATAGTTGCTCACTGACTATAAGCTGTCCTTGTTTTAGGGAAATTGAATTCCGGGTGTGACTGGCCAGACAGTCCCACCTTCTTTCCTATTCCTTTTCTGCCCTTTCCACAACTGCATCTTTAACTAAATCACTAAGAATCTCTGGGAATAAAGGAATGCATCATCATCGAACACTTAACTGGACAGGATGATCTCTTTTCTTCCCCAATCCCTGCAACAATAGGAACTAGAGATCTGCAATTCAGAACAGAGAAGAAAGCATTTATCAGACAGAATAGAAGAGATTAAAGCACTTCTACCTCTGATTGAATGACCATAGTATCACATTACCTCTGTTCCTGCAGAGGAAGTGATTGAGCCCTTGCACAGGGCCATGCTGAGTGAGGAAAGGGGCAAATCCTCACGCCAGAATTTTAATCTCCAGGAGCCAGGAAATCATTACCTAACACAGCAGAGAAACGAATGCTACGCATCATTCAATGGCCTCTTTGCTGGTAATTTGTATACGAGATGCACTTTATTTCAAAAGATGGCATACAGTATAGCGATTCACTGGACAGATGAAAAACTAAAAAAGACAAAAAGAATGAAAAAGAGGGAAAAGCACGTAACAGTGAACATCAAATTAAGAACACAGATGAAAGAAGCCTAAGCGCTAAGTAAAGAAGAAGTGTAACACATTGTATGCAAAAGTTGGCTATCACAAGTTTTACAACACTTAGGGCTTTTTTAAACAACCAGTTCCCAGAAAATGGATTTTCATAATTTCACAACCATTTTCCTTAAGTACATAAGTTACTAGTCTTTAAGCTCACAGAGAAAAAACTSGATAAAATGGCAGTAGAGGCAAAAAAAGAAGATGCAGCGTCCCCTATTCTGTTGGGCAGAATGTTGATCAGGAAATGAAAAGACAATTCTCCCACGTAAAAGGAAAGATTTGTTCCCAACTCCATTCAGTTAGGGACTATCATACTAACATACACTGGAGAAGAGGTATAATTAAGCAAAAATCAAAGAAGGAGTTTCTCCTTCTTATAAACAAGATATAGAATTTGCACTGGAACAAGCTCAGTCAAAGTTCCCATAGCAGGAAACAATTTCATGGATGCAATACAACAGTTATTAAAATAATTTAATATTGCTCTGCAGCCAAGGCTGCTCTAAAAACAGGCTAAGAAAAAAGGAAAAAAAAAAGAGAGACTTTTTTAATCACAGATATCATTAGCAGTCTGTAAAGTCATCCAAATCTTATACTAAGGCTTAAGGTTTGTGGACAGCAGTTTCCAACACTATGCCTCATCTGCATACCAAGTTTTAAGCAGTTCCACATGCAACATCTCAGGCAAACAGCATGAGCTCAATTGCTTGTTCATGAACAGCTTGCAAAACGATGAAATTACAGTTTTAAAGCCTCTGGTGGATCTGCTGCCATTGAAAGGCATCAAGTCATTAATTCTGATGGGTTAAATTCTTTTACACAGAAGCAGCAAACCAGTCTCTGCTCTGACATGGTAAAGGCTCCAACAAGGCTTGGTTGGTCTCTGTTGCTTTTATAGCTCTTATTCTCTACAGTGAACACAAATTCATATAAAGTGAATGATAAGAGATAAAAATTTGTGACATATGGGCTGAAAGTTGACATTTACAAAAAATCATCATAAACATCTTACAGAAACACTTAATATCTGCTGAGCTTTGAGGAAATCAGTGAAAAGAACTAACAGGCAATTATCACAAGCATCCCAAATCAGTTTTAAGGCCAAAAAGGTAAGTTTCTGACCCATGTGGAGATCACACCCTTTTACAATCTCCAGATCACAGCCTTTTCTTTCTCTGAAGACAGAATAGACTATACGCATATTCCATATCTTCAGCACATACAATGAAATGTTGTACCTTGCCTCTGAAACCCTCTCCCAAAAAGAGTACAAACAGAATATAAGCTTGATCATTACAGATAAAGTAATTGCTGAAAAATCCTTACACTAACCTTAGGATTAGCCTAGTATAAGAGGTATAGGACTTAAAGGAAAAAGAAAAAATAGAGAGAGAGAGAGTGCGCGCAATACTCAAGAGTCAAACGTCAAGTATATACTGTTATCCATGAAACCATTCTCTAGTAACTGTCTATCTTCCCAAGCTATTTTAGCTTTAAAATGCAGCAGAGGTGAAATGTCTTCCTGAAAGCAGATGAATGAAGCCTCTAAGCATATGGACTGCAAGATGCAGAAAAACTAATTGCAATTATTAGAAAAGCTAGGAAGATAGCTCCTAACCTCTACTCTTGTAACCCATACCTGGGTTGGGCAGTCCCTGGACTACAAAGACTGCTCGTTTACTCCTCACCTAAGAAAGGCTGTTGTTCAAGAAGAAGGCAGAGTTGTGAATGAGTTTCCAACAGCTTACACCATTTGGCTTAATTGGGAAAAGCAAAAAGTCCTTCCTGATTGTTTAGAGCTTGCAGGAATAGTACCAGTATTTGCATATGCCTCTTTCAGCTCAGAAGTCCTGAGGACAGACCCATTCAAAGATCTTGGTTAAAAATGAGCAGTCAGCTATGAAGGGTGTCAGCTATACTGTTTTTAGAATARCTTTCTAAGTCWGAGTGTACGATAATGAAGAAAACAAAGCCTCCCTCCTCCCTTCTCATTTGGATTGATGCCCCAAAGTATAAGCCAGTATGAATGGAAAAAGCAGGAGTTTTAATAATGAAATTCATTTTCAGTTAGGACAATTTTTACTTCTAAATAGTCTTCAGTAAGTTTTAAGTTAAGCCTTGCAGTGCAGCCTTGCAGGATTCTCCTTGCACTAAACACATCACCGCAATGGACACTACTTCTTGTTTCTTAGATTTTATGACTTACTATATTAAAACCAGTTTAAATGTAATAAAGTCTGCAACATTTACAACTAGAAAATACAGGAGGACAATAAAGTTAGCCAAGCATAGAAATAAGGGAGTCTTAAAACATCCTCTGCTTATATTCCAGGGACTATATACACAGAACTRGTAGACATCACAAAATCAAAAGGAATTTAAATCAATTTAAAATTCAAACAACCTTTTCTCCTGCCTACTGGGGTCTCATGGGACATCAACACACATAGGCTTGCTCTTCTGCATTGTCTCCACAGGTTCATTCTTGCTTTCTACAATCTGTTTACAAAAGTGGTGATGTGAAATATTGATGATGTACTCATCTCAAGGTTTCACTCAGCTGTGGCAGGTTTTGCAGTAATGACGTACTTTACCTCTTCACTTCGCACTCGATCCCTTCTCTGCAGACGACGTAGCTGGAACACATGATTTTCAGTTTCCTCTGTTTCGTTCTACCTTACCTACTTTCTCATTCACCTAATAGACACAACCAAAAAGCAGTTCATAAGGCAAACCAGCAAACTCACACTGAAGTAAAACTTAGATTGCAACAGCAAATTCCGGTCACAGTGTCAAAACAGGGCTATTCACACAACTGTCACRTGTGCCGTACAAGCCCATGCTGTACCAGAGCCTGGGTAGGGCCTTTTGGGACAGGAGTCTGCTCAAGCACCATGAAGTACTAGTAAGTTCTTCCTGTCCTTAGGAGGGCTCCTACACTTTTCTTAATATGATGCTATCTARTGACTGGGACACAGAGCAAATGGAAGCATAACAAAATTTACCCTCACATTAAGTAGAACGGTAACATTTTAAAATGCTGTTTATGGGCATGGCCAGAAGTTACATGAGCTGCCAATGGCACATGTATTGTACTTTGGGAAACCCCTGGGCAAGCAGCTATAAAGATATGCTTTAGTAAATATTACCTAAAGGGTTGGTATGTGCATCACTTCAACAAACTGGGGAACAGATCACTAACTAGCTCAAGGTCACAGAAAAGTCTCAGGCCAGAACGAGTGCTGGAAACAAGATTGCTTTCAAAGGTCCACTGAGTTTTCAGCGTTACTGCAGCCTAGTCTTACAGCGACCTCTCAATTTCCATCCCAACCTCTCCTTCTTCCTGTTTTTCTTAAATTTGAATTCACTACAGGAACACTGCATTATAGGCAATAAGCAGCAGCACGCATCCTTGAACACTTGGGAAGAACTTATCTAAGAGTTACTGTACTATAGAGGGCATCCACGTTAGGCCAAATGTAAACACAATGCAGACAGACGCATCGTTCTCAAGCACCAGCCTCCTGGTTTGTCTACTCTACTTGAGACCCTCTATTGCCCTCTCAAGTTTCCTGCGCAACCTCTGACGCGCCCATAAGCCTCTCCTGACAAAGCAATAGTTCCACAGTAGCATAAAACCTGGGATCAGACATGAAAACTGCTTCCACATAAACATCAGTAACAGTGAAGCGTCATGGATTTTATGAAGTCTCGAATTCTCCTCCTTTTTAAATTAAAAAAAAACCACCACACGTCACCCAGCTTTGACAGTTGGAGATTCAGATTGTTGGTTAGAAAGACTTGTTTATTTTTGAATTGCAGAAGAAATTGGACGAGATATAGCTAAGCTTACTTCAATAATTACCTCCTCTACAATAAAGTTTTGCATTTGGAGACATAGTTAATAAAAGACCTCTTCTCCCGGGATTCAAATCCTCAAGTCCTGAAGTCCTATTTTAAACAGGTAATGTTTCTAGAGTATAGCATATCTTGCAGAAGAGGTAATAAAAGTCTTATTTCTCTGAAGTAGGATAACTAGAAGGTAAGGATTTTTTTTAAAAAAAAGTACTATAGAAAATACAAATTGAAATAGCCTAACTGATCAAACATGGTAGGACATGCACTCACTCCTTAGCTTCATTCAGTTCTTTAAGCACATGAGGAACTCCTTTGAAGTCTGTGCACAAGAACAAAGATGTCACTCAGAAGGCCACTTACTTCATCTTTAATACATCAAAACCAATGATGTCTGATGATGTCTGAAGACGACTGCTGGGTTTACAAGGAGGACACTAGAACTTCTGTCAGTCTCAATGACAGCTACGCTATCCGTGAGAGTCACCCTAGGGTCCTCCTCATTCAAGGATGAGAGAACCGTCTCCAGATGACAAGGAAACAAATTACAGAACCTTCTCCCAGCCCCACTTTCCTACATTCAGTTCAGGCCCTTGCTTCAGCATTAATTTAGGGAAGAGAGAAATTAACTACTTTAAGACAAAATGGTAGTTAAAAGTTAAAATCTTGCAAAAACTGAAGAATTTCTGCCTTATGAATCCTGTTTCAATTTTACCGTTAAGTATAATTTCCTCATTTCAAAGTCTGTCATTGAGTCACAGCTTCCACAAGGGAATGGGAATGAATTTCAAGCTTTCTCTGGCTTTAAGTATTGCTCAGTAGCATCGTTCAATGCTTGCTCTACTAGTTCAAGAACATCTCCGTGCTGCTGTTTACATACAGAGACTTGTCCCCTCACCTCCAAGAGGCAACTCGGTAAAAAGATACAGGCTAGGTGTTCCTCTTCTCTCGCACAAAGCTCTCCCTAAGGTTTAAAACAAAAATTCTTGGAAAAACACGCCAAAAGATGCACTCTGCAGACATCAGAATGCCTGCATGCTGGCTTGAGGAGATGACCAGGATGGATTTTGTCTTGAATAACTGCATTTCTTTGGAGGCATCTGCTATCCTTGCAAATGAAAAGTTTCCAAAAGGTCACTAACAATATAAAATGTAATTAGCTTGAAAACCACCAAGTATTTTCAGGTAACCTCAGGCAAAGTGTTATCTCACTATTGCTTGTGTTTTTATAATCACAGCTCTTATTTTCAGCATTTCTTTTCCTCTTGGATGTAATCAAGAAAAAAAAACTGTCAAATATGCTGTTAAAAGAAATTATATTACCATCAAGTAGGCAAGTTAGAGACTTACAAGCCATGAGTGTGCTCTATACCACATAATAATTGTAGGTTACATACCAGCAAATACACAAAAAGACAGGCACAGTCCTGTTTAATAAATGAAACAAGCTGCTTTATGCTGTCTCAATAGCTTCAAATGGTTACTCAAGATTTACATCAAATTTTGCTAAAACACCACCACCCCACCCTGCTCAGTATCTGCAGCTGATCCTTCCCAGCATCAGCACAGGCCATAGCGCTCGCAACTACCAGAGGCGGAAATACTGTGTCTCAGGAAACACATTTTATCCTAGAACACGTTCAGACAAATGAAGCAAAACGCATTCAATGGTCATTGTAACGGCAGGCTCAGAGTTGCTGCTGCAGCTGAGTGCCCAGAGGAGATAAGTCAAACAATATGATAAAATGATTTTATTGACAGTACAGAAAATATTTTCCATCAATATAAAATTGAAGTTCTAGTCCCTTAATTGCGACACTGCCTTATCAGTGCTGAGCCAGTGAATCAGTGTTTATTGGTATACGGCCCCAGCAAAAGTGACACATGCTGCATCTTCTTTTAAGCTCCTTCTATATGGAGAAAGTTCATATTGTTTGTCGTTTGTGTTATCACAGCATCCAAACCCTTATCATGTATCACARCAACTCAATCTCTTTCACATAGATGTTAACAGCCTTTTCCTCTCTTCTATCTGACCTCCCCTCATTCCACACATGGCCACCACCTTCTCTTTCAGGCTAATTGATTAATCAAGATTAACTCTGAGCAACTGTTCTCAACCTGCACTTAGCTGGAAGGCTAACACTTCTACATCAGACCTGAATATTGGCTGTGTGCCCAAATGCATGTCTGTCTAATCCTATCAGTTGGTCTAATAAAAGGTATTACTTCTTCCTACAAACCTTGCTTTGCTGATTCTTTTCTGAATGATCAGCCTGCACTCTGACTTCATCCACCTTCAATTCCTATACTACTGCAAAACTATTAACAATGAAAAAACTAAGGAATAAGACCCAGATGAGCAAGTTCACTCAATGAATTGGAAGGGTGATGCAGCCAGACAACCTGTATTGTAATTATACCCCTAATGGCACAAAAGACAAGATTCAGACTCTTTCAACTAGAGGGGATGCAAGCTGCACTGCTCCACACTGCCAGCTACAATGCAACTTAGGTCTTGCTCCTGYAGTAGATAAAGATGCATCATCATAAGTGATATTTCTGATTTCCAGGAGTCAATTAGTGTTGCGCGTTGGTGACAATTATTACTTCCAATTTCCGTAATGCAAGAAGAGGTTTTTTCACTAGGGTGATCCATGAATGTATGATACTTCGTTAGTAGAATCTCATTTAAAAAAAAAAAGCTGAAAATAACCTCACAGCATTTTAAAATGTATACTCACTTTTATTAATACTATATGCTTTGGACTCTATGTACTGTAATTGCCATAGGCTATATCTGATAATCCCTTATTTGGTGAGCCAGAAAGGGATACATTTTGGTCTATTTCCATAAATACTTCAACATCTTTTTCTGACTGGGGAACAGAAAACCTCTTTAGAGGTTATTTTACTCATAGGAATTTRATTTTTGTTGCTTGAATAAAAGGAAAGTTTGGTATTTCTACTCATTTCCCCCTCTTAACAGTGAGAGCATATTTTAAAACTTATGAATATGTGAAGGTTGCTTTAAATATTAAAAATATGTAAAAAACAGTACATACATAAAATATGAAAGAAATGAAATTACATTTTGCTAGAACATTGTTCCAAACTCTAACCATGTACAAGCTCTAAGAATTCTTACCAACCACCCGGACCCAAGGGGCCTTCAAAATGTCAGATCCCACTACAATATASGAAGTAAGACGCAGTACATCTCATATAGCCAAAGTGAAAAATTCTGCAAGTTCACCAGCAACAAAATAACTGGACTCATTGCCAACAACTCCTCTTAAACCACTGGGCTAGAGTTTTACGCAAAGCAGCACCAACTTTGGGCAAAAAATATACAGAGAGGAGATACGGCACGATTTCTGTCATGGTCAACCAGCAGCACCAGAAGTCCACGTGCCTTCCCCCCTCCCCACCCCGAAACTGCCCTGAATCTATGACTGCTTTTAAAAGACTTTTTCCTCTATTCTGATGGACAAACCTAGGAAGAAAACAGCAGCAGCAAACCTCTAAACAAATTAGTATAAGCAGCAAAGAGACCAAACAAAACACTCTAGAGATGAAGAACTGCAATGAGGCTTGGATAAAGCGACTGTCTTCTCCTAAGGAGTGCCATATTCCTGCAAAAGAACGAGTGCCCTGAGAAATTCCCAGGATCTCTACAACACAACAGCACATGGCTGCACTACTATTGCCAGAAAACACACTGGCTACTGTATTAAGAGACAGAGAAGAACTAACTATAAACATCACGTTGCTCCTCGGTGACACCCAGGTAAGAACTAAGCAACCTGACTGACTTTTGGGTCACCCTTCAAGCAATTTGCTTCAGCAAGAAGTCTCACAGGTAAGGATGGAGAAAGGAATAAACACTTCCAGGGCTCAAAAACATCTTCACCACCTTTCAAACCCTTAAAATATGGCCTTACATTATCAGCACAATTTCCTTACAAGGCCTTGCTCAGTGTCCCTGTGCTTGTCTCCTTCACCCCAACTGCTCGTTCCTTAACCAGATGCCTCAAAAGCACCTGATGTTTCAACGAAAGCCATTTCAGAGCTGCTGCATCCGAGTTCTCCACAGAAAGAGTTTTCCAAGACAGGTATATTCGTATCAAGATACTCTGCAGCTTTTCACTTCTTTCCTTACATTTGTAAGGCTTTTTTTTCTTTTTAATCTAATTGGTTCCAGAATTTATAATCCTGGTGACAGCGCCCGGCTACACTAACCAAGGTGGAGGAGGAGAGGAGTGAAGAGAAAATAGCTGCCAAGGCTGCCGGCACCATCTTCCGTTCCAAGCACGTTACTGCAAAGCACCAGCTAGGAGACCGGGTGCTGATCTGCCCATCGCTGACCCAGGAAGCTTAGGGTAGCTTATGCTTAGAAATATTTCAAGTCAACTTAGGAATTTTATGTAGACTTGGGGGGGAATCAGGAATCCAGATCCGAAGTGCAACTAAAACAGCCAAATTTGAAAAGGAGAAAATTAAGCAGACGGAGGGGGAAAACGTAATTACAGCAGGAAAAAAGTTGTTTCACCATTAGCATTGCACAATAAGAAGGTTTGTTAGGCACCGGTTTAGCCTACACATGTTCACATCCGTCAGCATTTCCATGATAAATCCTAATTTTCGCCATTGTTGATCACATTGAACTAAAACTTGGTATGCAAGTTTTTAGCACAGATGCTCAAATAAATTATGCACATTAGTCATTTAACTTTCAGAGCAGCAAAAGAAAGCTGCTTTTTGGTGGAGGGGGGCTGCAATTTCTGACATTTTTTTTTCCTTACACAGCTAAAAAAGACAGGGCAGCTTATTTTTTATTTTCCATTGAACTTTTCAAGCAGTACATCTTCTGTAGAGATGATAAACTTTGGTATTAGAGAAATACCACTGTGAACTTAGAAAGCCCACCAAAACAACTATCTGCTACAATATTTAATATGTTGCACTATGCTCTATGCATCCACACGCACATACAACCAAACACAACGTTAAAATGAAGATATGTAATAGAAGCACTCCTAATAGCAGGCTGAAGAAGCGACATACCACAGTTGACTTGAGCTGGATGAGAAATTGTTAAACTAGTGATTAGCTGTAAGAGCCGAACAAACTTTACATGCAGRTACCATCAAATGTTGAGACATCTTGGCCAGGACAGTTAATCTTTAAGACAGAACAGTATTTTGTACAGTATTTGGACATCACTTCACAGTAGTACAGTAGTTACAAAACCAAAAAACCTGAACACTACCACCTTACAGAATACACGTTTACCTCTGCAGAACAGTTCTATATTCTAGCTATCCCCACTCTCCCCAAAGCATTAGAAAAATCAATCTGTTTAAAATAAACAATGCCCTAAATGACTTCAGAAAAATGCAGCCTTCCATACTAGTTATTACAGCAACTGCAAAATGGTATTCAGGTATATGTGAGCATAAAGAGACAGAAAAGGCATTTTGAATTCTATCACTAGTCCCACGCTGGCTTCTCATGACTGCTCAAGAAAGCTGTAAAGCAGCTATAGCAATACAAATTAACACAGCAAATGGTTACACAGCCTTGTTTGACTGTTAATGAGCACTGCATAAAACACTTAAAAGAAACAGTTCAAGACTTATGGCCATTACTATGATCTTAAGATACGATACAGAAAGAAAAGTTCATGATGTGCTTCTGAGGAGAAAAAAAAAAAATATATATATATATAATGTGTGTGTATGTATATATAATCTTAACGGTACAGATAAATTTGAACTAAGGTATTTTATTTGCCTTAGAAATAATTAGGAGGTGCAGACTAGACTGGATATACAGAGTGGAGGTTTGTTTGGTTTTGTTCATAAGGCTTTCTGGACCTGAATGTGAGAATATGAGAAACTTGGTCACTAAATTAAGTAATTCAGACTCCAAGAAAATCAAAAACTTTTCTAGAAGTTAAGTCCAGCCTTCTTAGCTCACTTTCTATCTGATCCATGGAACCATTCTTCTGACTTCAAGAATAATTTTAAAGACAGGACCAAATCAAAGGGCTTCCTTCTTTTCCTGCTCTCATAAAACTTTAAGACTTACTTTGCAAAGTAAATAGAAAACAAATCCCTAGGCACTGTAAAATTTAAAGCCTTGCAATTTCCAGAGCTCTAGACAAAGCTTAGAGATGGGCTGAACTCAAGGCTTCACATACCAATGCCCATTTCAAAGAAGAATGTTTTTGTGCTGTCGCCTACTGCATAGCTAAGATTATAATTTCAATACATACATTACTACTTGGACACCCACAGGATTGTTTAAAATCAAAATCTCCAGGAGAGCACTAACAAATAAAAGCTATCACTAATTCTAGTTTTAAAACGATGCACATACAGTGATGCTATTATGGAGGCCAAGTGTCAATCACAAGCCTGGAACAAGTGAAAATTAAGAATAGGGTTAATCAGCTTTTAAAGTCTTTTCAATCTTCAGCAGTGATCAAAGTACTGAACAAGAGCATTAAATAAATCCTCTCTGAATGTTCAGTCTTCAAGAAGTAAAATAATTAGTATCTAGTAAAAAAAAAAAAAA
>NW_028185039.1:1272041-1316563 GCF_003343005.1 Rhea americana | reverse complement strand
CACTTCAGTTTCCACTGAGGCCCAAACTGAAAAGATGGCATAAGCATAGCTACATCTGTCCAGGGTAAGTTGTTCTTTAGGTTTTTCTCCAGATAGTCTCTGAAACAGAACATGAGTCTCAGAAATAGAGCAGCCTGGCTTCCTAGGGATTTCTCTCTCAAACAGTGAATATCGACTCAAGTAGACTTCCCCTTTTTCATACCAACCGGATAAAAAAAAATACCTCTACCAACAACAGTATCATAAAATTACCAAATGCCATCAYACCACCGAGCCTTTGGAGAATTTAGTATAGTATAAATTACAGATTGCGACGCTCTTGTGGCATCAGAATAGCATTCACTCGCTCTCAGGCTGGGTGAGCGGTGTCTAAGGATGGCTGATTTCTGATAGGAGCCTTTTTGTCAACGTGGCATTTAAGAGGCTCTCCTGCTTGCAGGATCATCTGATACCTAACAGGGGAAGAGCTYGAGTTGCATCAATAGGATTTCTCTTCTGTAGCCGAATGCCCTGTTTTCATTAAACTTGCTGCAATTTGTTATTTTTGAGACTGCTAACATCTGCCAAACTTGACTGAAGACAACCAGCAAATTCTAAGGTTTAGGGCAGGCAGTCTCATCTACTTACACACACAAAGCGTGATAACATAAGCCTCATGTCTCCAGGAAATCAGACTAAAAATGACACAATCATGGAAAGCAAAGATCTGGGCAACAGCCCATGTTTTTAGAACTGGAATCAAAGTCAATGTCTTGACTAAGTCATTTTTYGCCTTCCTATTTTCTGTTAGGGAGTACTATATGGCACAAGAAAATTAGAAAAGCTTTATTTCTGCTGAGCTATAGTCATGAATAACCCACACRTTGCCCTGAAAGCTTACAATCTGAATGTTTATTTGGAAAGAGTAAATCGGTCATTTCATGGGACACTCAACTACTTTCTTGTACAAAAAATGCACAAAAGAAATTTTGAAGAAAAGAATAGGTTTAGCATTACCTAGTAGCCATTTTTTTTTCATAAAATTACTCTATAGATGAACGTAGAACCTGCCAGCAGTCAGTACTGCCCTGAAGCGCTGTGAACAAACATTTGCCTGGTATTAGGTACATACACATGTCTCCACCTTTAAATCAACTTGCAATGTGCTATATAGATGCGCAGGAGGGGAAAAAAAAAAGAAAAGAAAATCCCTACTTTATCCTATATTACACATTAAGTGCTTTTTGATCACAAAATAAATCATAAAAACCTACTGAAAATCCAGCACTTCTCTCCATCATATAAAAGACCTTTCATTGTAATTAAACTTCTGTCCAAATTTCCAGATTAGGGAAGAAAGTCTGACAGGCTCCATTTATATTTGTGACTGACACTCTGTGGGACATGCGAGAAAGAGGAGATGGGTAATGGATTTACAACACTCCCAAGCTAACAGCACTTGTGGAGATGAACAGCTCCAAGCTTATTATCACTCATTTATTGTCAGGCTTTTTTCAAAATAATACCTGCTGCYTGATCTGTCTAGTTCAAAAGCATTTTCTGTTCAGTTTGCAATCCATGWTGCCCAGTCCTCAATCCTTTGGTTTTTGTTTCATTTTTAAGAGATAACACACATTGCAGGTTGTTTGGGTAAGTCAGCTTTACGTGATTTATATGAATAAAGGTGGTAAACAACCACATCTCTGAACAGAACTCTAAGCACGTTAAGAAAAGTATTTTTAAGTATCCCTTTTCACATACAAAACTATATATCAAAACTCATAGCTAGGTTTTTGACACTAGGTGACAGGAATAAGCTATCTGCTCCAAGATCCCTTGCTGCTTTTTTGTTTTTCTCGTGCTTTTCATTCTGCTCAAGGTATTACCTTCACCAATGTGTTTCCTTGCATTTGAGTTTCTACAAGATACCTCAACTGTCCAAGACTGGTATTACACACAGACAAGAGTATTAAAAAATAAATGATCACACTGGGAGAGACCATAAGTAGCCAAATGGCAGCTCTGCAAAAAGTGTTTTTTCATAGCCTGCCTTCCAGAGTCAAGCCCAACTCACACTGAGCAGTGTTAYTCCATCATACTTAGCCACCTCAAAGGACCACACTGATAAGAATACTTTCCCCTCACATTTCAACCTCTGGAATACTTCACCATGAAATTTGTTCTGGAAAATTTCTCCAGAGACTCTAAATATCTGGGTAGGATATTGGAAAAATAAACATGTAACTTTTTAACTAAAAAACATAACACACATTAGTATCACTACATCATTTTTTTGCAAGACAAAAGCCCGTATCCTTTTTTGTAGACTCTGTAATACAAGCTACAACCATCATCTCYCCCTGAAAAGGGGTATTTCCATCTAGAACGCCTATAACATTACACACATCCCCTTCCCCCAAAGTGTGAAACTAATGAAGGGTGTTGCAGGGCTGCGTGAATTGACCCACTAATTAAACACCTTGCCTTCATTACCTTTTCCTAAGCACCAGAGCAGGTGCACCTCGAGCTATCAAAGCAGCCCTAAACCTTTAAGATCTTTAAACCTTTGGATTGTTATCTTTATTCTACAGTTGCAGAGCTCCATGACACTTCCTGCTGTTACTGCTGAAAGTATAATTTACTCTATTTACACAACTTGTAGCAATACACGGCAAAACAGCAGCGAGATTCCATCAGGCGGTTTTAACGGCACTTTCAGCTGTATTACTCAGCAATATCGATGCTGGGGAGTGCAGGGGTGAAGTGCCGCTGCTGCGTTCAGCAGAAGAGCGACCCTCTCCCTCTTCCCCACGTAGCACCACAGGAAGGTTTTCTTCCCTACCAAGCACAGCAAGCTCCAAGGCAGTCTACACAACTCAAACATATAAACAATCACTGTTAAAAGAAATTGATTTAAACCTACTGTTCAGGAATTTCAGTCCCGTGGTTCTGTGCCTAAAAGCATCCAATCTGAGTAATACAGCAAACATGATATGCATCATCATTTGATCTCCGAGCGGCCTTGAAACACTGGCAATCACGGAGGTTACACAAATACAGATTGCACTTTGAAACCCAAAAGCAAAATGAGAGGGGGAGGCAAAAATCAGTGCAAAGCCGAGTTGTATCACAGCCTTTTGCAGTGTGACAATCTTTTACTGCTTTTTAATAATGGAAACACTAGCWCTACGGAAGTATATAATAATAAATGGAAAGTAGTTCAAGAGCATGAGATGAAATAAGTTTAGACAGCAAAATATTGTTACCAMAGTATTTGTACCCCAAATCACTCCTCTTCAGGTCACCTAAAGTACACTGAGAAGCAGCTGAGCTATATCTGCTCTCCAGTTTTACAGAAACGGATGAGACCTCATGTAGCAAATTGTTCCCTTGTGCCATTTTTCATGCCTAGTTTGTTTTCCGGAGTCCCGCTCCTGTTCTGCTACATTAGCAATTAGCTCCTATTTCACTAGGAAGTGCCTCCCCTCATCCAAGAGAAAYTGGGGACTATTTGTTAGGTTGCGAGACAAACAGTAACTGGCAAACATCCACCACAATCACTAAAAACAACCCGACTGCAGTGTGAAGACAAGGAGAAAGAATACTCAGCTTGCAAAAAGCCTTTCAGGGATTCCTTCCCCTAGGTTTAAAAGCCCAGTGATGACCCAAAGTACATTCACTGTAGAGAGGCTGAATACACAGACCGGCCATTCGAGGAGAGGGTCACAGACCCAGGGAGGGTTTGCTGATGAGCTAATACAGCCTTAGACATCCCACACCTCTCCGGTGCCTTGTTCTAAGGAGAGAAACRTAGGCAGATCCAACGAGCACAGGCACCACGCTCCGAACTCTCCTACTAAACCCCAAATTTTGCACTGTGGCCACAGKTCAGCCAGGACTATCTGTGATTCTCTACTTTGCCCAAAAATCAAATTTCAGAAGCCAACTTTGGATGATGTTCTCTTAAATATTCACCAAATCATTACCTCTAATGAAGAAAATCAATCTAAACTTTTTACAGCAGGCAAAAAAGTCTTTTATTTTTGTACTGCATATAGCTCCATACACATATAACCACCAACTTTAGAAAACAAGCCTAGGACCAACAGGACTGAAGACTAAACACGTTTTCACTAAGGGTGAAAAATTGCAGCTGAAAAAACATAAGAAAGCTGAATAACTGCTGGGCTCAATCACTAGAGGGAGTCATAATCACATATTAAATCACTGTAATACACAGAGCATTTTCAGCACCATTATGAAACAAGAGAACACCATTAGCTGAACCAGGATGTCATTCAAAGAAAAACAGAAAATTAGCTTCGCTTTCTTAACAAGGTTTTTATTTCCAATGACTCAAGACTTTCTCCTGCGAACTTTCAGATAATCTGTAATGGAAGGTTTTAAAAATGTATCTTACTGTCTGCATTTTAAGACGGAATAAGGTATGTGACAGAAGAAAACTGAAATCGTCAGTTTTGGAAATGACACACACAACATTGCATCAAGAAAGTGTTAGAATTTTAAACAGCTTTACAGCCCATTTCACTTGAAATCAAAAAGCAATCTTAATCATGTTTTTATTTTTAAACTAAATTGGCACAATTACATCCAGCATGAACAGGCACTACCAAAAGGCTGTTTTCTCAACAGACTACCCCCCCCAGCTATTAATAAATTCAGCAAAAGCATTTCTCTGACAGTCTGTGAGAGGCAGCCTGCAAAACCCCCAAATCAATAACCATTAAACATCACCACCATCCTTTTATTTGGTCTTTTGCTCAGTTGTGGGTTTGGGGGTTTGCTTTTTTTTTTTTTTTAATATATAAAATGTCTTTTTTATATTGCTGGTATTTTTTTCTTCAAACTTCTTCACAAAAAACAAAACAATTTAGCTGGCTGCACTCATGGGAATTCACACTTGGCTAACAGTTTACAACTGACTAAACTGTTTACTAACAGTAGCAGCAAAGCCCAAGCTTTAAACATTGAGCTTAACTTCTGCCCATCATTGGTAAGGCAGAGCCCACACAAGACTCATCTCTTGAACCAAAATCTACCACATACCTCAGGAGACACATTCAGCAAATTCAGCACAAGATAAACTCAGAAGGCTTGACCAATGCCAAATTACAGAGTATTTGGCTCCTTTACGTCCAAAATGTTTATACCAAAGGTCAAAATACTGCACATTTCTGTTGCTTAGACAAGTCAGCTAACACCTTGGCAATACATACAGGCTTTTTGGAAGATGGAGGTATTAATTTTAAGAACAGATAACTTTTTCTTAATGTAAGGATATAGAACAGCATGGGAAACAAGAATACGTGCACCAAGAATGAGAAGCACTTTCTGGTACAATATGCAGCTGCRTTAAGAAATCCTACATGTACTCAGTGCAGTCTGGAAAGTTAAGCTCTGGCAGACAAATTCATTTCCCTTATGAGATATTCACTCCCACACCAGACGAAAAGCTTAGAYACCCTCTAGTTTTACCAGAATCCAGCCAGTTCCAAATACATATCCTGCTCTATATAAACAGACTTGCTCCTCCTAAAGTCTAACAGTACATTACCACTAAAATTGCAAACATACTTTCCCCTCCATCCATACAAACTGGTTCTCTCACGAGCCAAATTAGTGTCTTGAGGGCTCTTACTCCTTCCTACACCCACATGACTACTTTACACATTTTGCTTTGATATTCCCTTTCCAGAGGAGATGGAAAGTAAGCTGCTTTCCCAGACCCTTGCAAACATTTCAGCTTGTAAAATAAAGCTGCATAAACTGTTCACTGCATCCTCCCACAATTGTTCATCTTTTTCTTCCTGCATGGATTTAAGCAAGCAAAAAATCAGTATTGGAAAGGCAGTAATAGTACAGAAGGCTCCTTGGAACAGCAGGGAAATCTAGAGAGTCATCTTCTCAGGCTGCAATCCTTATTTTCTTTCTATATGCTTTAATATGACAGCATCTTGCTGTACAACATCCACTGTTGGCATCACTCACCTGTTTGTGATGGTAGAATTCTGCTCTTTCAGCACAAGCTCCCTTTGTTGCAGTGCCACAATTTGCCTCGAGAGATCATCAGGTGTCCTAAGCAATTAAAACAAAATTGAAACTTTTAATAAAATCAGTGGTTGAAAGATCGTGCTCCATACATAACCATAAAAAAAAGTCTCACAAAGAAGCAAACAAAGCAACTGCACCAGGCCAAAGCTGTTCCAGTCCCTCAGAACACAGGGTTGCATTCTGTCCAGCATACATAAAAGCCTATTTTATTAAAGCCTTTACTGAATGCTGTAATCACCATCCAACCCACAGCATCTCACCACTATTTGCTGCAACCCATAAACCAACTCTAAAGCCTTAGTGTCAGCAAGACCAAGCAAATTCTTCAAAGTAAGCAGCATACATCAACATTCATATCTGCTAAACAGACAGCTTATCACTTGAACTTTTTTTTTAAACTTATACATAAGGATAGATCACAATCTCCTCCCCTGCCTAGCACTCAGCACAAATATGCAGGGATGAGCGGGCCCAGCGTCACTCCAACTGCTATTCAGCTATGGGCCTCAGTACAGCCACCATCAGAGGATGCTACGAAGAGGTAAGATAAAATTAAGTAAATGTACAGGTAGGCTCTACAGTCCAGCAGCTCTGGCTGCTGCTGAATAGCCTCTGACAGTGCACAGTCAGCTTTACCACGGGCTCTCAGAGCAGCATGCCCACACCATCGCACTTACCAGCATGTTGATTTTAGAGCCCCTCATGCAAACAAGTGACTACAGAACCACTGAGAAAAGATCCATCAGCTCTGGATACCCCTCTGAGTATCACTTTGATAGTAGTTTTCCTGTCAAAGGTATCTATAGATCCTCTAGCAACCATCCTACAGATGTCAGGAGTAGATTTACTTTTCGTCAAGGCCAATGACCAGTCCTGAAAGCTTGTAGAATGGGATCAAGACAACTCCATTTTAGCGCTCCCAGAAACCATTAACCCACATCAACAACGGCTGTCCTCTTCAGAGACCTCTCTTTAAACCTCAAGTGTAAAAGCAGTTCAAGTCTAGATGAAGGCAGCTTATGGAAAGCATCAAATGATTTCCCAGCCTAACCCCCATTTCCCAGTGGAAAAATCTTTGGAGGAGAATTTAGCTACCAAGCTAACAAGGCTCTGAAAAATGCAAT
Source organism: Rhea americana (assembly GCF_003343005.1). Classification (NCBI taxonomy): domain Eukaryota; kingdom Metazoa; phylum Chordata; class Aves; order Rheiformes; family Rheidae; genus Rhea; species Rhea americana. Next base: position 1,309,388 of record NW_028185039.1, on the reverse strand, counting down.
TCTAAGCAGCTCACAATTCACCCAAATATAACAGATTTATCACAAGACTAGCATCAGGCACCTCTCTTTCCACACTGACTGCCTCTCCCCAACAGAACTCTTTGGTCTCTGCATCAATGAAATAATTGCATAGATTTTTATATGGACAAAAAAAAAAAAGTATATTTGCCTCAATTTTGTTCTCAGATTCTCAGAAATCCGTACCACAATGTATTAGCACTGAGAAAGAGAGCTGAAACTAATCCAATAGTGAAATGAGATGGTATTATAAGAGCCACAGATTTCTAGTAATGATAGTTACCGACCGATTTCCAATAAAAAACAATCATCCTCATCTGTTAGGCAATTCACATCAACAATCAGCTTCCCATCTCAGTTTCAGTAGTTGGCAGCTTTAGGTTTTGGAGGATGTTTTACTGGCATTAGGTGGGTGGGTTTTTTTTTCCCCTCCCCAAATGGAGCAGCATAAATATAACAGGAAACAAAGCTAATGGGCATCAACCCCTGCTGAGGAAGAGTTAGCCTTCTGTAAAACTAAAGCACGTCACATGCTCAGACACCCAGACTTCCCTTTGTTTGGCAAGTTGAACTTCTTCAGTTCCAAGCAGAGAAACACCACTGCATGTACAATGAAGTCAGATCAGATCAGTTTTTGAATTGCAGAGAACTGGTCGAGCTCCTCAACCACAACAAATATCAGATAGCCCTCATTGCTCTAAAGTCACCTCATTTCAGAGGTTTCTGAAAACAATACTGCATAAAGAGATAAATCTGCCRACATCCAACAGTCACTTAACATGTTCTAGCCTTGAGAACCTTTGCCTGCTGGGTTAGTTGCATATAAACCTTCCTAAAGCTCTGTCCATTTGCTATTAAACAGATGCTATCAAAACTGGTATTAAAGAGCCAAAAAGTCTTCTACTRGAATGTGTTTGCCAGTATAGCTCCCCAGCAGTGCTCCAATCACCACTGCTCCTCGAGGGAAGTTTGAAACTCTGCCCTCCCACAAGCACACCGAGAACCTGGTTTGTGAGAAGTCGCTTCCTCATGTGCTGCCAGGACATACCCTACAAACCTGTGCCCAGCTGCCTTTGCCATGTGTTCGTGGAGCCCATGGAACCACAGAAAAATTAATACTTAAATAAGAAAACCTATGTTTGCATCAGCTGTGCAAAATCCTCTATATGAAACTACACACGCAAAGATTTGAGAACAGGCTGTTATTAAAACTGAGTCATATGGTATGTAATGATAAAGATAACACGAAGAGCAGATAAGTGGTGGCTTCCAAAGGATGAATCAAGATGAATCACTGAATGGCAGTTCCTCTCTGCTGGGTAAAGCACAAGGAGCCAAAACTAGAACCTGCTTCCTCTCTCCCGCCAGCCCACCCTGAGACTATTTCTTTCTAGAACAACCCTTAAGCAAAATCTTCCATTCCAGATCCTGTAAATAACCACACAATCAGGTGAGCATTTAATACTAAATTGGAGAAAAGGGTTTTTGCTCTAAAGGTGCAAATTAGTCCAGCAAAGCTTAGGAGCAGAGTAAGGCTGAAGAGGAACAAAATTACTGTTCAACAAAGCTCTCTGACTTCCTTTGAAGTGCAAACAGTTTGAAAAAAAAAAAAAAAGAGTAATTTAAGAGTAATAAAAACCTAAATGAAGGGAAAAAATTAACCTAATGGGATGCCCATCCATRTCATTCAACTTCACACAATGAGCTTCAAGCCCCCACTGGCACACTTTTATAATTTTCAACGTGAAAAATGGCTTATGCTTTTTCTTTTAATGCACAAAACTAGCATTTTATAGAAATTTGCTAGAATGCTTGGTTGTGCTGTCTTAGTTATGGACTTATTAGCATTCCATTATAAACTCTGACAGTCAGGCACTTCAAATTAGCTGTTGAAGTAACATTAAACCAAGACTCAGTAAGTATCTCAATTTTTAAAGGAAAAATAAAAATTGGATTTTTTTTTTAATTTATAATTTATTAGAATGTCAACATCTTATTGCTTCTATGAAATGTTTCAAAATTYACAGCAAAGGAAGAGATCTGATTTTAGCTAGATCTTTGACATTAATTTTTAGCTATAGATCTGAAAGACTAAAGACTAAATAGAAAAAACAAGTACTCAATCAACTTCGTTTTCTAAAGAAAAAACTTGAAACCACCAAACTAAYGACACACACAAATTGCTCAGAATCACCTGTTTTTGAAAGTCTCTGGAACTAGCACATCTCTATACAGTTTTAGCTTACAAAGACAGAGATTTGTGTGTCTCARCTAAGTCATATTAAATTGAAATGGAACAGTCTCAGATTTCTGGCACAGCATTTTAGGTGGATCCACAAACTGTTTTAGACTTGAGCATAATTAGCTGACAAAGACCAGAAATAGAAGCCTTCACTGAAGTGTTTGTTAATGAGAACCAGGCATAGAATGGGAGGACACATCTGCTTCTCTCTTCAATCCAAAATATCTCCCATCCCCCTTTTTTTGGGCAGCCTCCCAAAAATATAAAATCTGAGGTTTGTCCCTTATCCACTTCCATATGATGCACAGAAACACAAAGATTTAGAGAGTCTCCTCTCTCCAAAAAGGGCCTTTTCTATTTTTAAGAAAGAATTTCAGCTTCTCTTTAGGCTGGAAGACAAGAGCAGCTGAAGARCATATACAGAACAATAACATGAGAGCAAGAGAAATTCTAGAAAGCATTTCAGTTGTTTTAAATATCTGTGTGATTAGAAAGACTGTGGAGAGCTGTAATAGTTTCTTCATGCACATTTGAAGGCAGACCCCCAGACAGCCTTTCTGCATAGCTSAGCTATGCAACCCCTTTAACTCCTGTGCTTCTGGTTTGCAGGACCCCTGCCTATTTCTGATACTTCAGCAGTGAGTCCAGAAGCAGCTCAGTTCCTGTGATGACTTCTCCTTCAAGCCTGGAGGGTACATAATAAGCACGACAGTACATAYGGACTTTCCAAAGTATGACAACATAGTCTTTAATTTGATCATGCTAACTCCAAGCATCTATCAGAAAACGGTAACCTGCCCAATACCCTTTCCCTAGGGAGACGATACATATTTAGGGGGACACACCTTAACTCCCCTTTACCAGAATAAAGGGGAGCATCACCACTGAGACCTGCTGCCCAGGTGTTCAAGTTTCACACTGGCGCTTCCTCCTGAGCTAAAAGTCTCCGTGGGCTCCAGGCCAGGCCCCTGCAAACTGCCAAGACGTTAAGGGCTGCACTGCCCCTTCCTACCGCTGCCTACGCCACACTAAACCATATGGTCAGGAATCCGCTATACACATTGTTCACAAAAATAATTCAATTCTTCTAATTTCCTACTCAATTAGGACACATTTAGTATGTGGTAATACTCTGGTTAAAAACATTTTGAAGAGTAATCATTTATCTTTATTCATTCAAATTAAGGTGCTAAGAGCTGGCAAAAAAAAGAAACAGAAGTATGTTTTATACTGTTTCTCCAATAAATTGCAGCCTCAGTCTATGTCCAAAACAAAGCAAAAAGGAGAAAACTGAAGTGTAAGGAGAAAGCAACTGGCAATATCTCAGCTTCTGAGTCCCCCTTCCTTCAGAAAATAAACCTCATRCTTGTGCGCTGATAGAAGCAACAAATTCAACTGCTCCTTAAAGTCCACATTAACCACTCGAAGCAGAACAACTCCTTTGTGAGACAGCGTTTTTAGTGTGTGTAAGCATCTTGACAATACCAAAGACAARTAATTGATTTCTCATGAAACTGCAAAGTTAGCAATTAATCCAATCAAGTCATAATTTAAAGAGGAAAAAATAGTGACATCTTAGACAACTACCTTAGATTCCAGTCAATAGACTTTTTTTGGTTTTAATGAAAGTAGGGGTTTGGGTTTCCCCTYCCAAGCTATCAATATGGCATCACAACAAATAATCTTTCAAGTTCAATTTCTTCAAAGATATTTAAGACTTCAACAAGATAAAATTAATTTCRGAAAAATCTAAATAATTTGGCTGCCATTTTAGCATGTCAGTCTTTCCCATCCCCACCACTGCTTTAATAGCAACCATAGAACAGACAGGCGGAATGTGGAAAGCACACTCTGCACAATTCAACTTAACCTTGCAAGTGAAAGGCTTTAGAGACCTCAAGGAGAGGGAATGTTATACATAGTAGTATTAGACTTGCTGATAACGAGATTTGGAAGTTAAGATAAAGAGAGGCAGAGAGTTTTTAATCTTCAGCCAGAAGCCAGGTCATGGCATACTGCATCACATAACATGAGTTTTGAGAGGTCATGGTGAAACAAAAGCAATTTTCTAGAGTTTGATAAGAAAGCACTAGAGCACATGGAAGAGTTATTTACAGAGCAAGGCCAGAGAGCTTTGCCTTTCCAAAAATAGATCGAGTTTCACACAGATTGCCATTGCAGACTTCCAGGCTCCTCTTCTCCGGGTGCAGATCAGGAGAGCTGCTGAGCCAGTCTAAATGCCTGTTGCTGCTGAAGGGACAATCACTGGTTTTGCTTGGTTCATTTTCTGCCACTAAAAGTCTGATTCAGCTGGCTGAAATTACTCCTTTCAGCAAGAAGCTGTTAACCAGCTCAGCTGTCTTTTCATCAGAACATATCCTCAAGCTCTCATTGAGCTTACAGTGCTACAGAGTCAGGTCGCACCAGCCATATGGGCAAAGCGAAAGGAGGCTCAAGTGCGAGATGCATGAACTGTCAACCTGGCTCTCAAAGGCAGTGAGAAGTCCAGGCTACGTTTTCAGAGATCCACMATCACATCATCATTTCAATTTTGAGCACATGAATGTCATTTCTCAATGACTTCTTATCACTGTCAAGACCAGACTTAAGGGTCAAAACTAACCTAAGCTTCAAACAGAGAAAAGATGCATTACCTCAAAGAAAAGTATATACACAGCAAGGGAAAGAGTTAACTGGGAAAACAGAATAAACTGTCTTCAGACAGATTCCTCCTTGGAGCATGTAAGTAGCATGCATCACTATGTATTATCCCAAAGCAGAAATAGACACCACATTTCAACTGTGTTACGACACAGAAGAACTCTAACTAGGATTAAAATGCAACAGCTCATAAGGGAACAGTAACCAACTTAGAGAGCTCAAACACTGGGTATATTTGCAAAGCTATTAAGTGTTTTGTATCCTATGTTTTTACAATATAGGAAAATGAATAGTTCCTAAGGTCTTCCCTTTCTCCTTTTGGAGATTATCAAGGAAGCACCATGAACTTTTTACACTTATTAAACCAYAGACCTAGCGTCTTTGAAGTGCTCTCAAACCATCGCTTGGTACAATGCAAATAAAACTTGTTCCTTACTAAAGACCAAGGATTTTCCTCAGTTTCCCAACATAGAACTACAACATTCTGCAAGTTATAGCACTGTCCAGAATGGTATTCTCCATTCTCATTTTTTCTAATTGCAACCAGGACTTATCACAATTCCATCTGGTTTTTTATTTTTTTTTTAATTTGGGGGCAAGAGAAGAGTCATCCACCACTATTTTGATTAATTCACAATCTGTTTGAAATTAAGCCAAATTATAGCCTTGTACTATCAAAGACTCAAAGATGACTTGTGTATCACAGTTTTTTTTAAAAAACTTGTTTGATTTACAATCTCTGCTCTTTTTTTTGAAAAGGTTTTAAACATTTAAAGCAGATGTTTGAGCAATAGCTCAATAACTTACCAGCAATAGAACATAAGTAGTAAAATTTAAAGGGATCGTAAAGGATTTTCAAAAATAGCTGTTGCTGTTCAAATACTAGCAGATATCAGCATATCTTTCCAATGAAAGAAGCAAATGTTTTTTTTCCCCTCCCTCACTCTGCAGTTTAGTTTAGTGCATAATTCCATATTAACGATGATTCTGAAAGAAAATTTTACTGTATAATTTTGTACCTATTGACCCTAAAATTTCAAACAGAAAACAAACAGTTAATAATGCAATATTTTACTGCAACAGGAGCAAAAGCTATTTTATCTTTTACCTCATCACAGACTTAGCTAATTTGAGAATAAAAACAGCAAAAGGAAAAAACATGTGATKAAATGCACAAAATTAAGTTATTTTAGGGAGTCATAACTATGGTAGTTTTTCGTATAGTTTCCATTTGTTACCTCTAGATTTAGAACAATCTTTGTGACAATCCAGAGATGTAGCAGAGAGGACAGGATTAACCATTTGCTACGAAAAGTTAAGGCTTCACAAAATAAATTTAGCAGAATTGAAGTAGAACACAAGTTATTTTTTCTATTCACATGGATGCCCTAAAAAAAAAAAAAACACATATTTTCAGATATCTGGATAGTTGTAAGAAATTTTAAGGAGAGGGAGGGGGAAATCAATACTAGAAAGACTCAAACAAAGATATGCTAGCTGGAAGCAAACTAACTAGACAGGTGTATCTTTCAAAGGGATACCATTGCRCAGAGGATCACTAGCATTCCTGAAGGAAATCCCAGGCCAACTACTAGCATTATGTGAGGCTAAGAAAGCATCCTGACAGCCAAAATGGAAGTAATAAATGAGACTTCCAAATGATCAAGCCACAAGCCTCTCTTTCTATACTTCAYGCCAATGGAAGAAACTAGTTCAGAGACCTTCTCCTTACTAACTGGAGAACCAGTAGGGATTACTGGTTACAACAGAAGGTTCTCAGCCAGAAAACTTAACATTCAAATTAGGCAAGAACGTTCATGCAAAGAAACAGATTGTGTAAGAAAACCTCAAAAAACGTTATTGAATCTCTGCTGGTTGCATCACATAGTGCTATTCTTAAAACATTTGAAGACATTTTACTCTCTGCTGCCATAAAGGAGAGAAACAGAGCATTGAACAATGATCGTTCCGTTGATCTGACACTGAAAGGATTTTGTTAAAATCCAGCATTGAATAGCGCATACGGAAACTACTGCTCTGACAGCAACTGGGGCTATCAAAAGACTGACTGCCTTTTAGCGCATCTGTCCCAGCTGCCCTAAAGAGTTCAGGGGATCATCCCTAAATTCTATCAGTCCTAAAAAACACAAGACAAAGTTCTTTYCAAAAAAATAAGATGACAGAGCATACACCTTTCTGGCACAGCCTTTACTATCCATAGTTTTATATATAATATACATATTTAACACATACATGCAATATATAAATTTGGCCATTTTATACATTTCACAAAAYTGATGATCTTGTTTTATGATACTTGTCTGAGATAATCCTTGAATGATATCAACTTAAAGTTCTTGCATTGTTTGAGTCTTTTTTGGCTAGATTCCTATCACCCGAAAAATATTAGCCAGCAATAGCACAAATCCCTAATCTTGAGCAAGAAGAAATATTAATAATGATTTTCTACATACCCTTTCAAGAATCTAGACTATATTTTCAGCTGCTTTTTATATAAAGTGATTGGACATCCTATATTATCCTTATTTAGATTAGATTACAATCACATACCTCTTCAGTTTCACAGCAGGAATGGCCACTTGAAACTGCAACTTTTATTATAGTTTAAAGTTATTTGTAACTGGATTTATATCTAGATAGATAGATAYGTAATAATGAGCATATATATTTGTGTGTATATATATACACACACACAGAGTTACAAATAATAYAAATCTCATCCAGTAATTTCAGTCACTGATGAATTTATGACGACAGTTCTAGAAAGAATGAAAAGAATACCACTTAGATGTTCAACTGAAAAGCTTGGTTTTCCTTTCAGACAGAAAACTGGGGGTTAAGCCTGTTTCCATTAACTAAAAACTATCTAAACTCAAGCAAAGATTATTTCAAAGCTTTTCACTGCAGAYCTCACCTCCGACAGAGGCAGAAATTGAAACATGCTGGTTTTATCAAATGTAGGAGGTTAAAAAATGTTACTGAAGTGCAGAAAACACACAGCCCAAGAACACTTGTATTTATCACAGAAATCAATAGGGGAACAAATAAAGTAGAAAATGATTAAGGAAAGTGCTTGCATGGTCAGTAGCAATATATTGCTGCAGATGCTGGAATTAAGAGAGCACAAAGAGGTTTCAACTATAACTGAGGCTCCATTAGCAGCAGATACATCAGAAGCRTAGGTACTTCAGGATAAGCATAAATTTCTGCCATCTAAACTAGACTGAAGAAAGGCCTAAATTTTAGAGTCTAAGGCACAGAGAGTGAACAATTTGAGTATGGGCACCCAAAAGTAAAAACCCTCAAAACAAGGAACTTACAACTCAACTTCTATATAACAAAATTCAACCTCACGTTCATTTAAAGGACATTTGAAGTTATTAACCACAAGAATTGYACCACCACCACCCCCAAATCTCTAGTTTCTCATCTTATAGCAAAGCAGTCAAGCATCACTGCACAGCAGTATATTTATGAGTGCCAGATTAGTTTACTCTGAGTTAATTCCGAGTTAATTCTGAGGTTTAAATTCTCCTCCATCGCTGTAGCTTTTTGCTTGGCCTTGCGCTCGTGTTCAGGTGTTGCACCTTTTCCCAGCTCTTCCCACTGAGCTCATTTACCCAGGCAGAGCCTGTTGCTCAGGAACCGAGCTCACAAGCTTCCTATCCGTAACCCCCTCCCATCCATCCCAGGCCTCCCACTTAACGAAGCACAGTTCTCACTCAGCTGTCCACAAGCCAGCAAGTGAGCTCAACTTCAGGAAAATGAATTACATGCGTCCCCAGACACATGTAAATAAAATGAAGAAATTTCAGATTTACAGTGCTGCCTTCAAACCCTCTCCCCCAGCTCAGGGAGGATTAAAAGGGACTTCAAAGCAGCTCGAGTTCCAATTAAAACAGTGTGACCACCCCAGGAACGCAAGAATATTCCTCTGATTAGCGAGATGTGCTCTTTGAACTGTTTAGTTAAAAAAAAAAAGCTTTCAGAACTTTAAACAAATGGAGCAATTCTCTCATACTTTTTTTTTCTTTTGCAAGCTTCTAAAAATGTAATATTCAAAGTGAAGGACAAATAACATTTCTGACAAAATTTTATAGAAGCCTATTAACACATCAGCTCTAGTCATCCACTAGCAACCAGAAATGTACCCAGGCCTGAACGCAGCAGTCCCAACACAAAGCCAATGGATCATGGTGTTAGACCAGAAGGGCAGAACCCCGAGWGTCTCGCTGTTGTTACAGGGGTGCTGAGGTGCTGACACCACAACAGTACAGCCCAGCAGAGATGGTACAAATTTTTCAATGCAGTTTCAATATAAGCAACCCTTCAAACTACTCATTAGAGGGCAGAGCACATCAATCCCATCTCATTTTGAAATTCTACTTTCTTTCCTCAACATGCAAATCTTCCCCAGGCTGCCTGTAGGAAGAGCCTCAAATTCAAGTCTTTTGACATACAGCACCAATGAAGTAGTTGCCCTGAGCCTTGGCAATATACACTGATCTAAATAAAATCTCTTCTTATGCTCCCCGCCCCAAAAAACCCCAAAATCCCGCAGACTCATCCTCCAAAATAGAGCTGGATTACATACTCAAAGCTTTAACACCAAGAAGAATGATGGACATATTTTCCCATACAGGGAAAATAACTGAGTCTTAGAGCACGCCAAAGCAGTCAGTGCTAAGTGGATATAATAAAACTGCCAGTGAAAGCCAAACCCCAATCACCATCATCCATAAATAATGAATAATTCATGTCAGAAGGAAATAGAAACAGACTTAAAGGCTTGTTCATAGAAAGTGCAACTGCTGGAGTGTAATCGCATTAAAGATGTAAACAGTAGCATTTCAGCAATTACTGTTCTCCTTTTGCCAGCTCGCTCTCCGACAAACCAGTACATCAGCTCAGCTGCCTGCATCAAGCACAAGGTTCAGAGCAGCCAAAAGCAATTATGATCTCCCTGTGTCTTTGCCATAGGCTTCTGTGACTGGGATTAAGATAAGGACTGGATTGGTGTCACAAGCACTTTGACACCATCCTGGCTTACTCCTATAATAAAGTTTCAGTCCCTTTCAATGCCTGAAGCTACTAGGGGAGGCACTAGTAAAATTAAATGATCTACAGTTTCTAACATTTGAAATGTATTCACAGAAGAAAAGAAAGCTACCTAGTCTCTTGATAATGAGAAACAAGCTAACATCATTGCTTGACACCATTTTCCACCTTCCCTTGCACACACATCTACCTTCCAGTGCTTATTTCCACATGCTGTGCATCACAGCATAGAGACCTACTCACAACCAATTACTCTGTCTTTGGTGGGAGGGCATTGCAGAACCAACCAAACAACAATATGGTGTTTTAAAAAGCCCTTCTGGGATTCTTCTCAATGTCTACCCCACCACAGATCTTCTCCTATTAGCTCTGCAGGACTGCACAGCTTCCTAACCCTCCGCATTGCTGAAGTGACTGCAGGTTTATTCAGTAGCCTGAGACAAGGTGCATTCGATACTCCAAACTCAGATTTGGATTGAGCTTGGTTGGGGAGTTACTGCAAAGCACTCATAGCATATATCTGAATGGGAGTCCTAATTACACAACATATATAATGTAAATCCAATGCTGAAGGTGTCTACTCTGCACAAGAGATGTAGTGAACAAACATGTAAACCAGAAGATCATTTTAAATCACTGGGGCATAGCTACTTCAACTAGCTTCTTTCTTCTCAGCTTGTATGAATTCAAGTTTTGCTGTTACTTCAAGGAGAAAAATTTTAATTGACTTCAACAATTCTGGTTCACWACCTGAGCCTTTGCCAGCTAAAGAAAAACCATTTCTCCAATTCCAGCAAAATCCTCCTTCCTCTGTCGAGCTACTACTTCCCTCACAAAACTCCCCACTTCAGGAGCATCTCAGAAAAAAGTGATAGAACTAAACATTTCTTTTAAAACTTGATACCTGAATCATTTTTTCATACTTAASCTTTGCAAAGACAGGATTTAGAAGAAAACAAAGGCAGATGGAAAGCAAGTCCCCCAGTTCAAAGGTAACTTTGCAAATGCAAACACTTAAAGAACACTTGGCTACATGCAGAACATCTGCTCTTTGTGAAGTTTCAAGTCCAGGATTTCTGAGCTCCAGCAACACCTTTTYCCAACAGGACTTATATTTTTGACAGAAAAAAAAAAACTGCACACAGCCTATGACAGTGAAAGATGACACTTAAAATTTGGTAACTAACGCTTATCCAGTACAAAGAGCTCTTTCTAGCCCTAGGTAAGAGGATAAGGGACACTGACCAACAAGATGTCACATCTTTTTAAGTTTGACCTTGTAAGGAGATGATCTTCTCAATCAACAGAAGAAACGGAGAAAGATTCAGCAGTACAAACCTCCACTTGAAACCAACACCGCTCTGCCCATGCATCCAGTTCCCCTCCACACCTGCCCTGAAAAGCCAATGCCAGACAAGCAGATGCATTCTCCACCTGCCCTCTCTTTCTCATACAGCATTACAGGCAAAATCCTGGGGGAGCAAGCAGAACCACTGTAGTGAGAGATTCAAATATTTCCTACAAAGATACTTCCTACAAAGAAACTTTATGTTTCAAACCCACGGAAGTACATCAACAATCACAATTCCCATGTGCGCATTCACTAGAGTCTGCGTAAAACTATTTTTATCGGGTTTAAACTAATTGCTTAAACACAGCGTTTCTCAGAAAGGAGAAAGGAGAGCTGCCTATTGATTTTGTATCAGGGCTACTTCAGAAAAGGGGAGAACATAACAATTGAAACAAATGGTGTCTCCCCACATGTACTCTTCAGAGAGTGTGAAGGTTTTGAATACATGAAATCAGCTCAACTGTGTACTTGGTCTCCAAAAGGCCATCAATTACCTAAATTGGCTGCATGGCAGACAGAAATAAAAACGAGACTAGGTCAAATCACACTGGAAATAGACTGGGGAGGGGGAAAGGGTATTTTTCAAAAGAGGATGGGTTTTTATTCTCTCCTCCTCTCCTCCTCCCTTACTCCCCCTGCAATCATCATGGCCCAAAGAGGCAGCAGAAGATGATTTCATTAATAAATTTATTCCAACTTTCTTTTCAATGGTGCTAAAAACATATGCAAATCCATTCATAATTAGGTTTAAAAATTCCATTTCATGGGATAATCAGACTTCAAAAAACTCAATTTTAGTTTTAATCAGATTTTAACAAGGATATTAAGTCCATCTCGTTCAGAAGAGGGAGAAACGGCGAATTTAACACAAAATGTATTCAAGCTTAGCCCTGGGAGATAATTAAATAAAATTAATTTGGCAAGGGTTGTCTGTAAATGGAAACAGTCCAGACAGTGGAGCATGTTTCCGAAGCAAACAAAAGTAGCTCAYTACTGTACAAACAGATACAAAGCTTATTGTTCAGGCAGAAGGGAACTGCAGCCCTTCCACGACAGGAAGACAACCTGGGCCTCAAGCTACCTCCAAACGCAAGAGTAGTTATTCCCTTCTGGTTTCAGTTAAGTCCCTTAAACTCTCCTAATCCAGTAAGGATGGAAGATGCTGGGGACATGTACAGATCTAACGATCCCAAATTGACGAGCCCAGAAAAGGTTTATAAACAATCTAGCAAGGAACAACTCCTTGGAGCTATGAAAAACCATGCACATTTAAGGGGTTAGCAAGATTGCCACTCCATTAAAATCCATATAGTGAATTCGCCCTCATACCATAGATCTGAATCCCAACTTCCTRCCAGAAGCAACCTTTTCTCCCTAACGATAGCCACAGATAGAAGTGGATTTTAAGACTTTSATAACTGTCCTCTGGACATTTAAATTCTGAAAGACCAAATACTTATTTTGTAGTGGGAAGAATGAAAGGAGTTACCTGAAACAAGTTAGTACATAGTCTTTAACGAGTTTCTATTCACTATTTCTTATGCACTATACCTATTCCATTACCTTGCCCTTACTTTTTCCATATTGCCCTCATCTTCATGTTTCCTTTGTACTGTTCCTTCCCTCTAGAAAAACACTCATTTTCAGTCCACCAGGCACCTGCTCACTTCCTCTTGACCTCATTTCTCTTACTGATTCATCCCCATCTTGCTCCTGTCACTAATAATCTCTTCTAGCTCCCTCACCTTACCCTCTCCCTYCCCCACAATTTGTTTGTATAAGCTCTTTAGCACAGGGAATTTCTCTTATGCTTTCTTGTGAATCATCACAAACACATGGGGTTATACAAAYACCAGTAACATACCTTAAGAAAAATATTAACATTGTGTAGTTAAATGCTCAGAAGTCAGAAAGATGCACAGTTAAAACTGCAAATGACCTTAGCTTTGCCTCCCTATAGCTTGCACAATCAGGTCCTTCAACCTTATACAGGACTTTCGTGTACACTGTTAAGCATTTGCTTAATTCTGCCTAAATTGGAGTATTTCCTCACATAGAACATAGCATAGCATTAGAAATGTACATATTTCTAAGATATTAGAGATATCACCATCTTACAATCTTAAGCACACAAATGCAGATCTTCTAATGCTGTAAATGTCAGACACTAAGTAGTAGCATCATATGGTATTAGAGACTGTCCATAAGTCATTTATGTAAATACTTAAACAAGACATTATTACAAAACAGAATGGTTGACTCAAATGCAAAGATAGGGGTTTAACTGGTACCCTTCAAATTCCACTCACAGACACACCATAGCTGAAAAGAACAGTTGAAGATACAGAAAATACAAAAATATCTTAGAAAAAACCTACTGCTTTAAATATTTAAGAACAGCCAAAGAGACTGCTATTGGAAAATAGCAAGTTTATCTTTAGCAGCTCTCATAAGCCATATAGAGAGGAATACACATCATTTTCTAAAAACCTGTGTCTACCCAACTGGAAGAAAAAAAAAAAAATGACACTTCTTCACTCTTTCTCTCTACCAGCCTTCCAACTATATCCATTATTACAACGTGCCAACTGCACTTCCCTATGCCAGCTACTTGCAGGTAGGCAAGCCGACAGGTGTTCTGTCACCTTGACAAATGGGCCAGCCATCCAGAAGGCAGAAGAGGTCTTCGCCAAAGTCACACTGGAAATCAGACCTAAATGAAAGGCTTGTCACAAAGCAGGCTTGATGTCATGAACTCTGGCTGCTAAATTTGGAGAAAAACACCTGAAGCCACAAAGCTTTAACTCTGGGAGTACAAAAAGCACACAGATAGAAGTGCTATTTTCAAACCTACCAGCAGAACTGTGTGAAAAAAATTCACAACTCAGTTATCATCSAAACTGAGCCAGTAACAGAGCTGTGAAGCACAGCTGAAAATTGTCCAGGCCAACTGACTGATGAATAACTGACTTTTCTGGCTAAGGATATTGATATTGAACACATTCACAGTCAAGGACAGCAGCCCAGATATCCCCATACCTGCCCTCCTAAGAAAACTGAGCAGAATATCAAGCCCTCACTGAACAGCTTGTTGTATACTGCAAAAATAGAATGATTGCTTCATCGAAGCAGAACATAGTTAACTTGGTTCATAGGATCTAACTCAGGAAAATCCAGAATTTCACATTTCTTCCTACCAACAGAATAGAGCTTCCCTTCACATTCTTTCAAAGAGCCTGATCTGCTATTTGTATCAGAGTATTTCTGGACAGAGTTTAAACAAGTAACTAGAATTCAAAAGCAATTCCAGCAAGAATAGCCTATGCTAGAAAATGATTCTTGTAATACTTGCCCATTACCCTCACAAMGAGTCACAGAAAATTTGCTGACAAGAGAGTTAAAAACAGCACRGAGAAAAAGAGTGGGTAAAGGTGTAAAGCAGGCAGATAGTCAAACAGGAGAGAAGAGATGCTCAAGATCAGTAAAGACATTTCTAGAAAGGCCAAAACTGCACCTACACTAGAAGGTCTGAGCTCTGACAGATCTAATTTGCTTTATAGCAAGTGGTAGACGAAGGTGAGAGATGTTTGAATGCACAGAGGTTTCAAACACTATTCCAATGTAGACAGTCCTCTTGCAAAAATGCTGTTCTTAACAGACATGACTGYTGTAAGAAACACTTCACTGTCAAGTGATGGCCAGAATACGCACAGAACATTTCAGTGCATCAGTAGCCAATTCGGGGGGGACACTAGAACTAGTGGACAGCTTTCATCTTCCTCCTGCTGAGAAGGCCCAGCTCCATTTTACACACGTTTTTAAGAAATGCCTCATTTAAGAGCACCCCTGAAGACTTGATTTCAGCTGCCCACATCAGCCCTTTAAAAATTACTTCTAGAAACTATTTCAAGCTTTTATTAAACATAAATCTACTGGGGCCCAATCACCTCCCATCTTTGCTTTCAAAATACAAATCTTTCCAGTTTTCACACGTCTGGTTCTCCAGATGGCCTAGTTCAGGGTCTGCGCTCGTTCAGGCAGCTCACTTCAGGCTGCTCTTTTCTAGCCTACAACTCTTCCTCCTGGRTCCTGGGAGAACAGAGACACAAGCCCACAAACCCCCATAACACACTTAACAGCACAGTACACAAAACACCGGGAGGAGCACCCGTGCAGAAAAATCAGGTCACAAGGTTAAGACCAAAAACGCTTTTTTATTTTGTCTCCTCAAACAAATCCAGAAGAGAAAGGCATCATTTGYAGGAACAGTAGCAAGTTAAGAATTTCATTTCTATCTGTGCAAGGCTTTACATCTTTGTTACTTATGGTTTCAAGAAAGATTGTAACTGAAAGAGTAACAAAGACATTTTTCTATTTATTCCATGCACCTAATGTACAATGCTTCTCATGCGCAAGTTTTCACACACAAAAAAAAAGACAGGCAGAAATAAGATGGGTTATCGTCAAGCATAATCAATCTGATGAGAGTTAAACTTTCATATCAAAAGTCTGCTTCGTGTCTTGCATGTTATTCTGAATCCTCGTATCTATACCGGAATTCAGTCGTGTCTGACACTGGATCAGAGATGGATTAGTAAGTAATCTGATTCAACATGGCAATTTGTGTTCTGTAATTTTTTTAAAATAACAAAACACTTACGTACACATAACTAGTTTGAGGGAACCCTGAGGCACAAACCACTTTAATCTTCCACTGCACTAATATTTCAAGTTCACTAAGCCCCTTTAATGAATGTTTGAATATATCATGCTGTACTCTTGCTATTATAAGCCACATTATTTTTTTCTCTCAAAATAATGATGCATATGCAAATGTTTATCTACAAGCATACTCCATTAATAACACAGCCTGTGAAGAAAGCAAATACAGCCCAGGTAAAGAAATGCTTTGATCAAAAACATTCACTGGCAAAGAAGTCCCAAGGGAGGAAAGATTTTAGCTTAAGGACAGGGCTTATATAATAGTATTACATGGCATTTAAGCTAGTTTGTCAGAGCTACGAGCATTTTAAAGATGCTGAAAAACAGCTAAACAGCTTAAATATTAGTACATTTCCAATCTTTTGCCTCCCCATTCCGATACTGCTATGCTAGCTACCATGTAAGTACAATTAAAACAGAAAATTAAAACTTTTCTGGCTGATACAGTACAGAACTCCTGCCTGCAGTGATTATAAAACAAAAGCAAATGATAAAAATAGTGTCTTTAGAAGTATAAATCCTTGCTGTAGGCACTGATGAGGATAAGTACTAACCAGCAATAATCATTTTCAATATGCCATCAAGATAACCTGCATCCAAATAAGCTCAGGAAAGCTTGTCAGATGATGCAGATCATAGTTGAGTCTTATCTATGCTTGCACTTAAACCTGTTTTTAATAGTTTGACTTGTGTTTTCCAGTAAAGTGCATTCCTGAGTCCATTCCCTTCCTTATCCATTGTATATACCTATTCATATAAAATGTACGACTGAAAAGAATATCTAGCTTAGGTCATGTCTAGCCCCTTCCAGTTAWGAACGCCAGTGATCTTTTTCCAAACCTCACAGAGCTTCATCTTCAAAGCAGTATTTTTTTAAACTTCTGACCCCACTGGAAGCTCATTCAGAACTAAGTCTTTCTACCAGTTTAGCACCTCCTCCTAGCTGTATTCATGGCAACGTTGGAGCCATTTGATATAAATGCCAATGCTAGTTATTAGTATAGATATTTTTCTYCCTGTTATTGATCCCTCTTTCCTTCTCCTCCTTTCCACATTTCCATTTCTAGGCAGCAATTTTATCTCCTGCTAGATTCACTAGAAGGACAGGTCAGTCCTTCTAGCCACCACTGGTTTAAGATGCTCTCCAACTCCTCCGAGCAACCCTTTTCYGCATTTAATTTCAACTAATCTTCCTCCACAGCAGGAGACAAGAAGTCCAAGAAGCATCTCCRAAGCCACTGACAGAGGCACTCGCACATTTCCTCCTCTGCAGAAGCTTTTCTCCTGGTACAACCTGTGTGTGTGAGAATTAATAGCCAGCCTGCCATAAACGAGTAGCACGGTTCTTGTCCTTCTAGTGATTTCCATCAGATGTGCTACATTTTACAGAAGTTTGTATTCAGCTCCCAAGTACAGGCAGTCCTGTATCACTGAATTTCATCTCACTTCTCTATTCTAACCCATAGGGTCATTCAGATCTGCATATTCAGCTTTTATGCACTTATGRGTCCCCTGTACTTGGCATCATTAGTGAATTTTTATCAGCACAGACCAACTTTCTGCACCAAAATTATTAATGAAATCATTATTTAAAGTAGATCCTAGAGGTAATCTTTGAGAAATTCTATCCTCTCATTTCCTTTTCAGTATTACTAAAGCCATCCTTATTCAGACAACTACTTATGTACCTATGACTGTTCTATAATTTCCATCTTCTACTTGGTTTATACTTTCCCAAGTAAAGTTCTCTTGATTGAATGTTTTACTGACATTCAATTAAACAAGACTTAGTGTTTTCTTTGATAAGAAAATCAATTTTCTGGGTAAAGAAAGCTGTTATGTTAGTTTAGTGCTGTTATGTTAGTTTAGTGCAATCCATCTTGGTACTCCACGATCTAATAATAAAGGTATACATCCCTTGCCCAGTATACAAAGGCCATGCCCACTAGTACAAGGGAGCAACAAAATACTAGTGTGAATACTTAATGAGGCATTTTGAGTTTATTCARAAACAGTGTGTGTATTCTTGYCTTTTGAAAAAGGCATTGCTATCCYGTAAAAAGAGYTTCAACATGCATTTACAAGATCCATTTTTACTTTTTTGTTAAAGAGTCTCCCAACAAAAAATAAGACTTYGAGGAAAGATCAGGTCTAACACTCTGCTCATATATGGGAGAGGGAAAGCATAGCACATTGACAGCCCCAGTAGAAAATTTAGAATTGAAAAACTGAAAGATGCTAGAGTGGAAACAAAATTAAAAATGAGCTGTAGATTGTAGTAATCATCAAGTGTGTGGAAGCAACAAAACAGGAGGCCGAATAAAAATCAAGCACAAGCATTTGAGCCCTCTGATGGCAGCAAACCATTCCCTTACTAATTAGTCTTTGCTACTTAAATGATAATTTCACTTTAGGGTAAGTAGGACTGCTTAAAGTGGTTCTTTACAAAAGCGCCTGTGCTTTGGAAAAGCTTCTCCTTTGCAGCAGAATGAACACCTGAAGTTCAAGCTACTTGCACATAACAAGGGTCACTACATGCTGGGAAGAAGCAGYTATTCTTACCCAACAGTTTTTCAACAGCATCTCTAACACTACTTGCAAGAAGCACAGAAGCAACATAGAATGAAGCACCTGACTGGTGTGTCCCTGGTGGCAAAAGGAGTACCTGCTATGCAGAAGAAAACATCAGCACGCATTTCTAAAACTATTCCTGTCTTAAATTTATTGCTTTGGGAATTGCAGCCCTACTCCAGCTGGAGCAACGCTCTACGTTCTGGTAAAAAGTTACAGGAAAGAGAAGCAATACTCGCTCATAAACAAACGGCCTGTTGTCATCCTCACTTCCAAAATAAAGTTCTCATCCCCTTGGTAAGAATCCCCCACTTCCTCCATAGCTTCGTTATTCTCCATAGAGCTCCTGGAGGCCAACCAGTTAACTTCCTCAAACCGTTCTTTAACGAACAAGACTGACAGTACTACTGTTCAAAACTACTGCTCAGYAGTTTCCTCTGCCTCCAGAATACCAGGTCTGCGCTCCCAGAAAGTTTCTTCAATTGTTTCYAGGGCTTTGAAATGCAAAGCAAAGACATACACTTCTGATGCAAGTTGATTACTTCTTCCTCTGATTCTCTGATTACGTGCTACAGCCTCAGTCTGCCTAGATGCTAGGTCCTCATCTTTTACACACTTTTCTCTTTGGACTCAAGATTTAACTCTGATGTATTTAAATAGAACTAAAGGCACTAATGGCAAAGGCAAAAGATGACTAATATTTTTGAACAGTAAAGAAAAATAGAGTGTTTTTGRAGAAAATTAGTATTACTCAATAGGAAAATGCAAACTTTGTCCAGTAATGTACTGGTAGAACAAATCTATAACATCTTAATAAATCTAAGGAGAGAGGTACATCCAGCTGCCATAAYAAAATAAAGTGGATCAGTGTGCTGAAAATTGCAGAAGACTGAACTCCATGCTAAAGCACAGATCTGACATTAAATTAAACTTACCATTTGGAGGCCTAATCAATCCCTTCCAARATCTGATGAGCCTCTCACCACACACAAAAAGCATTCTGTTAGAGAAAGCTAAACCCTAAGGCACTGCGGAAAGTGAAGAATAATGTAATTTCTAAYGTAAGATAACTAAGAATAGAAGAGCTTCAAGTCATAATCCAGCAACATGCTGCAAGTCACATTCAGTGGGTTACAACCTACTTCAAGAATTCTCCATGTAAAGAATAGCGGCTTCAGYAGACGTTAAAAATTGCAAAAGCAACGAGCATTAGCTTCCTATTGAAACTTSCATTTCAGTTTCTGGAGACAAAGGTCCTCCTTGGAACTGTTCAGGCACCTCTCCCTCAAGACTGTAAATGCTTCTAAAGCCATGCTTTCATCTTTTATACACATAAGATTCTTAAAAACATAGAACATGTAACCCTTCTTTCTAAATAAAGAAAATGATCATCCCCACCACCCCTTCCAGCCCTGGCTGCTCATTCCTGCTTCCTTTACCCTGCTTTGAACTAGTATAAGCATTTGTGCAAGCATATAGTAAACCTGWCCAGGGAACTGATCTGGCTGAAAACTGACTGGTTTTTATTCTAGCTAACTTTTGGCCACCTCCTTCAGCTGCAACGTTTGCAGAACTAATATCATAAAATAGCAGGTAAGACTAGAACATTTTCCCATAGCAGGCAGTTGAATCAGGAGCCCACAGACAGGCTGAAATYGCAACTAGCACAGCAGAAGTCCTGTAAGTTGAGACTAACATCTCCTGCAAGAGTAGTATGTAAGAGAAATTCTCATGACATTCATCCCTGTGCAGATGCCAGTAGAAATTCTTGTTTCAAGAGATTTTGCAAAATATTAACGTGCTGTGTAAGTTGGCTCTCTTCAGAGGGAATTTCTCTTTCAGCGTCTATCAAACCCTCACCTTCATCAGAATTTTTGATGACAAGATAAAGCTTCCTAATAACTATAAATTATAGTATCATGTCCATACAGCAATGCACAATCCTTTCATGAGGTTCAGCCGATAGAATTTTTCCTTCACATTTGTGAGGTCTAACAAGTATTTTTTTGCCTCCCCTCTCCCCCTTTTTAATTAAAATTATTTCCCTTTATGGTGTTCATCATCTTTTTTTAGTGCCCAGGGAATTCCCGCTGTAATGAGACAGCTTGTTTTACATAGGGAATCTTGTCAACAGCCGTCACGCAATTTTCAATATGTTCACAGATCATAAATTACAGTTATTTACATAACTTAGATGCACAAAATGAATTCTCATACCACATTAATTTTCTTCTCCAATTAGATATTTAGCTCCAAAGAAGGAGTTTATCATTAACCAACTTAGACACCCCTCCCCTCAARAACTAGAACACTCACACAGAAATTAGCATTTAAGTTCAGATCAGCTGTCCAGTCCTAACTAGGGATGAAAGATCAGAGACTACTCCAATAAAGATATTTACTCAGGTATAGGGATTATGCCAAAAAGATGGCATTACCAGAACTGGCAGTGCTTACCTTCCATCTTGGACACTGTTAATTAGGTATCCAGAAATGCATATGAGCAATTCAAATTATTTCAACATGCGCCATACTTTGTGTATCTGTTAACAGGGATTTTTTTTWAAAAACAACAAATCAGCAACCACTTATTCATAATGGGCATTCAGAGAAAGGTAAATTACTACCTTGTGAGAAAGGAGAAGATTATGAGCCTCATTCACTACTGGAAAGACATTCAATGCCTGGGATAGAAGGGAGCACAGAACAGCTAAGCACAGATAATCAAGATTCAAAGAGGGAAGTACAGAACTCCAATATTCTCCCTTCTTTTCTATTCACTGAAAAAAGAACATTAATCCACCACKAAATGCAGAACCAAGAAATTTGATTCCCTATTCCCTCCCTCTCTCCTCCCTTCTTCCCCAACTCCAAAAGCAGAATCTGCATAGAAGGACTTCCCGTACTGAGTGTAGCACCTGTGTAATTACAAATTACAACTGTGCTACCCACTGTACTAAATAGAGATGCTTGCTACTTAATTAGACCCTTTCTTAGGGAGGAAATGCACATACATTCACACTATCTCCTCTTTTTAATTGGTCTCAGGCATTGCAGGAAGCTGTCTCCAAGATTTGTCAGTCAGCCAGCCCACAGATGTTTCAGAAAGAAAACCAGGTCAGCATTAACAAGTTCACTTCTTTGATCTGCTGACCTGTCGCCTAGAGCCAATGTCTGCTGTCTGCAGTTGGCAGGCTCCACTAAGTGAAAGTGGTCCTTAAGTATTGGCCTGAATTCCTGTCAAATCTGCACTTCTCTTTACAGGCCTGGACAGCGAGCACACAAAACAATTATACCTGCTTAATGCGACACCATCGCTAAAGCTAAGTAAATTTACCCTTGCAAACTGAAGGACAACTGCAGGTAGTCTTCAAACCTTAGGTTTAATGAAACCTAAGAGCTCCTCCAGATTTGTCTTATACTGTAAGCATCAGAGGACTAAGTCCTGCCTTCCAGTATAACTCTAYTAGATGTAGCTCAAGAAAGCTCAGACTATGACTGGAGCTGCTGAGCAACACAGAAGAGTCTGAGTGCACTGCTTCTCCTGCTGATATGTCAGTCTCACCTCCAATTTCCATATTGYATCCCACAGCCCTTCAGAAAAGGACAGCTGATCTCTCCATTTCTTGCCTACCTTTGCTTGGGCATGGAAAAAGAAAATGATTTTGAAGAGTAACGTTAAATAATCYTGTCCTTATCTTCCACACACATGCACCCCTGAGCAGACAGTATTATTTGCAACAGCAAACAGGGCCCCAAAACRATAAGACCTGTAAGGCTATACCTCTGAGACCATTTAAACAGCATGGTCATTATCAATACATTTGATCCCCTTCCTATCCCTGATTACACTTTAACATCAAAAACCTTCAGTGACATAGAGGAATTCTGCTGTATATACTCGACCTGCTGGCAACACTCTTCCTAATGCACCCCAGGAGACCATTGGCCTTCTTGGCCACAAGGGCACATTGCTGGCTCATGGTCAACCTGTCATCCACCAGCACTCCCAGGTCYTTCTCTGCAGASCYRCTCTCCAGMAGRTCAGSSCCCAGCTTGYACTGGTGCCTAGRGTTATTCCTCCCTAGGKGCAGGACYCTGCACTTGCCCTTGTTGAACCTCATGAGGTTCCTCTCCGCCCAGCTCTCCAGMCTGTCCAGGTCTCTCTGAATGGCAGCACAGCCCTCAGCTGTGTCAGCCACCCCTCCCAGCTTGGTATCATCTGCAACTTGCTGAGGAGGCACTCTGTCCCCTCATCCAGGTCACTGATGAAAAAGTTGAACAGGATGCGACCCAGTACTGAGCCCTGGGGGACACCACTAGCCACAGGCCTCCAATTAGACTCCACGCCACTGATGACAACCCTCTGATGACAACCTGAAGCATATCTTTTTGCAACATCCAGGACTCCAGGGTATATATGTTTAAGGAGAGCACCACCACCTGGCAGACTTAGAAGAGGACAAAGGCAACATTTGCCTCAGAAAAGCACTCATGGAACAAGAACCCCTTATTTTGTATTTGGGTATCTTCTACATGCTGCAGAAGGGGAAGAAAATTAGATCAACAACAATGCCACTCAAGGATGTAATTGCAGGACTTGAGYTAGGGTGAGAAGAACCAGGCTTTGAACAACACCTTGTAAAAAAGAATGAACAAAGAACRGATGACGGAAATATGAAATTTACAGAGCTGGTTGATTGGGAAAAAGAAAAAAAAAACCACACACCACTGTATTCTATGTCATTAGAGAATTACGCAAGTCTTCTTCATGCTGCATTACTACCATAAGCAGAAAGAAACCCTACTGGACAAGGAGACACAGAGACTGCACGTATGCAGCATTAAACAGATCTTAAAAGATTTGACAGCAACAATGAACAATTTTCATTAGACTAGCTGACTCTTAAGGTGCTCAGCTGATGGTTTTTACAGAAGACTGAGCCTGCTGGCCTAGCGCTCAAATCAGTTTTCTGTGGCAGCAGGAGAAAGGATGCCATCTCGTGGATGGTTTTGTACATTAAAACAAACCATCTGCCTCATCACACACCTAGACACCCCATAACCTTTCAGAAACATTTTTCTGTTAAAATATATTATAAGTGACAGGCAAGAAACTACCTGGAARCCATCCCTGAACTAGCAGCACAACTTTGAGAAAACAACCAAGTTTAAGGTTTGTCTGGTTCTTGACTGAAGATGGTGAGCAACTCCGTTAAATACCATATTTTGCAGACTACATTAGCACAGCCTGGAGGAGACAAGAAGCTCGTTTCCTCAACGTAACTTCTATCAAAAAGTCCTACAGTAGCCACACAAGACCATCCTTCTAAGAATAAATGCAAAAGGAAGACTTTCAACTCACAAAATGAGAATTTCAAAAAGTTTAGTATGTTTTCCCCTTCTACAGTTGAAACCAAATCCTACACTAGCAACCACTGAATCAAAATGACAGATGATGAACAACAATCCCTAGAAGCATAATACTAACAGATAAGAAGAGCTCCAAAACATACAAGAACTCCAACTAGTCAAAGTCACATCCAAGATGAAACAGAGCCAACTGCATCAGGAAATAGGCAATACCAAACAGATCAAATATACTCATGATACGTCTACCTGAACCATATGTAACTATAGTGCATACTGTTTTATTACAAGGTATTGTGCAAGTATATCATATAGCATTTGTATAAGGTAGGCATAACTCCAACAGCAAATTCTGGAAAGAACACTGCACAACAGCACCAAACACCAACACGCACCAGACGTTTAAAAAGTTCTTTGTTTTCCTAGCTCATGGGAGGAAGATGAAGAAAGACCCAGGAGTTTAAGTGGAAGAAACTGAGTCACTAACTGGCAGGTAAGTAAAAATAAAATAAAAAATCCAAAACTGGCAAACGTAAGATCAGTCTTTGGTCATTAACAGTTTACTCATTCTTCCTCTAAGGTACAGCATTATAAAGTATTTAATTCTTTTTAGGTTTCCAGAAAGAGTCCAGTACTAAAACACTAACACTCATAAAAACTGCAACCTCCTTTCCAAGTGTTTTTAAATAAAATTACACTCAAAARCCTGATCATAAGCCAACCTGACAAAAAGCCTGCTGGGATCAGGCAATCAGTGAACAGAAGTCAAGAGCAGACAGAAKAGAAGCCCTGTGGAAGTGCTGGAGGAAATGAAAGCTATCCTCTCAGAAATCCACAAACTGTATTGTTCTTCCCCTATATTCTGTGTACCAGTGAAGAAAGTAAAGATGAGAAGTCCTAATGCATTCCCTTTTTCCTTGGTTATATAGTATTAGCAATCAGCATACTGCTCTGGCTCTTTGGGGGCAACAATTCAACTGCCTCTGAGTAGAGGACGACAGGAACAAGTCGACTTTCTTCAAGCTGTCACCAATGGCATGCTCCAGGAACCCGACTGGGACAATGATTTCTCTTTACACTCATCTTCTACATAGTCTTAAGTAAAAATGAACATGCTGTAAGAAGCCTGGAAAGAAGAAAAAAACAAGCAGAGAGGTGGGTAGGAGAGGAATCACCCAGTTCCATTTGGTATAGTTGCACGCAAAAGGTGATTTTTCCTCAAGAGCAATTCCCTTTTCTGTATAAGACGGCATCATTAATAGCACGAAACAATATGGCCCAATCAAAAACCTAACACTTTACAGAGAATATTCCAATTTTAAAAGAAGGAGTTAGACTTCAACAGGCAGAGTCACTTGGTTCCATTTCTCTCCCACTGTGAAATTACCTCATTAAACTTTAACAGTCTGAGGTAGTGAAAAGCTTTTACTCCACTGTCTGATAGGACAAGTTTTGCGAAAAGAATTTCTACTATTTCTGTCCATTCCCTGCCACAGGAGATTTAGCACAACTCTAAATTCATCTAAGTGCATGTATCCTGAACAGAAGATGGAGCCTCAAGTGTGCTATCTACTTACATGCCTCTAGAAACAAGTTTATTATCCCTATTAAACAGAAAGCACTGAGAAAATTAAGGGACTTTCCCTTGTTGAATGCAAATGTCTTGTACGTGAAGAAGTAATGTGCCCAAACCGGAAGCATATATCCAAACATTCCTGTCTCCAAAAAAAATATCCCAGCAGTGCACAGACCTAACTCCTTTTCTGGTTTGGGRCACAAGTCAAAGAAATAAACAACTGAGAAAAGGTTCTTCAGTTCATGTTGCAGCTCAGGCCTCGATCCAATACTGCAGGTGATTTGTATGATGATGTTCATAGCAAGGCAGCTCKTTACAGTGAAGCAGCTCTCCTTCTAGCATAATCACAGTGTAGGTATTTAGAGAAAATAAACCCGTGCTGAAATGTATGACAAAAGCATCCTACCTACATAGAACCTTCTGCAGTAGAACAAAAATGACCAGGAGGACATAAACCACTTCTAGCCATTCACTATACCACATACATAAGAGACCTTAAAAAAAAAAAAGTTGAATGCTCCAGATGTCAGGAGGAGTTGTTACGTAGCAGTGTATAGAGACTAGCTGGCTTTAAACTTTTTTCCTTCCTCTTTATCAGGAACTGAGAAAGTTATTACTTTATCTAATGGTAGAAATGGAAAGACCAGTTGTCAATTCAGTTAACTGTTTGGTGGAGAAAAGTCACAACATGATCTGGTGGTTTTTTCCAAACCAGATTTCAAATACATTGCACTTACAATAGGTTAGCACAGGTAACATGTTCTTTTCTCTGGATTCATCCTAAAATTTTCAAAGCTTACTTATTATACTAGCAGAATCTTTGCCTAAAGATGAATGTGACTATATGCAAGAATTCAAAGAACTGAAAACTGAACCCAGCCCTCAGATGTTGGTCAAGCTGACCTAGTGAAAAACATTTGTCAGTTCCCAAAGATACTTTATAATAGTATGTACCTTTTGGTTCTCTTCATACATAATAAAAAGTACTGGAAGAGCTTCCACAGGAAGATGAGATAGCAAAGACAGCATGACCAATAAGCTTCAAGTATCAGGATGACTAAGGGGAAAAGACAGTGGTGTTAAGAGTTAACTTCTCAGCTCTGAGCACATACCTGATATTTAAGCCAGTGCTCTGGTCCAGTTTCTCCCAGCTTTTTAATTTTCCGAGGAGTTTCTAAGGTGGAGATTAAAAGAAGAGTTAGAGATGAAGTAGTGTTCTAACAGCTCCTTTCCTGTATAGTTTTATTCTCCATTCAAACTTTGCATCTTTCCTTTTTCTCCAGTGGATTTCATTATCTTTTCTCCAGCTCTCACAAACAGTCATTTTCCCATTCACTAGAGCTCCGTGGCATACGGAACCCACTTCAGTGCTATATATTATCCAGCCCCGTGACCTACCTCTGTTCCACTGCTGTACTAGACTCTGGCAGATCAGACTGTGGGAGCGGGCAAGGGGGGGAAATTGTATTTCCAATGTAAGTTCTATAGCAGCTCAAGTGCCCACTTGCCCTCTTCCAGTTCTTCTTAAAGCTTCTTTAGTTTCAGTCAATACCAAATCAGATTATCAGAAATTGATC
Organism: Rhea americana; assembly: GCF_003343005.1. NCBI lineage: Eukaryota > Metazoa > Chordata > Aves > Rheiformes > Rheidae > Rhea > Rhea americana. Next base: position 1,282,221 of record NW_028185039.1, on the reverse strand, counting down.
AGCCATCATTACAGTTCTACAAGCGAGCAAGTTTATGAGTTTAGGTTGATCTCAAACTCAGTGCATGCTTGCTACAGGGTGGGATGGAAGCAAGACRATTATACTCTTTAAAGACTACATTCTGACCCTGCTAGCTTGAGCCGCAATCCAAGGATATATCCAAGTTCCTACCATATAGCTGTTCAGCAATATCACATCTGGGAAGAGCTTACTGTTAAAGTATTTCTAGGAGAAGCAAGATGAAAGAGACAGCATGGAAAAGACGACACGATGATGGGATGGATCGTCATAGAAGATTTTCATTTTGGCTGAACAGTAGATATCCTTTTGTTTTTATCCTCCATTGCCATAACTCCCCTCATGTTGACATTTAAGGTTAGGAAATGCCTGGTTCAAATCCCTTGATTACAGTAGATGACTAACACAAAACAGTAACTGGCTAAAAGACAGGACAAGCAACAAAGCAAACTCCTGTTTACTCATCCACCAAATGTTCCCAGTTCTTCACCTCATTCTCCAATTCCAGGGTCACTAGCTGTTCTTGCACTTTCTCATAGCGTTCCAGCTTCCTTTGCAGACCTTCCACCTCCTCTTTAAGTAATCCATTGTTTTCTTTCATTTCCCTAGGGTGAAGGGCAAGATGACCATTAAGAAGCCACGCAATTCAATTCCCCCACACAAACACAACTTCCAGGTACATACACAATTACTAGAGAAGCATAAAACATGGAACAAACATTACAACACTCAGCTCACTTCTAAAACTTTCATTTCAAAACCACTACTACAAAAAAAAAGAAAAAAAAGAAAGAAAGAAAGAAAAGCAAGCAGCTTTACTGAACTGCATTTTTCCACTGTAAGTGCTGTCCTAATCATATCCAAACAAACTGAAGTTTTGTATCTGCTTACTGACTGGCAAAACAGCAAGATGGGTAGCAAAAGACTCCCAATTCCAATTTTCAGTTATGCTGAAAGCAGGCAGCAAGTAGTAGACACTACTCTGCAATGACTGAGCAAGTATGGAGGCAGCTTCTCATTTACTTCAACAGTGGTGTGTGAGGATGAAATAAACCTGTTTTAGAGATTTTTTTCTTTAATCTGTTGATACCATGGGCATAAAAATGTGTGAGAAAAATAGCCAAGATAAACAAGCTGAAATGATAATGAAACATCCTCAAGCACAAAGAGATTAAGTATCTGAGCCTACCAGCTTTTTTAGATAACTTAAAAAAAAAAAAAGATGCACCTAAAGATGGAAAGTTCCCTATTCTAAAACAAGGAAAAAAAATCTTTAAACCAAATTATTTCACATTACATAGGAACTGAATGTTTCAAATTAACTGCCATTTTAGAAAAGCAGAAAGTCTGCTCTACTGAGGTCTGTATCAGAGCACTTTATAGAATTAAACAAAAGATTTTCCAAACATTATGCTAGTACAACAAAGCTTTAAAGTAGGGGTAACAATAACTAAACAATAAATGTTATTACAGAAATGTTCAGTTTTCTTCTCTCTACAGCGATTTCTTTCACAAACCTGTATAGAAAGGGTTCATCACCATCTTTAAACACTGAATCTTTTCTAATAAACAGATATTACTCTCCAAAATGATCAAATTCATTCTGTGAAGCTCTCACTGTGATCAGGAAGATGATGCAGATCTCAAATCCTGTCATCTAGTAGTCATCACAACACTGGTCAATTCAGATGCAGTATTTAAACAAGATACAGGAAACTTTAGAGAGAAGTTTAAATATGGAAGTGCAGTATCACATGCCACACTACAAACCATGCGAGCCAGATGCAAGGATCTGAATGTTTTACAGTGCAATTGTAGAAGGTACAGAAGAGAAGTCAGTCCTCAACAACTGAGTCCTTCTTTCACCTGAAATAGACATTCTCCTCCCGGAGCTGGCGCAATTCCCGCTCCATTTTGGGGAAGCGGGCCAGTTCTGCTTTCATGTTCTTGACAATTAAAGCATCATGTTCCTGCTGGGAAAACTTCTGTTCCAGATTCTGAAAAACCCAAGAAATGACAAGAGAACTACTATGATTAACTCAGAACTCATAAGAACTACCTCTGTTGAACTTTTTTTTTTWAAAACTCAAATCAATGACTGAGTTGGAAGGGACCACAGGAGTTTATGTGGTCCAGTCCATCACTCAAAGCAGGGATAAAAAACAMTTGTTACTCTTGTAACAGTTGGACAGGTCTCTTCTCTCCACCCATCTGTTTACTCTTAGTTTCTCAGGGGGTGAGGGTTATGGTGGGAAGTGGCAGRGGAAATCTGATAACCTTTAAAAGATTTTCTTCTTTCAATTAAGTCAAATCTGATTTTCCTGTCCTCTGTCTCTCTATAAACTGTACACACGTGAAAAAGGGCACTTACACAGCCTTGAAGAATTGAGAAGAAACCACCATGCCTTTTAGCATTACGGTAATCTTTACCCCCCCCCCCCCCCCCCAAAAAAAAAAACTAATAAAAATCTCTTTAGAGTTCTACTGCAGCATAATTACTGCAATAGTCCTGATTCGCCATCTTTTCTTTCCACAGCTCTGACTAATGCAGGAACACAGTGAAACTGCCTTTCAGCGTAGCTTTACTTTATGGCAACCACAGGCAGTGCCACTATTATCATCTGCTCAAAGCAGGGTCTCTCTCCACATCTCTCTCTCCCAAAAAGATAAGAAGCAAACAGAAAAGATAGACTTCCACCAAACTACACATTTATCTCTACACTCACATTCAAGTCAGTGGTTACAAAAGCTTTGCAAGTAGTTGCACTTTGAAAGAGAGCTAACCACAACTCCAGAGGCAGTACTTTCCAAGAAGCAGAAACATAACTGTAGCTGCTAGATTCATCCTCCATGATTTAAAAGAAAAAAAAATGCTTTAGAATACTAATGCATTGGGCTCTGGCATGAGATCAAACAGAGCATTCATCCAGAGAACTGTATTAGGATATAAATCAGTTCTCCATAAAGAAAGCATAGGTAGATTTTTTTTTCCAGTCTACTGAAACAAAGATGAAGAGTGTCACGTAAAGGCTAATTATGGGTWGCCTTGTCCATCCAATTGATTTTAACCAGCTTCAGTTCTCCTTGGCCACCAGACCAGATTCTTTGTGACAAATTAATCATCTATTTCTATAATAGTAACTTCTTTTTAAAAACACTATTCTGGTCATTTGTGGAAGAAAATAAAAATTAAAGCTCTGTACAGGCCCCAGAGTTACTTACCTTAATCTTCTGTTCATATTCTGACAGCAGGGATTGGCTTGCTTGCAGTGTCTGGATTTGCTGACTAGCCTCTTGCCATTTTCTATAAGATGTAGACACAACAGATATTCAGCACACAGAAATATGTACTAGGAACAAGCCACATACAGAAGTACAAACATTGTCAAAACACTGCTAATGAAGTTTGCTGCAGCATTACAGAAGATTGCCCCAGACTCAGTTTCCCACTCATACCACCTTCCTCTAATTCAGAGGCAGAAAATTCCATTTTTATTAAGGAGATGCACCTTCAGAAACATTCTAAATCAAGTCACCTTCACTCTGAAACCAACAAACATATCCCACAGTAAATTAACCTAACTTAAACCAAAGCAATAAGTAGYGCATTCAAAATTGCAGACGAAGAGTTGAATATAGTAAGCAAGGAAGAACACACTCATTTTGCCTTTCAACTACCTCAACTATGATTTATGGCTTGGTATTTTTGTATTGTTCAGTCTATAAAATTCAGATTAGCCTTTTCCACCCACCTRCCTTCTATTACTCTCTAGCATGAAGACAACTTAAAAATTTCACAATGATRTCTTTTCTCCCCCCCTCCCCCCACAAAGGGAGAATTAAATTGTTCCTCAGAGCTAGTTTCAAACAACCGTTATAACCTGCACATCCAGATCAAAGAACGCCTTTGAAGAGCAGAAATCAAATGCTGTTGAAAGTTTTCTGAGTGACAGCAGCTGCAGAAGACTGAAGTTTTGCTCACCTCCCCCTCCCCCCCAGTCACTCATCCCCTGCTTACTTGTGTTGAACATCCAGTTGTTCCATCAGCTCTTGCTTCTGAGAGTCTTGGCTTGTCATCTGCATCTCTTGATTCATTATATTCCATTGCAGCTCAGATATTTTCCCTTTTAATACAGTGATTGTCTGAATCAGCAAAAAAGAAAGAAATAATAAACACATGAGCAAGTGAGTCTCCAGGCTGAACATTATGGACAGTGATGCACTAATATCAAATCCAACTGAGGACAATATTGAATCTAGAAATAATCCCACAATCTTTCARACCTTCACACCTGCAAAGTTACCTCCAAAGGCAAGAGAAAAGTCTTTTAGATGTTTTCATCTGTCACCTAAATTGTCATTTCCATTACCCACTGAGCAGGTGATCTCAAATTGGCATCCAAAGAGATTTAAAAAGAGTTTTAAAGCTAGATACATAAGGATATATATTAAAGAGTAAAATTATCCCACAAGCAATCCAACTAAGATTTTTTTCTATGTTTCAAAACTGAAAATGCCTGGGTCTTCCTCAACCAAATATAAGCATTGTCTTCCTTAAAAATACAGGCCAGTGGTTTTTTGAATTTAGTTCTAAATAYCTAAAATCTAAAGATCAAGTCATAGGTTTAGTTCAAACAGACATTACTCAGCTCTGTTTACCAGAGAGAATATTTTGAGATGTTTAGCTTTCTTAACTATGATTATAGATATCTAAGGTGCTTTCTAGATAGAGACATACATAGCATTCTTATCCTGRTATTGATGGATAGGAAATAAAACAGAACATAGAAATAGAGCTGCTGCAAGCATTTCACATGCATTTAGTTTCTCTCAAGTGCCACTGTCCTCTTATTTCGGTCACAGAGAATTGATATTTTAAATATGTTTACCTGCTTTGTCACACAGATACATTACATTTCCAGTGACACCTAAGCAGGTTGAAGGCTTAAGGACTTAGTAGCTATTGATTCACAGCTGGTACAGGAGATCAAATTAAACAGAAGAGGTTACCACTGTAACTAAGCTGAACTAGTGTATTTGTATCCGAAAAGAGCCAGGGTTGAGAACGTGGTCTGTTCATCCAGAACCAAAGTTATTATCCAAGCATTCATTATGCAATGGGATAGGCAGGCATTTAAGGCATGTCTTCCAGAACTGTCTTGTATGCAACTCTGGTCTCATCCACATTACAGTTCCCCCTACTTCCTTGACCATTTTCACACCTTCTTCTTAGCTTACCATTTCCTCCATCATTTTCCCTATTCTTTACTCAATGCCACTAGCCCAACTTCCTGTCTCTTGCCTTGCACTTCTCTCTCCTCCTCCACATCAACCTGTCCAAGCAATCTTTGTTAATTAACACAGCAACCTCTTCTGGCCTGCTCATTTTGTCTGGACATGTGTGTGCTTACTGCTGAAATTTAGAGCTTAGTCATCATCAGGATTTATTAATCTCCAGATGATGAACRCAGTGATTCCAATTTGCGTAAAAAGAAGCCATTTTCAATTCACAAAATCCTCAGAGTCACCTGAAGCTATGAATGGATTAAAAAATTACTCTTTTCTTACTTCATTAGCTTCAGCTAATTTGCTCTCCTTCTCTTGTAGCTTCTTGCTCATTGCTTCCATACTCTTTTTATAGGATTTGTTCATCTCCATTTGTTCTTTCAGTTTATTTTCAGCTTCCATTTCCCTTTCCTGATACTGCTTTATACGTGTGAGCAGCTCCTGGTTACGGTCAGCCTCTCGCTTAGAAAGAAAAAAAAATAATAATGCAAAGAGACATAAGAAAAAAGTAGCACAACAGTGAGGCCCTTTTCCTTCCCCTGTCTCTACTCCTTTTTACTGCAATCACAGAAGCATCACCATGACACAATGTCACTTAGACCATAGCTTTTTAACCCTCACACTAGCAAAGTGCAAAATCTCACTGCCAGCAACTCAGTGCCAAGGGAATTACCCAAGGTAATGGAGCTGGCAAATCAGCAGAGTCTGAGTCTCTTAGAGCAAAGCATTAATATTAGAATATAGATACGTATTCACAGACTCCACTGCGTATTTTACAGCAGATCAAATAAGGAGCACTTGGTGCTCCAATTTAAAACTGACCCCTGCGTAGTAAATTTACTTTCTGAATCTCAGACCTCAATACTTGGCTTAATAAGACAAATTTCCCTTTGTAATTTCTCGTATTTGTACAAGCCTATTTAACAGGGAAGAAGCCAATTTTAAACATAGTACTATCAATGAATACAACAAAATCAGCATTGTAAGGGGCCAGGCTTTTCAGTCACATTTGCTCTATTTTTTGCTCTCTGACAACCTCTCATATCCCATTTCAGTTTATTCCTACCACAAATTGATTAGCATTTTTATTAAAAAAAATAAAAAATGAATGTAATAAATTGCTTTGCTAATCAAAGCAAATCAAGAAACGGATTTACATAGTAAGCAAGGATTATGCAAAGCAAYGTGAAGTTCCTAAAATTTTTATCCATATGACTCATAAAATATAGAATCTGAGCAGGGTAATTACTACGGTGCTCAGTTAATACTGCTCCCTTTTGTGCCTGTATTTCAAGGGTTTCTGCAACTGGCTCAGTTAGACTCTGGTTTGAACTCTTCTTGGCTTAATCCCAAGATCACCTGACTCCAGATGGAACAAGGAATTTAGTCACTGACTCGATATTTCACAACTATACTCTAAATATGTCTCCCAGCACTCTTTAAAAATAAAAAATAAGTCATCTTTTATTTCTTAATCTTTTTTAAAATAATAGAAATCAACTGCATATAAAACCCTTATTATGCTGCAAAATCCACAGCTTTACTGCTTATTTCAGTAACATAGTTAAACGAATATACATGGGCATAAAACTAAGAAGCAATGAAAGTTATTAGTCCCTGAGTGGGGTTCACTGTCTTATCAATGCAAGCTCTCTTGTGTGACAGCGCATGACTGGCACTGCTGTTATTCTAATTAATTACAGTCACACAAACTAAATGTTTGCAATTGTGCCAGTAGAAGTTCAAATCCATCTGGGAGAAAAAGGTTTAAATATTCGTTTCTCCCAGAAGTAACAGCCCCTTTTGTTATTGCTACTCATGACAGCTTCAGTGCTAAACTAATAGAATCTAGTCAAATCATCAGACAGTTCGAAACAAGTAATGCAATGCACTATGAGCAGAACTGTAGAGCAAAACAGTTGGTGCTGGGAACTTGACATACACAGAGTATGTATTACAGGAGTATTTACTACGGATGAGCTCAAGTCTTGCCCTGAACCCTGAAAGTCCATTAGCAGGCAGAAAACGCCAGCTTTGCTCCTGGAACGCATTTTTCAGTTTCATTTCATCTGGAAGTCTAGTACACACAGTATGAGACACAGCACAATGCAAACCAAAGCACAGCCCATGATCAAGACCACACCCCTCATCCAAACTAAAGCACTAATGTAGATGAACTACATATGTTCTGATCAAGGCCTACGACATCAAACCATCCACAGCCGCCACACTTACCTCATAGTTTCTGGCGTTAGTATTAGCTGCCTTCTCTAGCTCAATGCGAGCTCTTTTGTGGCTAAGCTCCATCTGCATCTTCTCTCGTTCCACCTGAAGGAGCTGAGATTTGGAATGGATCTGCCCAGCTTGTTCTTCCAACTGGCCCGTTCATATGGGAAGAGGGATATTACACACTATTAACAGCACTGCAGTAACACAGTTCTCTTCCACCCTGTACCATCCAGCTGACGCTTGCACAGTATTTCACAAAATTACAAGGAAACCATCACCTCATTTGTGTCTTCTCACACATGCTGCAGATTGGGAAGTTAAGGCCAGGAGTACAACAACATGCCCAGAAACCCATATCAAATCAATGTTATTTGGAAACAAGTGAATTTTAAGTTCTTCACTGAACCTCTAGAGGCCTTCTATAGGACAAAATATACTTCTCTACCTAGAAGGGTAACTACAAGTTCTCCACGTCTTATTAAAACAGCAACTAGCCAAGAAGAGATCATTTTCCCCATGAAATTTAACTGTTGAGCAAAACAGCRTGTTTTTCTACAACCTGCTCAATGTATTTATGACTAAATGCTCCATACTAAACTATTTTAAAGCACAGATAATATTAATAGAACACCTCACTTCTAAGCAATATACATTCACTATATATCTAGTGAAGGCTCTGTAATCAAAGATGTACTACAAACAGAAAATGCACAAGTTTGTCAGCAGTCTGAATGCAAAGGAGATTTACATGAAAAAAAAACAAGCTTATTTTAAAGATTTAAATAGAAATTTTATCAAGATATAGAATGCAGAAACTATTTCAGTCTAATATAGAGTTCTTAAAATCCAAGAGGTCATCCTACCACATGTAGTACGTATGCAAAGCAAAATAAAATCAGATAAGTAGCCTATAGGGAAAAGTCACAACAACACATGGATTTTAACAGAAGAGAACAAGATAGCAGAATTGCTTAGCACATCGAAGCCAAAGCACAAGTAGAAGTCTCCTGTGTGTGTCAAGACAAAGAAACTTTAAAGAAGAAGGAAAAAAATGGTAACAAGACAGCTTACTGGAAAGATACCTGTTAAGCTCTTTGGTTCAGCAGACTGAAAGCAACTTACAACTTAATTTTCTGAGCTGGTATACAGAAATAATTGGGGGGGCAGAAATTCAAAGGACTTCCCTTATGTGTATTTCTGCCTTGTGAAAACTTAGGTTAACACTAAACTAAGTTAACTAAGGTAACACTTAAAAAAATAAATTAAAAAAATCCCAGAATGTTCACCCAAAGCAAGTTTTGCATACTGAGCATACAGGAATAACAATTTTAAAAAGAATGGTCAGATATTAACAAAATCAATCTCAATGTATAGAATCAAAAGGAGTTTAAACTCATACTGAAGTGATGCTGCAGGTATGAGCAAACAGCAGATACCTCACCTGCACCCTCTGCTGGTACTGCATCTGCAAGGAGCTTTGAGACGAGCCTGGCGTAGCCAGCCCAGACACCCCCTCCACACGCTGTGCAATGAAGTTGTTGAGTGATCTCAGGGTTGAGAAGACAGTGGTATTATTTTCCAAGTCTTCCATGGCTCTGCGAACACAAAGTTATCAGCAAAACATTCAGAGCAATCTACTGTCTACTGCCTGCTCTAGTGAAAAAAGATACATTGCCCTAGGTAACACTGAATTCAAAGATCTTCCTATTTTCAGCATAAAAAACCTAATCTGTCAATCACTGCTGAGATTCACAGATTACTGCTGGGATCCGCGTGAACCAGAGAACACTGCCCAGCTGAGGCTGACGAGGAGAGACCGCTCCCCTCTCGGTTCTCCACTGAAAATCATGCACTTGTATTCAAACACATTTTCCCCTGAATTTCAGCCCAGAGATACACAAATAAAAGGTGTCATAAGTTACACAAGACCCAGTTCTCTCTTCCTATGCGATCAGAACAAAGTTGGGGAACAAGTTAACATTGTGCCAGAGGGGATCCACAGCACACAACAGCAACTGAACCCTTGCTACTCTTCCTCGACACACTTTAAGGCCTGGGGCGGGAAGAGACCTAAACCCAGGCTAGCAGCAGTCTTTCCACRTACGCAGCTATGAACCCGACTCTGGTTTAAAACCACTTTGAAATCTAGTTTCCAGTGAGGCTTCCCAAGTTCACGGGCTGCTTTTGTAAGCGAGCTCGCGGCTCTGCGCGCAGCCTTCCGCGACTCCTTCGAAGCGCCATCAAAAGGCCCAAGGCTCGTCGAGGCCGGAGCTCGAGGCAGGCCGCGAGCTCCTCTCGGGGGGCTCCGGGCGGCCCCCCCGAGGCTTCGCGCCCCGCGCAGCCAGGAGCCCCGCAGCGCCGGGGCCTCCGCGGCGCGGGGGCTTCGCGCCGCCGCCAGAGCGCAGGAGAGAAGCGCCTGGCCGCGGCCCGGGCACGAACCGGGCGAGGAGGCTTCCTCGAAGGCAGCACTTCGGGCACCGACCCGCTCGGAGAGGCCAAGGTGACGGGGCTGCAGCAAGGCCGTTCGCAGCGGGGGAAACGATCTGGAAATTAACGGCACGCCAGCGCGCCGGGGCCGCCGCCCGCCTGCCGGCGCGGGGAGCCCCGGCGGCCGCGGCCGCGCTGCCGGCCGAGCGTAAGGTGCCCG
>NW_028185039.1:1267524-1271957 GCF_003343005.1 Rhea americana | reverse complement strand
CTCCCTCCTCGCGCCGCCGCCGAGATCTCACGGGACCGCGCGCGCAGCTCCCGCGAGAAGAGCGCCCGCCGCCGCCGTAATGCCGCGAATACGCGCGCCACCTGCCGTAATGTCCGCCCGGGGTGCCCCAGCACGCCCTCCCTCTGCCCGCACCGGCCGCCCGGGGCTGCCCCCCGAAAGGCCGCCGCGTCCCTCTGCCCTCGGCCTGTCACCCGCCTTTCTCCAAGCCCCCGTTCCTGCTAGTTTTGCAGAGCGAGAAAGCGAAATCCTGGAAAAGATAAATGAGAGCGTTAATTCTGACCAGCTGCTGCAGAGCTTGGCACCCCCCCCCCCCCCGAAGACTCAGCTGTTCTCAATATGTTTCTTAGATTTCAGTTACTCACTTTTAAAGTATCTGTAAAATGGAGATCTAAGGCAAATTGAAAGAGAACGGGCAAAGCTCACCCAATGGGGCTACTGTGATCATAAACTTAAGTATCAACCTCACCTTACAGTGAAGAAAAAAAAAGAAAAAAAGAAAGACTTTTAAAAGTGAAAAGCCAGCAGTCCTGGGTGCCTATTTTGAGGCTTACTGCATCCACATCCCTCCTTTCCCCCAAAGAGTCAGTGCTAYGTAAGTCTTCCTGCTGTTAGAAGCACAGCTGCCATTTTTGAGTGCAAATTCCTACTTAAAAACTGCCTTTAGAAATGGAAAAAAAATCCTTTCAGAGAATTTAGGTGTCAGTAAAATGTATCAATGTTAACTGCAGATCTACTGCACAAGCCTCTGCCATATCTGCTGATCAAATAAAAAGCAAGCGTGCTGCCCTGACCCACGAAGAGTCCAGGTCCAGGGGTGTCAGGAGACGGGAGACCCTGGTGTGCAGCTCACAGCGCCAGGAAGCCGGCCACCTTTTCTCTGCACCCACTGGACACTAAACCTCAGTAAGATATATGCCTTGATGATAGTTCAGACAAGAATTACTGTCAGGGAGAAGGGGGTTGTAGCTGATCCTCCCGTGATGGACTCCTGCTCATACCCTCCAAGCTCAGCTTCCCTGCAGCTGCCACTTTGCAATCCCAGCTCCACAAAACTTCTATTTCCCTCACTTTGTCCTTATCCGTCCCAGGCTCTCTCCCAATTCCAGGCCCATTTGCTCCCCCTTTCCCTCCTTACAGCCTCTCTAGCACCCAGCCCCATTTCCAGGGCCAAAGTAAAAAGCACATGGTAACAGAAACATCCTGTTCAGTGCAGTTCTTACTGCAAATCACAGAGTAATTGAGTTTTCAAATAGCAGACTGTCATAATTTCCCCCCCAGACATATACAAACCAACATCCAGCTCCCTAGTTTAGTCTGGTTAATACCTTCATGCATACTGCTCAGTATAGAGAGTCAGAATGAAAGGTTTCAGATAAAGTAGTTAAAACTTGGTAAGTTTTTAAGCAATTCAAAATGAGGCGTCTGTAAGGAAAACTATCTGGAAGCTTGAAAAGCAGATAGTGCCACCAGCCCCTTCTATAACTCATGCCTCACTCAGTACGACAAAAGAGCTATTTAACACAAAAGTTGTCACCTCCAGATAAGATAATAGCTATGTTTATTTTCACAAACAGAATTCTAGCAATTCGACCAATAATTTTACCTGAGACCCAAGAAACATCTTGCCGTTTTACCTAATAAACGTCACTGGTGAAATATGAAACATTACTGAAAACACAGGGAAAATTATCTTCTCAGTTGTGATGACCCTCTGTCGTTTGCTGGATTTATGAGTACAATAAAGTAACAATTTCTAAATTTATCATGTGTCTTTAGCTAATGCAGTAAAGCCGTCAAGCTTTGCAATATCCCAGAGCCAGAGTCATATATATTGAACGCCTGCATTATAGATGGTATGTGACAATGCAGATTCCGACATGCACAAAAGTGTTATCTATTTTTATACACGCTAATAAATTGCACTAGCTTTTAAGAAAGACAAAGAGGAAATAAATTGGCTCAAACTCCCCACGTTGTTCCCTCTCATTTTGGAAACTGCCTTCATGGTTAGACTCCAATATGACAGTAGTAGTACTGCAATGATTTTCGAGCACACATATTTTAAAAAAAAGACACTATAATCACTGTTTTATTTTAATTTCCATTACTCCAGCCCAAGAGGTTGCCTTTCAGATTATTCTTCTCCACTCCTGACAGTTTTCTCCACAGGTGAGATGCTATATTGGATGTCTCTGCTTGCACAATTAGTGGATAAACTCAGCAGGGCACCATTCTGGTTTTACTTTTGTATCTGAAAAGCATTCTTTGTAAGAATTGCAGCATATTCCCCCAGACTGTGCTCAACAATGCAACATTTGAAGTTGGGGGGCTTAATGCTGGGAGTTTATTTTAAATATGTGCCAAGCAAAAATTTCCAACCAGTGTCTGATCACCAGTTTGATAATCTGCAATTCTCAGCTTTCATTTCCCTTTGTATAGTCTTGCCAAGTAATAAGATTCAGCAGAGTCCTGTCGGCTGGCCTGAGGCTTTATAGTTCTCACATCTTTAAACTGCTCCTTCAGTCTGCCTTGAAGAAGGCGGGACTCCTGTCCATCCCAAAATTTACAGAGTAGAGTTCCTTTTGGCTTTAAAATACTTTGAGACAGATTCAGAAGGCCTAAACACAAGTTGATCAACTTCTGATGGTCCAGGTCTTTGATGCCTGTTGCATTAGGTGCCATGTCACTCAAGATAACATCCACCTTCTCTGCAGGGAGCAGACTGTGAATTTTCCTAAGTGTGCTTGGGTCCATAACGTCAGCCTCCGACAGAAAGACTGCTCCGTCCAGTGGGGAAATGCGCAGAAGGTCAATTCCAAGGACGAAACCAGTAGGGACAGTAGGATCTAGTAAACAAGAGTTGTCATAAGAATGAATGACACATTGATCACTCTTAAGGGCTGCAAAAAACTTGCATGTACCCAAGCTCCATGATTTCCAATACACAAAAATGCATCACCAGCCAAGTATGGTCTTCCTGTCCTTCCATAAAGAGTTTACTGCACATATCTGGACAGATGGTTTGCTATTTATTAATCCATTTAAAATATTAAAAGTCAGTTATTCTGGACAACCAAGGGGTATTTTAGTTGTTTTTTTCTGTTGTTTCTTTCGAGACTAGCAGTGTTGAAATTCTGGACAATAATACAGACAATGATGCCTTAACTTATAAATATCTGTGACACATAAAACACACAAACTGTAGGTAGTGGTTACTGCCATTATTTAGGAAATGAAATAAAAATTTAGAAAAGCCAAGTTACCTGCTGGAGGCCACATGAATTTCAGAGGTGGATTAAGAAGGGTTCTCACCTAGCCTAGTTCATTAGCCTTTGAATATTAACTCCCCCCAACTCAGTTAAGTAGAAGACTTAGCTACCTTTACAGCAGCACCTTATCATAAGTTTGTTTCATAGATATGATTTCTCCAGACCATATGAAGAATTATGTTGCTTTACCAACACCCTAGGGCCAGAAATCTTGAGTTCTTTGCTACTCTAAATTTCTGTCAGGGACTGCGGTGACGGTCTGTACCCCTGTACCTTGCCCACTCCACCATCAGCACAGCTGAGCTTTCTCACACACTTCACAGTGAGCATCATCCCCGTCTCGGTCGCCAAGCACGTGCACTTACCAGTACCTAAGGCATTGACCCTCTGTACAGCAACCTGACTCCAAGCACCAGGCGCAGCTCCGCAGTCAAGAACAGAAAATCCTGGACAAAGGATGCGAAACTTGTCATCTATCTCTAGTAATTTGAAGGCACTTCGGCAACGGTAATTCTGCTGTTTTGCTGCCTTGACAAAGGGATCCTTCAAATGTCGTTCCAGCCACTGGTGATCCGCTCCAGTCTTTCTCCTGAGGAACGCCGTCGCAGCGTGGAAGCGCCTGCACTGCAGAGCGCGGCTCACCAGACGCCGGCAGCTACCCGAGAAAGGGGAGTCAACAGATTAGCATGGACCAGTGCGTATTTCACAACTCTCTACAGTAACGAATTCCGATCTCGACTGTCCTTCCTCCCATTTCTCCCCAGCAGCCTCGGACCTCGGAATTCCCGAGATTGGCAGCACCTTCAGTTACCTGGTCCAGTTACAATGAGAAGAGCCCCAATTTGGATCGAGACCTCCCATGCTGTTCCCTGAAATCAGGGGAAAGGCAGAGCCCGTCCCCAGGAGCTCTCCATCCCTACCCTGCCTGTTGCGTTGAAGGTTTACAGCGACATTCACCCAACTCGCAACGGCCCCGATAAATACGGGGCGCGGAAGCGACAGGAACGACCAGGCCAGACGCCACAGGCGAGCCGCAAGGCCCGCGCGCACCGGGAGACGTCGCTGACGAGGCCGCAGGCGCCCCTAGGCCGCCGCCGGCCCCAGGCGGCCCCGCCCGCCGCTCTCCTCTGCGCAGCTGCCGCC
>NW_028185039.1:1239911-1266922 GCF_003343005.1 Rhea americana | reverse complement strand
TTTGGGGAAAGGGGGCAGGCATTTGGAGAGGGAGTGCTGGGAGGGTAGGCGTTTGGGGGGGGGTGCCAGGGGAGCAGACATTTGAGGAGGGTGCTGGAGGGACATGATTTGGGGAAGGGATATTGGGGAACCAGACATTTGGGAAGGGGGTGCTGGGCTGCGCAGGGGGAGACGGCGCAGGAGCAGCGTGTCCAGGCGTCGCCACCCTCTGCCCGGGCCGGAGGGCGCAGCAGCCGCAGCGCGTGCGGCGTCCTGCGCAGGAGCCATGGTCACGTCCCGGCTCTTCACGCTGGTGCTGGTGGTGCAGCCGCCCCGCGTCCTCCTGGGCATGAAGAAGCGCGGGTTCGGAGCGGGGCTCTGGAACGGCTTCGGGGGCAAGGTGCAGCCGGGCGAGAGCATCGAGGAGGCCGCTCGCAGGTGAGGCCGGAGGTGGCTCCCCGTGGCCTGTTCAGCTGTCTTCCAGCCCAGCTGTAACGGGGAGCTGCCGCCTGCCCTCCCTTCTCATCTCTCGGACCACATCTASACTGAGACTTGGTCCGCTGGTGGCTAGCGGAGGGTCCTCTACTGTTCGCAGAGGTGTACAATTCGATTTTGGCTGCATAGCAGAATTACAGTTTATGTCAATGTGCTGCTGGTGCCTTAAATTACAAAGCTATTGAGCAGGTGCTGCATTTCAGCTTTTTTTTTTTTTTGTATGGAGTGAGAAATGTAGCCACCAAATACAAGAAATCCTTAGCGCTTCCTGATGAAAGGCACTGTAGAAATTCATTATTTGACTGGATGGAGACATTTTTAAGTCCAAATGCTGAGTGATAGAATTGAATTTCCCCAATCCAGAGAGAAAATACCATTTTTAAAGCTGTTAGCACTGGATTCTTGCAGGGCTTCCTTCTGTGTAGTCATTAAAATTAAACAGCAGATCACAGCAGCAYTGCTAAACTCTTTAAAAACTCTGTGTGTTCTTTATACAATACAAGGCCATACTTTGCCATCTCCTCGCTTTCTGATGTGTGCCCAAACTTACCTTGCACCTGCAGGAAGTTTAGTGCTCAACAGACATTTAACAGCCTTTGCCTGGACCATCTCCTGCAACCGCTTGGGTTCTGTGGTGAGACTGAAAGGCCTTTTGCACAGATGTGCATACAGCAGGGCACAGGGTTACTGCGACCGACTCTTACGCCAGGTCTTCTCATATAATTTATTATCTCCAAGTGCAGGAAGATCAGTCTTATTACTTAAACCAGTTCTTYGTTTGCTAGGCTTAGATTGCCACTGAGCATGGTGTAAATGTGTCAGTTTGATTTATTTAGCGTTTGATTGGGTAGGTGCACATGGCTATCTGTGCAAGCCTGGGCCTGGAAACTGGCGCGTTGACACGTGTAAGGTACTGATTTGTAAAAGTTTACACGACCTYGGATATCGCAATGCGCTACGGCACAAGCAGCGTCTGCGGTCCCGTCTGCAGTCCTATCGCAGCAGCTCGTTTGAGCTTGCTGAAGAGCTACACAGCTTCCTGCTGAGGTCAGCCGAGCCGGCAGGAGTCCGTGGAGCCGGGGCGAGCCGGGCACGCTGCACTGCTGCTGCTCCCAGGAGGCAGCTCTCCTCCAGGAGATGTTGCATGGTCCAGTTAAAGCTCGCTTGCTCCAGATCCGCGCCAGTCCCCTTCTGCTCTGTGTCAGGTGCTGAGGCGTTAGGCTCCGGTTCCCTTTTGTACTGTCTTGGTTGGGTTTGCAGTGGTATAATGTGTGCGGTGTCTGCGTAGCGCAGACAGAATAGTTAAACGTTAAGCTGAAACATGACAAAAGTTTCTGTATCAGCACAATTTCTATACTCCACTGTGTGCACAACATTCCCTTGAGCAGCTAGGCACCTGCAGCTCTTCAGTGTCATATMTTACAAGGGGAGCATTTAGCTAGTTCATTATTTCTAGTTTATTACCTGTTACGTTTCGATTTACTGTAGAGGGAGCCAMGCAGTTCACAGATGCATCAAATTGCTTAGAAAACTACAGAAGTGCTATGCTTGTTGTTTAATTATTGTAGCCTATGAAATGAGGCTTTAATCTTTGTTGCTGAGAAAACTGCTTCTATTTGAGACACAAATAGCTTCCTAGGAAGATCAACTAAAATTAGCAAAGACATTACATTGGGATATAATTTTGAGGGATGAAATCCATGCAATTGATGCCAAAGCAAGCTGGAGCCTTAAAGATAAATCTCATTACATCTAATGGTAAAATTGCTTCCAAAAATACAGCTACAAATTAATTTCGAAGTTGAGTCTTATTTAATTATTAAGCTTAACTGAAGATATACTGGGTTTTAAAGCGGTTGTTATTTTTGTACATTAGAAAAAACATGGAATAACTTCACAACTTCAAATTATACCAACTTTGTTAGAGAAAGTTCTATGTATGTGAGCGYATAATCAAGTCTGCTATGTGTAAGGTTACATAAATAAGTTTCATTTAGCCTCAAAAGTAGCYGATTTTGTGGCAAGAACAGACATCCTAATATTTCCTACCTGCTTCACCACAGTTCTGCAAGATTTAGCTTGAAGGCAGGGAAAGAGCTTTGCCAACTAAGTAAAGTATGTTTTGGAGTTCCTTAGCTATATCCAGCTACAGTCTTAATACTTAGGAGCATCAGCCTATTTCTGAAAAAAATCTCAGAAAAGATCATATGTTAAGGAGTGTAAATGACACTAAACAGCCCATTTCCCTGAATCTTCCCCCTCCTACACAGACTGTTCTCCTACTAGTCTCTAGGAGCTTGAAATAACACATAGGGCAGACAGTCTGACACTGCTCCACTGTCGTAGAAGTAGGCAGATATTTTGGTGCAAGCCAGGACACTGCTTYTTGGTGCCTGTATGCTCTGCAGGCTGAGTCCTGCTCTGTTTTACAGATGCACCTTTCACCTTTGGTTCCTTGAACTTTTGAATGTACAAGTAAAGCTAATGACTGCTTTTTTGTGTTCTCACCAATCACTTTCATGTCAAGAGGTCTTTCTTGTGCAGGGAGCTTCTGGAGGAGAGTGGATTGACTGTGGACACCTTGCAGAAGATGGGTCAGATCACATTTGAATTTGTGGGCAGCTCTGAACTCATGGAAGTTCACATTTTCCGGGCAGATGATTTTCATGGAGAGCCAACAGAAAGTGATGGTAGGTGGTTAGGGGAGGGGAAGGATGTGTATTCTTCTCTGAGCCAGTATTTACTCATAAAGTAACAGAACTACTCATGTTGAAATTCTTCTGAGAAGGGAGGCAGCTGGGCTGTAGACAGAAGTTGCTGATAGACTTCCAAAGTCCAGGCAGCAAAAAAACACGAGAAAGTTTCATGCAAACCTGTCTGTTTTTTGCTGCCAGAAATGCGTCCACAGTGGTTTCAGCTGGATGAGGTGCCATTCAATCACATGTGGGCAGACGATGCCTATTGGTTTCCCCTGCTTCTTCAGAAGAAGTTGTTTCGTGGCTATTTTAAGTTCCAGGGACAAGACACTATCCTGGAACATACCCTGAAAGAAGTGGAGGAAGTTTAAGAAGAAAACGGAAGCATTCAGGCCATGTGCTGTTGCCCACATTGGGCTAGGAACAGCATGACTACTTCTTATACCATTCTCCTTTCTCAGCTCTCTAGCAGAGACTTATTTCCCATGGCTTGGCAGCTAAAGAAAATGAGGGGGTTTCTTAGAGCACAAAGAAGAGTAACAAGCTTTTCCATGCTGGTATGTGGTATAGTTTACTGGTTGCTTGATGATAGCTTCTAAAAACTTAGTGTTAACCCTTTCCTTCTCAAGCAGTTTGTTTGTTAGGCTTTTCCATTTTGTTAGAAATGTCTTAAAAAATTAAAAGTTTTTTTTTAAGTAACAGCATGTGTTGTCCTGTTATAAATTGTTGTCTAGCTTCTAGACATGAAATGGATAAAGCAGTGGACTATGCTTCTCAAGCTAAGAGCAGAATCCATTAAGTATCTTCTCTACATCGTCTTCTGTACAGTTCCCTGTTCAACATTACTTTCTGGGACAGGGTGAAGYTTGATCAGGGCTATGAGAGCCCTCCGAAAAGTTTAAGCAGGGTTCCTTTCAGGATTTTCCTACTGATAGCAGCATAAGATTACAGGAGTCAAAAAACATGTCTGAGGTAGATACGTGGCATTGTTCAAGCCCTACCTTCACTCTTCCTTCTCGGAGTTCCTGCTGTGAACTTCCACTGTTTTGAGCATTTTGTACTAACAAGCAAAAATATGCTGGACAAAAGCTYGACTTTCAGCAGATCTGTGTTAAGAAGCAGAGCAGGCTGCAGGCTTTGCCACGTGCCAGCAGCAGGTGATGTCAGCCTGACTCAGCATGCAGGGCAATGGAAGCTTATCAAATAGTGCAAGAAATAACACATCACAGATGTAACTTATACAAGTTGTTATTTTTTTAAACACTTTTACAAACACATTTAACACTTACAGATAGAATCTTGGAATGTAATATAGGATTTGTAAACATTTCCAGTCTACCAGCTGTTGTAATAGTTCTTTAATTCCTGCATTTGGATAAAGTGCTTCATACATAAGGCTATTTGAGCAAAGCAAAGATACAGGATATTCCTGGCAAGCAAATTTCACACCCTCCGAACAAGATTGTTCCTTCTTGTCTCCCTCCAGCAGTTTTGAATAATTTATACCACTCAAAAATGTTCTTCATATGCTCAGTAAGCCACAGCTAGAAGTTAGAGAATCAGAGTTAACATCTTATAGTCTTACCCTTTCCTTTTGTGTTGCACACGGAGTTATTTACAGGGGTTTTAATACTCACCTCTGCTTCTGACACAGCTACCCAGTAAGAGTTTGTGGTTATTCTAATGGAGAGAATAGCTTGAGGCAAGTAGAGGAAAGAAAATAAGCACACAGGGATAGGAAGCTTGTAACAGAATGTTGTAACATTACTACATAGTAGGAATAAGAGTCTGGCAGCTAACATCTGCTTTGTAATCTTGATTTATTTCTTGGTGGAAATGGTTAATTGCAAGGTCAGACAGTGCAAATTGCTTTGTCTTTCTCCAYGAGTTCAGGTAGGGAAAAAGCAAATGCCATCCCCTATTCTGTAACCAATTCAACCCTTTTATGAAGGTGCTTTCACCAGCACTGAATTTAACCCTAACCATTTGGAAGAGGAGTGACTTTATTGCTCCTGCTGCAGTTTTGGAGTGATGTGTTTGAAATAAATTCTGTACCCAGCTGGTGATCTTTGTCTTTTAGGAAAGATCACAAACTGAGGACTGTGGACTAGTCTTTTACAAATTCCAGGAATTACACCCTTGGATGATCAAAGAAGAGTAAAAGCACTGGAATGCAGCAAGGCACTGTTTAAAACACACTACCATCAGCAGCTTAAAAGAACATGGAAGGAGGGGGAAAGAARTAAGAGATGCATCAGAGATCAAGGTTGTATTGTAAATCCAGTAAGGTGAAAAGCCATTCAAGCCACTCAACATCAGAAAACTCTTCCATATTGGCCAGAAAGACTGTGTGTTACCACATCAACAGCTTGAAGCAGAGGTAAACTTAGAAGTGAGGAAAACCTGTAGCCCTTTTGAAAGATGCTTTTCAGGTGAAGTTTCAGGCTCTCAGCTGTTTACTAACCTGGTACTTCCATGACAGATTAGACAGACATTGACAGGATGCTGGGAGGCCTTTTCTGTCATTACCATTTCAAACACATGGAAAGCACCATGAGGTCAAGACATACACAGAAAGCTTCCATTCAAGAAGGCACATTAACTCTTTGGCGCTAAGTCTTAAGAGGAGCATCAGTTCATGGATAGGCAGCACACATTCTTCAGCTAGACTTCTGGTTTGCTTAGTGTTTATTGCAATCTACTTAGCTACCAGTAATGGAACTAATAACTTCATGAAGTATTTTTCTCACTATTGCTAGATGCTAAGCTCTTTGCTGTAGAAAGCAATAACATGGAGGTAACTAGTTCCATTTACATTGTGACTAAGGTAGACCAAGAACTGAAGTCAACTAGATCCCTGCTGCATTCCTCTAGAGCAAGGAAGCTGTACTTGATGATGCTTGCTGCAAAACTGACTAAGCTAAAATGGGACATACACAGCGAGGAACTACCTCACACATTGAAGTAAATACTATATTGCTATTTGCACACTGACTGGTCTCCCGAAAATAAAGTTGCAAACTAAAACTTGTATGAAATAGTACATGTAATGTGTTTAAAAAATGTCACAGAAGCTTAACAGTCCAGTACAAAATAAATTCTGAAAGTTCTATTAGCTTTATCAGCTATGAGAAGAGTAGGCCTTTGTTCTCAAAATACTAAGTGAACAGAGTGATTACACAAAACAAAGCTTGTTGTCCTCAAGGAACAAATGGCTGACAATGGAGGAACGGATGTTTTCTCTACTCAGCATAATTCCAGGTTTTTTTTAATATGTCATGAGGTCTACCTATGTTGTTACAGTCTCTACCTTTGGACTATTGTATTCTTGCCTTAAGAGAACAGGAAAGAGGAGTTCATTAGTCCAAAGTCTATATATTTTTTTAATGTAAAGTCTGAAATTGTAACTTACTTTTAAATGTGAAAAGTGCAGTGTTTCTTTCAGACTAATACTTTGCAAGTGCTCCCACAGAACATACCCCTAGTTTTTTTACACCAGCCAGTCAACATACATAGAAGATCCATCATATAAGATACCAGATCTTCCCCCCACACATGCAGTGTTTTTTTTAATTACACTATTCAACACTATTCATTAGGCAAGAGACTTATTAAGGGAGGATGGGTACTAAGACTATATAAGCAACTGGCCATAACCAGCTGGCATGTTATAAAGATGCTAGGAGTGAAGTGTTTAAAAAAAATATGGTAAAAATGGACAGTGAGGACTGGCTCAAAGGCACACATAGGGTGTGGTTATGCCTGGCTCATGAACCTCGGGAAATAACTTACTATCTAGCTCCTAGCTGAAGAAACTAACCCATAATTTCCACCTGGATTAGGAGGCTTTTCAAGTTGCACTGAGTTTTTCTAAATTAAAGAAAAAAAAAATAAACCTTTTGTGATTGGAGTATTTAAATATCTATCCTGCTAATGGGGAAGTTCCCCAGTGAGAAAATACTGTAATGGTTCCAGTTTGACAGCGAGCACTCATCCTTGTTGATGTGCTTCCTTTTTACCCACTCAAAACAAATGCTAAAAAGCCAAGTCTCGAATTCCCCTTTGGCAGCTCATTTGGCCCCAGAGGAGTTACATTCAGGGAAGCCCTGTTCACATAGTTTTGCTGAATACATTTGCAGTTTCTTCGCTTATCAGTTTCTCTAGAGAACACGCACAATTTCTCCTAAGATAATAGATGATATGGGAATTCTCGCCTCCCTACTCTGTGCCTCATGAGGGAAAGTCACCAGAGATTTAAAGTGAGACATGGAAAATGTTCACTCCTTTTATCACAATCAGAAATCGTTTTGAAAACCCCATTACCAACGACAATGCTATTCTTAGAGAGATAAAGAACTACCTCTTCAGTTGTCTTCTCTCCTTCACAAAATGCACTCCAATACTATCCAGAGCCAGAAAAGAGAACAGTAACATCATGGTAACTACTGGGTTTTTGCTAATGAATTTTATCAGTATTGTGTCCTAGCCTGAGTGTAACAGGATATCTCATCTTTACCAGAGGAAACACCAGCCTTTGAGTTAGCTGCTCTTCAATAGTCCTAAACAACTACTCAACAGTCAGAACCTCCAGAAGAAAATAAACGAGCTAACCTGTAGCTGTACTGCTTGTATATAAGTGGTGTACAATTAYGGAGTGTTTTAATCAATTATTTTCTCATTTATGCAAGACAAACTCCTCTGAGCTCCTGAAACCAGTCATCTTTGGCCCCAAACTGAAAAATATAAGCAAGTCCCTAGGCTGCCCTGCAACTGTGAACTGAATCACATTCACATATAGTCTGATTAGGCTCAATGGGAAATTGCTGCCTCACAGCAGCATTGACTCTGACCCAGCAAGATTAGTGAATCCAGCCAGTATGATCATGTATTTTGCTTTAAGGTCTAGCAATAAAAAATCCAGACACCTACCAATGGGACTGGGAATAGTCTTCAGCTTTCCTTACACACATATACCTCTAACATACGTCCTCCCAAGCTTAAAAGGCAATCCATACCTCTTCTGTAAGCAAGGACTTCAGATACCCTGTTCATCTCAGCACCCCAGATGTTTGTCAGCATATGTGCAGATAAATATTATTGGAGGACTGTTCGTACAAGATGCAGAGGCATCAGTAACAAGACTGCAGCACTCACTACACCAGTCACATCCTGATGCTATGGAGAGTGTCTGCAGGGCAATGAATTCAAGACCTGCCATAAAGCACTTCAAAATTAAGAGATTGTCTTTATATTTGTACATTCTGCCCTATATTCAGTCTGTCTAATTCAGAGAGCAGCTCAAAGCAGCAGTATAAAAAAAAAATAGCTGTTTGGAGGAGTCATTCTAACATCTGGAGGTAGAGATCCCACCCCTCCCTTGACTGCACTTCTTGCTCCTTCCTAGATGCTCAGAGCATTAATTGGAGAAGAAGTTTCCCTCTGGAGGTGACAATGGTGGAGTTGGCATATTGCTAGATCCCACGAAGAGGCAGCTCAACTTCGGCTTCAGTTCATTCCAAACTTTACTCATCTGAGTGGGAGGGGAGAAGAGAAAAACAGTACAACATTATGGGTCATTATCTCACCACACTGTATTATAGCAGCAGTTTCAGGGTACTCAAAAGCACAACACAGATTCAGTGATGTACTTTAGGGAGGTCCAGTTGATCCAGATTGTCCCTTTTAGACTGATGCTGTAACACAGAACTCAGCATTTTATTGAGCATGTACGGAAGGGAGATTTCCTGTATTTTAGAAAAGTTCATTCAATAATGGGAAGGAAGGGAGTTGMAAAAGGAGACACTTTTCTAATATAATGAATGCAAGAAAGTCTGTATATTGGGAAGGGTGAAGACCATATTTAGAGATAAACACAGGGAGCTCTTGCATTCAGCAGAAAAAAAGGGAAGCTCCTCCTTGTCATAACTTCTAACACAACCAAAAGCAGGTCGATCTAGCAAACACATCATTCATTACAGAATAACTAGTTATTTAATAGTTCGCTCTACTTCAACCATTTCTATTGTAAAAGCCATCCACAGATGTGAGAAGAAAAAAAAGAGAAACACAACAATTTGTTCTAAGAAGACGCACAGCCTTTTTAAGGGCTAAAGACCTGCTTTGATCCTCACACCCAACTGGGAAGTCCTTTGATGACTTTTTAAAGAAGTTATGAAAGACCTCAGCTGGACAGATTATCAGAGGAGGAAGACCCACAGGAAAAAAAGAAACACAGAACCAGTTCAAATTTCCATTCACATTTTGGGAAAAAGAACATGGGTGTTTGGGGGGGGAAAAGGACCAGGAGAACTCACCTCTT
This sequence comes from Rhea americana, assembly GCF_003343005.1. Lineage (NCBI taxonomy): Eukaryota > Metazoa > Chordata > Aves > Rheiformes > Rheidae > Rhea > Rhea americana. The sequence continues at coordinate 1,257,433 of NW_028185039.1, read as the reverse complement.
TGTGACCCTGGATCTGGGAGTTGACAAAGGCCCCCAAGATGTGAGACGTGAGAGGCAGATAGATATGGATGAGCTGTGTCTCCTGATGCAGGCAATACAAAGAAAAGTAATTCCGCAGCTCCATGGTTAAGATGGCATTTTCTTGCTGAATAAAGAAAAACTCAGTAACATATATTGCCAGGAATAAGGCCCCAAGGAGGTTCATTTGCAACAAAAGAAAACGCATTCCTCCCCATACTAGCAATGCAAACACATACAAGAACCTAAAAGGCAGTTCCTGGACTCATTTCACAAGACAGCAACTTTCCATCATGCRGGTTATTACTTTCTGTATCTCCTGCAAATGACATGCTGCTAAAGAGCCAGAAACAAGTGTTGAAGAAAACAAATGCATATTCCTTGTAGCACAGCAGATAGCTCAAATTACCCAAAGTTCAAGTTACCCCTTCCGTCTAAGGGCTTTCTACAAATATGATGGAGCTACATAGTGGTATCACCATTTGTTCCCACAAGTTTCTGCTCTACCTCCACAATCCGAGACTCCAACTGTTCCACAGATTCTGGTTCCTTGTTCTGCACAGTGGCACTCATCATCTGCTTCTTCATCATGCTGTACTTATGCAATGCTCGCTGGTGCTTGTGCAATACCCCCTTCTCATGTCTTTCACACAGGTCCTTTACAAGGAGAAGAAAACAACAGCTACTTCATGGAAACAGGGCAGGGAGCTAAGACAGTAAGTAAGCAAGCCAAGTGTATCAGAAACGCAAATGATTTAAATGGTCATGCTTTATATAATTTCTACATTGCAGACTTTTTGCTTCTGTGTTTTCAAAAGAGTCAAAAAACTGCTGGCACCTAACAAAACTAAGAAATAAAACTGCTTGGACTCAGACYACCGAGCTTAAGAGGCAATCTGAAACATCACTTACGCCAGTATTTTGGATCTTTATCAAACCACTGATCTCTGTGCATTTTTCAATATTAAGTGCTGCGAGTTAACAGTGATAATAGCTTGCCAGTGTCCTTCTATTTCTGTTCAGGGCACATCAGGAGAGATTGCCAAGTATCATTTAACTAGGTGCTTATAAAAACAGACCTTTGAACAAAAGACTAATATCAACAAAAACTTTTTCTTTTGTAACTGAACTTAGGTCTCCACGTGCAAAACAGAAGCTATCCAGTTCAGTGCCTTGACTCAGAAGCAGTCGTATTTGTAAAAAGAAGATCTGATCCATATAATTCGAGCACACATTTTCAATTTCCTTGCAGGATTTGCTGTTTGGCAAGATCACATCACAAGATGAGATTTGATCAGTAAAGCACTGACCCAGCTACAGCCAACAGCCACTCCCCTCCCTCTGCCAGATGCCCAGTTTGCCTCTGAACTGTCCTTCCAGACRTTTTTCCATTCAGCTGGCGTTACACCCTCTAAAGAGCACAAGCTTGCTCTAAACAACTTTCTCATTGGCAGAAGAACAGCAGAACTCACTTTATAGGACTGGAGTAAATCCAGGAAAAGGTTCAGCTTCTCCACCACATCATTCTCTTCCTGTTTACCCTAGAAAACAAGAAAAAAGTACATTTTATGTAAGCCTGGCAAGAACTGACATCAGAGTTCTTCACATCCTTACACCATGCAGGCTCTCCATGGTATTCTCGAGTGCACATCAATGCTTACACAACTGCATCAGGAAGCTTTTAGATGGCACCGGAGAGTTTTTAATCTTTAGTATACAGAACAACTGACTGAAGCAGGAACAGCTTTTCCAACTCAYTGATTGTTATAACAAGAGGAGTTAGTTTCACAAGTCCTGTGTGTCAGTCCTTTCAGCTCTCTCTGCCTGGAATTTCTTGCTCTTGCAGACTCCTCCCATCTTTCATCTTCCCTTCTTACAAGATAGCTAATCCATTAAATCTATAAATACCTGCATGTTTCCTGTAACAGTTCATGCATCACAAAGCAGAGATGATACAACAAGCTAAATTTCACCACTKCTTTTAATTCCTTCACTAAACGTTATCTTTTCTTCCTGTATCAAGAGAGCTCTCTAGGGCATAAACTCTGGGAGAAAAAATCTGGTCTGACTGATCTATAAAAGCATGCTGAGTGTTTTAACACAATGAGATGAGAAAATTTACTACTTTTCCATCCCAAATTGTCATGTTCTCACACTATTCAAACAGTCATTATCACACCGTACAGTTACACAGGAATATGACACTTCTGTCTGAATGACTCTCACRTAATGTTTAAGTGCATAAATATCAAAACTTTATTTAGAAATAAGTTCTTCTGGATTCCCTGCAGCAGATTAATAGGACTCAGGATTAATAGGACTCAGCTCAGCATAGCAGTACAGCTTAACTTGTACAATAGCCTTTCAAGGGGAAAAGAAAAGGAAAGAAAGCTTTTTCCCTCCTTTCCTCTGCTCATTATACTTTTTTCCTCCCCCCTTTTTTTCCCACCTGTCATTCAAGGCTGCACAAGCAGGCTGGTGGTTGAGGATGTGAGTTTGGACTAGAGCCTCCCTGCAAAGACAGGGGAGTAACTCTTTACACCCACAGAGCTCATGATTCACAATGAAACATGAGGTAGCAATGCATCTCCTCCATTTTGCCTATTTAAAAAAATAAAGACAAAGAAAAGGTAAGRAACTCACCTGCTGCACAGCTTTATCTGCCAGAAGGGCAAATTCGACAGACAGACCCTTCAAGGCTTGTTTCAGAGTCCCCCACGTGCTGTTGTTCAAAGCAGCCCAAGAAGGAAGCGGTGTAGTGTCTGAGCCCAAAGCACTGGGAGAAGAGAGTGGTAGCAGTTAAATCTAAGAGATAAATTCCACTATGAAGATACGCTTACCTACAGAGAGCAGAGATGAGACAACAAGCTAAATTTCACCACTGCTTTTAATTCCATCACTAAACATTATCTTTTCTTCCTGTATCAAGAGAACTCTCTAGGGCATAAACTCTGGGGGAAAAAACTTCAGAGTTTCAAATCTGTCTAAACAGTTCATACTGCAGAGCTACTACTGAACAATTGCAATATATACACAGTGCTGTGTATATACTGGAGGAAGAGACAATAAAATCAGTATCAGCACATCAAGCTTTTCTTTTCTCTTSCTCTATGGAATGTAACCTTAGAGGAAAGCATGTGTTTTCTTCTTTTAAGGTAACAAAAACTTCACTACAAGATACATATTCACAGGTAAACCTCACAACAGTTTTAAGTTCTAAAGCAACAGTAGAAGTGTACCCATTAGCAAACYCTCTTTCTCCCAGCTTACCTTAGTTCCTTTCCAAATATGAGAAGATCTGAGGCATTATCAATAGCTCGAGAAGCTATCCTCTCTGCACGGTCCCGAAGCTTATAAAAGCTATTATAAATATTTCTGATGAGCTCCCTGCTGGCAGCAAACTGGGCCTGTATGTCAGCTGGAAGGAAGTCCTGAAAAGCACAAGAGGGATTGCTAGTGGACACATCAGAGGTATATTCACATATCTGAACTATAGGCAGACCATACAGTCAGCAGAGAGCCAGACTTCTCCAGAAGGAATTTAGGCTGTGGAAGCTAGCTCTTTGTCCAGAATGGCACTCTCATGGAGATGCACGCTCCCCTCCACTCTATAAGGGTCCTGGAGAGATTAACTTTGCAACTTAGATGTCCAAGACAGATCTCATATGAACACACCTACTTTTCAGGGACTGAAAGAGGTTTAAAGTCAGGGCACAGATAGAATCTACAATTCTACTATGGAGTTAAAATTGGGCTTGTGAGGTTTCAGATTCGTAAGTTCTGATCTAAGGCTACTAGCAACTGCCAGCGTGGCAAAGCTAAACATGTACTGAAAAGTTCAGCTAACCTCTTTTTGACTTGTGCATCACTGGTAAGAGCATGATTAAGCTCTGATTGCAAAACCTTCTGCTAGCAGTGCAGGAATCTGAACAGCAATTCACTCTACAATTGCTCAAACACAGTGAATATGTTTAAAAATTGCCATAGCACTAATCACTGGGATAAACAGATGTACAGAGAAATTCTGACTAAGAAAGGATGATCTTGCTTTGCACTTTTAACACTACAATCTCAAAGCACTCTGCAATGGAGAAGTGTGGGAACCGAGGCACGAGAAGCAAAGCTACTTGCCCACTCATTTTTTCTAATGTGATACCTACAAGCCACACTCAAGGATCAGGAAATGACATTGAACATAAACTGTGAAATCATATACAACTTTTAACCATTCAGTGGTCACTCTCTTTCCTCCTGCAGAACAAAATTCTGCCAATATGCATGGGAAAAGTGATTAAAAGTTCAGTGAACTGGAGTTAGTAGTTCGGTTATTTTTAAGACCTCTATAACAGTCCAAATTAGTCTCCCACAGGGAGAAGACGACAGAATGATGGCAGAAATTTGTGGGGAAAACATCAATCTAGACATTAGCTTTTAATTGTGTGGTATGCACATTTGTTTGTTATGCAAGTACAAGTAATTGCTGAGAAATACGTTTGAAAAGACGCATTGTTTGATCTTTATWATAGTCATGAACAAACATGTAGCTAGAAGCAGCTAGACCTTAGGAATCAAGTRTTTAGTTCTGTTTTCTATAAAATTAGAAGTCCTTCAAACTTTGGAAACAACTTCCTCCTAAGGTTTCTGTCTGTCACCCAACAAACACTATAGCTGATCCACTTGGAGAAGAGACATTCAAACCAGAATACTACATTGTGAGAAATACAGATACCTTGGCTTGCGTAGCTAGTCTGCAAGTCATGAATTCATCTCCCACTCCTTGGACCAACTCTCTTAGCTTATTTTGCACATCCTGGAGAAGCAACATGATTGAATCAGYATTAAAGAGCCAAGTAAAACACAAGCAGTTTAGACAGGTCACAGACACATTGCAAGAGCAAGGCACAACTTAGCACATACAGCCTTATCAGGTTAGATTTAATCGAAGCAGAAGCATAATATGTATTCCCCTAAGAACATATATTATTTTTAAAATATTACACTCTTGGCATTGAACAGAATTACATTCCACTTTCCAGCTGCGGAAATACCTAGAGAGAAAATGCTCTTCATCATGCAGAGCAACAACATGTAGGTCAAAAGCAATTATGAACTCTGTGAGCAGGGAAACAGTTACAAGAGCATATGCAAACTCAGACTATTGCTAGCAAGTACTCACTGAGCCGCTGAAGGACAGAAAGAGCTTCAAGAGCACATCTTCTGAAAAAGGAGGATGCCGTGCCACCAGGTTTATAAAACGCTTCAGAGCCCTCCTTCTAGATTCTATGAATTCTCGGTCAGCTACAAGAAGGAACAATGAATTTGAATTAATGCATTACACTTTATAGATGCTCAGAAAGGGGAGTGTGAGAGGGAAAGCACCCAGTCCAATAATTCCCTTGCCAGGTTAAAGTACTACAACAAAACCAAAGAACGGCCATCTGCAGTTTGTGAGCTCCCTAAAACAGACCTTTTAGATTGAACATCAGAACAACTTTTCCCTCAAGTAGTTCTTTACATCTTATTGCAATCCTGGAAATACATCCATGCACGTTTACTTCCACAGGTCAGGTTAGGTAGGCAGGATAAATAACCAAGTTTAAGGCCTGGGGCCTCTATTAACAAACTGCGGGCATACAAAGATTTTTCTTACTCCAAATCTATTCCAGAGGTGGTCCATAGAGGGGATATTACTCTGCTTGAGAGTCCTGGATGCTRTCGCATTGCAGGCCATGCAGTCACTTGCAACCACTTTGCCAGTTTCAAAGAGAATCATCCTACAGGCAATTACACTTTGTTTGCTCATTATTCTAGAGAACTAACTTTAGAGTGTTTTACCTTCAACTGTTCCTCCTCCACACTTTAAAGTATTTGGGGATTTGAGGGAGAAGAAAGAGGGCTTTTATATTGTTTGTTCAAGATCAATGACCATCGTTTTCACGTAACTCTTCAGAAAGTACTCTGAAAGACCTGTGGGGCAATCCGTAGTACATTAACTCAAACTCTCCCTACTTGTCCAGCTAGAAAAAGTTCAGTTTGTCTTCCTTCCTGAAACAGGAAGAGTTTCAGTTGAATGATACTGCAGTTAAGTCAGCAATTCAAAGATCCTAGAGTTTTTTTTCAGGAAAGAGATATTATAACACYGAATCAGGTCAAATTCACCAGACTGGCTCCTGCAACCTCTTAAAAAAAAAAAAATGGCATTTTGCATTCTGTCATAAGAAAATATGACCACTGAAGCTTTTCAAAAGTATTATTTTGCCTTGCTCCAGTTCACTATAAACTCTGCCCTGTTCACTGTTTTCCAGTTCCTCTTTACTGTAGCAATACATGGATTCCTTGACTGAAATCAATTACTTATTTGAAATATATTAAGTTTAGCAATATGTGCAGGAGACAAGACAGTGAAAAGCTTGTTCTTCAGCAGGTAAAGCAGAAAACAAGACAGAATTTTATATAGCTACGTAACACTTTAAATGATAAGAATAAAGTTTAAAAACGGTGCCAATACTTCAGATTAATGGAAGATCTATCTGAAGTAGCTTTGATATGCTTTCAATCTTGAGACATTTCATTGATTTCTATTCTAACAGTTACAATGTAGTAGCATGAACTAACATACCAATTCCAACCTCTGCTTTTAATTTCTGGTTAGACTAAGCAAATGGACAAGCTCCTTTTTAGGACAGGAAACAAAAAAAGCAATAGCTACTATAAGGCAGTTAGTTTGTCAGCCAGAAAGATACCTTTTTATACATAAATTGAGAAACTAATTGAGAGACTGACAGCATCACCAGGCTTCTGTGCAAGATAATACTATAATACATAGTGACCTGACATAGTGGTTTGCTTATCACTGTGCTTGCCAGCCCCTTTTAGGTTTGCATAACGTTGTGACTCTGTACTCCCCCTTCCACCCCCCCCCAGTCATTTCTTCTGGAGTTTTAAGCCTTTTAATAGAGAATTTTCATCTTCACTGTTTTGCTACAGATGAGCAATGGGATTTTCACAAATTTTTAATAAACTGAGTACTTCACAAAGCAGCATACTACAGCTGTTTGACAGTACGGTAGGGATTCTGTATTCAAAGCATCACAGAAATGTGACCATTGCAATTTCTTTAAAAAAAAAAGAAAAAAAACACACACACAGCTGCAACTCTACCATGCTCTTTTGCCAAGTTATTTCTTAAATCTGGTCAGAAAGGTGATTGAATACTGAACTTCTACTTTGAAAAAAAAAATTGAAATTTTAGATTAACATTTTACCTATAGAGGACTTCTAGCATTGCAATAATTCACAGCTCTGAATTCCACGCTACAGTCTCAGAGTTTCCTGAACAAAAATGAAGCAAGGACTTCGTAGCCTTTAAATATGTATCTTCAACAGTATCATCTTGATCACGCTTACACCACTACCCCTTCAGTCAAAAGATAAACACAAATTTACCTCCCAGCATCCTCTTTGGTGGAAGTGCTGGCACCATACGATATGGAAACTTCTGAAGCAGCATCTCATGGAACACCACAAAATCATTATATCGCCTGTAGACTGAGCATTTGAATCGCTGCAATAGAGCAAAGGGGAAAAAAAAAAAAAACAATACTCAGATTAGACAGTTAGCAACATTTCCATAATTTTTTGGCATCAGCTGTGCCACCTCTACCCCCCCTCCAAAAAAAAAAATAGAAAGAAAAGAAAAATAAAGAAAAGAAAAGAAAAATAAAAAACACACACACATCCACAGACTTCAGAAGTGATATATTTCTTATTTTTAGAGGTCACTAGCCTTGCAGGCAGAAGGAAGGAAAAGACTCCAAAGCCAGCCACCTTTCAGTTATTAAAATGGATGGCATAACTACTTGATGGTTTTCTTCTAACTACAGTCTTTTTGACAATACTCAATAAACACTCTTAAAATGATACTTTCAAAATGCTCTAGAGTTGCTTTCTTGAAATACTTCAAATCCCTGCTCCAGTTCTTAGGAACTTTCTCTAAATCCGTTTCAAACTCAAAAGTGGCCAAACAAACTCAAACCTTGTTAAGTACTAGCCCAAAAGACTGACTTTTTAAATGAATCTCGCAAAAAGAAAAGGGAATCTGCTATTAAAGTTAAATTTATAAGTTAAGTTTGAAAGTTCTTTTAACACCTCAGTCCTTAATTTTCCATTTCTTAGATCAAGCCCTAGAACACACCAAAGAAACTGGTAACTCACTCCGAAAGGAGTTTGGTGACACCTACAACAAACACTTGAGAAGTAGAAATCATTTAAAAAAATACCACTACTACACATTCCACTACTGGAGTGGCTGATTAGAAAGACTATGCATCATTATGTCCATTCTTACTACATCTGCATTGCACATCATCCACCACTTCTTGTGGCACTATACATTTGCAAAAACAACACAACGAGGCATATAATGGGGGCACAATTGATACAGCCCTTAGAGCCTCCCTCCATCTGCTCTGAAATCTGATGTTGATTTGCTTTGCAGGTATTAGGCCAACCTATGCTTCTTTTTGTAGAAGTATTATTAAACAGATAGGAACTGCAAGAAAGATGACAGCAAACTGAAACTGAGTTGGTGATAGGCTCCCAAATACAAGGCCTAGAGACCTCAGGGTCACTGAGTCCGAAGTGCTGAAATCACAGGCAAACATAAATGTGTCCAAAAGAACCTACAGAAGCATTCACTGTCAGGCCTTTCCCCCTCACATCTCTTTGACAAACTTACGACCTTCAGCATAAAACAAGTAATGACTCAAGTGCCACTAAAGATAAGTGATCCAAATGTCACTTACTTGACTAGGTACAGCATATGTTCTGACTATGTACAGGAACAACTGCTGATTTGGTGGCCTGAGAGATGTAAATTACTCTTGGTCTACTTTGAAAAGGATAGACTTCCTTCTCATAAATGTACAGAAGCTATTAGAGAGCTATTTCACTGGCTTTTTCATACATAGGAAAAGATACATCCTCTTCAGTCTCCTCTTGTATCAAGAGTAGAACCTACAGAATAGTATTAGGGCAAGTAAACTGGAAATGGCCTAGACCCTGTAGGAGGATTTGTAGTATCTATTTTGTTTATAAAAGATTTTGGCTTAGCACTGCCAATCTGATTTCTTCACAACCTCTAACAAGAYTGAAATATCCAGTAGCCTACACCTGTTACAAAAAAAAAAAATGAATTTTCAATGTTGTATACCTGCTTTCATTCAAGGCTCAGCTTTCAAGAGTCCAGTACGATAGCACTCTTAYTACAACCCACTCACTTTGCAAAATTAGCAGACCATCCATCAGTCCTTAGTCAGGAGATGTTATGATACTGCATTTAAAGCAAATAAATACAATTGGCCTACTCAAATTAGCATCACCCAACGCATCTATCAAATTATAGAAGATTGACTGCAGGACCAGCAACCACGTGGATGTTCCTAGCAGGACGCACTCTCACCAACCAATGGTTGTTTACATTACCTTGCTGGAAACCTCATATTCCACGTGTTTCAGAAAAAGGCCCTTCTTCTCAGGTATAAGCTCCACCTGAACACTATCCTTGCTCAATAGCTCTTGTAGGGTGTGGGAAAGCAGCAGTGGATTTCCCTGAGGCGCCTGCATTAGAAACTGTTCCGGTTCCCTCGGTTCATTTACTGGAGGCTTTGCCAAATCTAGAAGACAAAAGGGGAAAAAAATGTCCAGAAGATCTTGAGAAGACAAAGTGAAAAAGTAGCCTTAAAATATTCTGTTCCCTCACTTGGTGCTCCCACAGTACTGCAGCACAACGAGAAGAACACTTAACTGCTCCTCCCTCAGGAGGCTACGCTACTTCCCACACGTTTTAAGACTTTGGTACCTCCCTCTTCACAACACCCGGGAGCACCACCAATTACAGCCAGTCAGAAAGTCATCTCTACTGAGCAAAAGAAAAAAAAAAAAAATCACAGGCCAAATTTATTCTGTGAATCAGCTAAGAGGCCTGCATTTCCTGTCTGTCCAGCTCCCACCACAGCAGGATCTGCCAAAATGAATGAAACCCTAGCTCAGCACTTTTGGATCCTGCTTAGAACAACTCATGGAAGGGAAGAAAACGTGTTATTTTACTGCCCTGCAGAAATTAATATATTATATTTCACATGTTATTACAAAGGAAGGAGACACTTCATTTGACATAATTTTATTAAGCCCTATAAGCGTACGCTAGAGTATACAAGAATTATAGTAATTTACTATGTCAATATGCTTAAGTTCAAGAGCAGGGGAAAAAGGTTCCTAATGAGGACTTGTCTGATTGGTCACCCTTAATCACAGCAAGCTCTGGCAGTATCTTCCAAATACACCTATTCTGCTGCTTGTAGCCAAAAAACAAACAGCTTTTTGAAGTGAATTCAACCACAGCTGGACAGCTTTGGACACAGTGTTCTTAACTACGTTTCAGGAAGATGTAAAAATGAAAGAAGACAGCTCTGAGCATACTGCCCTGGAGAACAAACTATCTCAAAGAAGGGGTAAARATGATTCAGCAGGCTGTCCTACTGAATGACTGATTGCAGCTCACTATCTGAACTCAATTTTGCTCCATAACTCTGCGTACTATGCAAATATAAGCTAAGCTTACATTGTTTTGCAAAGTAATTCCTTTCCTATCCATTTTACATCTAAGAAGAACAGAGATAGGGTGAAAAGCACGGATATAACCCGTGAATCTATTCAAGAAACCCACATTCTGTTCTCCAGCCCGTGACTATTCGGTTGCTTCCCCTGTGTACATTTCTCTTTAATACGGATGCTGTGATCAACCTCTTTTACAAAGCAACTTGAACTCACTGATGCAAAATTACCTAGAAAAGCTAAGTATTTACCTAGCTAGGTATTATTAATTATCCCCTCCTTGCAAGAGTGCAGAAGTTATACCACTTATTAAACACCTGTGAAGTTCTGAGAACAGAAAAAAAGACAGCAACATTATAGAATAAAGAACCACTATAGGATCAAGAACCATTCCTGTAAGCTTAGACACATAGCTCCAAAGGCTGATAACTGCATAAGAAATTCACTCATGGAAAATAAGGATTCATATCATTAATTCAAAAGCGCTGTCCTGCTGAGAAGAACTTCCCACCTGTTCCTTCATGTGCTTTAGGTCCTGATAAACAGGGAAAACAGTTAATCTCTGATTCATCAGATACACAGCTTCAGAATAGCCACTTCATTCTCTGTTCCATCAAATGGCTTAAGTAAACCAAACTAAATCCAGGACAAATGACCTTATCCCACATGTCTCATCAGGCTTCAGATTCCTGCTAACATGAGTCAGAGAAGCAAGTCTTAACACCTCCACTTGAACATATCACCTACCACCTTCATCTATGTAACAGCTTCTAAAAAAGTTCCAGGTACTTGCCAGAAATTTGTAGTAAGACAATGCAAGCTAACTCAACGCTGACATGGGATACTGCTGAATAAAGTTATAACACCTCTCTGTATCCACTTTTCAGGTAGATTCCAAAAGATTTCTGCTGAACTGGGAAAGAAAGGAAAAAAGAAATTTCTGAATACATATATTAAGGCAGAAGATTTTTCTGATGTTGTAAAATCCTCCATCACCTGACCTTTGATGGGGTACCAGGGTACAATAAATATCTATTATCAAGGGAAGTGTCATAAATACACACAGAAAAACACAACGAAAAGCACAAGATGGCCTTACTCTCCAAAGCACAGGTCCTCTGGGTGCCCACACTTGTAACTCTTGGTTTTAATTGCTCAAGACACATCAGTGAAATGCAACATGACACAGGAGATTTAGTTATTTCTACCATTCATACACACGCACTCTTAAACACAGTAACAGTATACTAGCCCGCTATTTTGCTAAACCACTAGCTGTCACTCCAGAGGAAGTTGCAGGAAAGTATTCCCCCATACAGGCGCTGGCCAAAATGCAGCCCACCTGTTTCCTGAGAGCAGTGCCAGTGTGCACTAACACAACGGTCCTCCCACCTATCGAGTCACTCTGCCCTGCTTTCCACCTTCTTGCTGACCAAAAGACAAAACAGGAATCTTATAGCACAAACTGTTCCCTAAATCAGGGCTCAGCACTACCTGATAAGCTACTAAAGCTGCCAGTGGGAAAAGACAGGTCTAAGAAAAAAGACTCATAGGATGAACTGTGAGTCCTTTGGCATTTCATCTGTATGTCTCGGAACCTTCAGCATGATCCAGACTGTCACCAAATTAACCTTGAGAAGGATGCTGGAATCCATCAGCGACCCGAACCTACATCACCCTGTAAAACAATTACAGGGAGAAACCYCTTACACAGATCCAGTCAAAACACAATGCTCCTTGGGTATGTTCCTCCTTTCACTTATGCTTGGCCAATTTTCATCAAGTTATTCTCTAAAATTACTTTCTAGAATTTATCTTTAGGAAATACCTTCTCTTTATCAGCGGTTCCCATATTTGGCTCTTGCCAAAATACTCTGCAACGTCTTCAGATCCCAACCCTGCCTAAATAAGTGAAATAGAATACAAACTAAAAGACTACAAATTTGAATAATTATTATTTAATCAATAAATAAATGCAAGGTGTTCCACATCAACAAGACAGCCAGTYAAGGTGAATTTGAATTTGCACTTGCATCCTCAAACACAGGTCTGRCAACACAGCAAGAGGACTACTTTAGAAAACACTATCACAGCATCAACATTAACCCTGCTGAACAATATATACTGGAGGCAWTCATCAGCCCATTCTTCATTCTACTGACAAGAGAGTCAATTCAGGGACACCCTCAAGAATCCTGGCCAGGACTGATGGAGAAYAGTGTAAACTCACTGGTATGAACTCCCGTGTTCAACCAGTGAAAGGATTTACACGCACTGTAACAAGACACTTAACTCTTCCCATCACGTACTCTCTGCTTGAGAACAGCTAACTTTGAAAACATTCCTTTTGGCTTCAGCAAATCATCATCTAGTAAAGGCTTTTATAAATATATATATAGGACAGTAAACAAATGAAGAAATGAGGTATGGAATGATCCACTGGAACATAGGGAAGCTGTGACAATGGACAAAAGGAGATCAGCTTCTTTGTGCAAGCTATCCTTTTATTACGGATTTTCTCATTCTATTCTCCACAAAATGCCAGGAAGTAGCCCAGTAAAACTGAAAATAAGTTGTTACAAAAGTTAAAAATAAATACATACATGCATATATATGTAAACAAGCAGACAATAAGAAAATAAGAAATAAAAGGTTAAAGCAATATTTAAAGCATAGAGTTATTTTTATCRGTTTTAAGAGAAAATAATTATGGAAACACTCCATTTACATTATTTTATTCCGTAATAAGTCAGGTAGCCTTTGGACTGAAAGGAGTTAAGAAACTTACCTAGAGAACAACTGAAACAGAAAGCTATGATGCTCTATGCCACATTCATTTCACCCTTTGGTTAGGGCCCATTCACGCAACCAGACAGCAAACTATCCTCCACAGAGCTATCAATTTCCTGAATCAAAATATCTACAGTCATACATCTATGAAAGCCAAATTGTAATTTCAAGTCTTTGATTAGTTACATGCAAATTCACTTGCAAGCAAGCACGCTTAAGAGAAAGCAATACCAGGGCTGGAAGCACAGATAGTAARTCTTAATATATATCTCCCTTGACTACGTAAGTTCTGTCAACCAAATTTGGACAGCTTATTTCCATTTTACAGAGGGCTGTCACCAACAGCTCTTTATTCTACTAGGGAGGTAAGCAGCAAAATTTATTAAAAACCCTTTACATTAGTAGCAGATTTCYTACAAGGAGAAAAGAATCCGAAAGGAAGCGAAGGCTTTGGGAAGAATAGCTAAGATTTCCTCCTCGTTATCACAGGCCATGGCTTTACAGAGAAGAGGCGATACCAACTCACAGGAAAAGCAAAGAATGTCATTCTTGTATCTACACAGATACCACAGATTTCCCTGTAGCAAACATGAAAGATCTGCTAGAAACTCCTGGAACAGGAATACTGAAATAGCAATGTAAATATCCTTCATCAGCATTTTCCTTTTCTTCCTGTCTTCTCATAAAAAGCCTCAAGAATTACGGATTAAAACAACTTCAAGTAGATTCTCTCCTCACTACTTTTTTTTTTTTTTTTTTTTTTCTGTCTGTAACTTGTGTATTTTATTAAGGAATTTAAAACTATATAATTCTTATCTATAAAAGGAACAACGCAAAGCATTTAAGTTTATTTTGTCAAACAAAGCTCACTGATACATAGATCRGTGTTCAATATGGAAAGGAGGTCTATACCTCTGACTAGGCACAAGGTAAATAATCGTAGTTTCACCCTGGTTGAGAGATGGAGTGATAGCATCCTTCCTTCTCTTCCAGTTCCAACAATTAATTTGTAAATAAAAGCTATCCAAAACGAGACAAAATAAAATACACATATGATAGTATATAAAATTCAAAATTGGAATACAAGCTCTAAAATCTTGTTTTTCTCCTTTAAAACTTCAGCTTCCTCAGTGCAGATGTCAAATATGCACTCTGGATTGGTTGGTTTGGGGACTTTTTTTTTTCCCTCTTTATTTTTGAGGGGTTGGGGTGGTTTTGGTTTTTAGTTGGTTGGTTTTTATAGATTGCTACCCAGAACTCGGTGTTTTGATGTTTTTAAGATGAAGCAGAGAACTAGTGGCACAACTCAAAAATGTTCAGATGAAGTTATCTAAGCTTTACATAATAATAATAAAAAAGATTAACATTTCTGCGTTTCCCTAAAGCTGTAGATATTGAACTACTTCTCAAAATACCATATTCACAAACTACAGCAAGGAAAAAAAAAAGTTATCTCCTTCCAAAGTCACATAGAGAGTCATACTTTTGTGTCCTGTTCTTTTAACTACAATGTTAGTTCAAGTAATTTATTAAGCAATTTCCCAAGTCCAGGAATACAAGGAGCACATTCCATCTGCAAATCAGCCACACAGCCATAGTCGCAAGCTGTAGCAAACACAAGAAGTGAGATAGAGTTACAAATTGAAGAAATAACTAGATTAGAGGAGAAAAGTCCGTTGAGAAATGTTTCCAAAGACTACAGAGACAGAGTCACATCCTGGCTAGGGCAGCTTTCAGCTCTCAGTGAAAGATTGCTAAAGAATTCTTCACTGATAGCTCTACAAAAAGGTTGGAAGTGTGAAAACTCAGACTGGAGGCAGTACCCAGCCCCCTTCAGAAGAAGGTAACCTGACTAGCAACAACAGGTGTAACTAGTTTCCAGGAAAYTTCCCCAGCTGAAGGTAGTTTCCAGGAAACCCTGAGGCACATARCTATATTCTGTACCAATTCACACATCAGTCTTTCTACTAGAGCATTCTAGCTTAACTGCATTACAAAACTGCCAAGTTTCCACARCCATCCTTCCTTAGTCAGGCCAAGAAAATCCCCTCAGAGAAAAATACCTGGGGTTTTTGTATTGTTTCTCTTCTTCCTTGCACACTTCTCATTCTCCTAATTAGGCTAGGTAAAAAAATGATCTATTAAAATATTAAAAATATAGTTCTCCACTCCACCCACTGGAGTCTTCTGATGGTCCTTCCACTTGTTTTATAGCTAGAACAATCYCATTCACATCACATTCTGTTGCAAAGCAATCAGCCATTCTTCACACAAACCCATACTTAGAACCAAAACTTTCTAAAGGGGGGAAACCCACAAACAAATATCTTTTTGTACCAGTTCCACATGTCTGCAACCGATACATTTCTTTCCACCGCGCTGCACTAACCCATTAAAAAACAAAAGATTCTGGAGGAAGGAAGAGCACTTTTGTTCCAATTCTGCTGTCTGCAGCTGGTACCTCCTCTGTACCAGACCTTCCCGCTGGCTGCGCACACAGTTAAAGATTTGCCACTAGAAAGAAGACACCCTCCTCAATCAGCACAGCTGGACTAGCTCCATGTTCCCTGCACAACTGACTCAAATAAGAGAGAAGAAGAAGAAAAAAAAAAGTCAACATAAGCAACTTTGCAAAACTGATTTTAATCTGTTATACATTACCTTTTCTTGTGTGTGTGGGGGGGCTATTGCGTTAAAGTAATTTAATTCTACAAATACAAGAAGTTGGAATTTTGTGTGTCCTGCGTAGGTGGGCATCTACAGCCCCTGTCAGGGGGTTTACAATACACTGCTCGCCAAAGAAAACCAAACTTTCTAGAAAGGGCTGAGATCAGTTATAGAAGTACYGTCCCCAGCACACAAGTTAATCAGATCGGAGGCACGCTGTTCAAAGACAACTCAGCTTCATCTCTAGAAGGCTCCTGAAACAGACGGTAAATCCGCAATAGACATACCTGAACAAGCTCTCTCTTTGATACAGTAGGACATTTTTTTTTCCACAAAGGCTGCTGCTCAATATCCCAATATCTTACATCAGTCCTGGACAGAAATATTCCAAAATAATTTATTTACAAGCATTATCTGCATCAGGAGTGTCACGGGCCTATCAAAAAAAAACACTGATTTTTGGATACTGAAAAATARTCCAGCCAAATCATTTTTTCACACACCAAGCCTACCCACCTGTAACCTCTAACGGCTTTTTTTCCTCTAAACGCAGGGAGAGGGGGGAAAAAAAAGAAAAAAAACCCACTACCCACAGAGCAAAACGTGGGCACGACAGCGTTTAAGAGAGCTTTAAGAAAAAAAGCACCACTGTTTTCCTCTAAAAAACTTCCCTCGGATTAAACATTACGAGTCTATCTAGTTATTTATTTATTTGTTCGTTTCAATCTCAGGCAGAAGCTCCCTCGCTGTCCCCTTCCGTGACAAGCGCTGGCTGGCGGCGCCCGCTGCGCGGCTGGGGTCGGCGCTCGGCCCCCCTCAGCCGGGAGGCGGGAAGGGGCCCGCGCCCCGCGCCCCGGCCGCCTGTGACAGCGCCCACCGAGCTGCTTCACGAATCCGCCCCCCCCGCCAAGTGCTTCGTATGTCACCGAGTCCATTTTAGCAGCCGGGGGAGGGCGAGTCCATTTTAGCAGCCGGGGGGGGGGGTGAGGGGGATGAATCCATTTCAGTAGCCGCGGCTGCCGCCCGGCCCCAGCCCCGCCGCCGCCCCTACCTGTGCCGGCGCCCGCGGGCGGCTCGCCGTCCATCGCGGCGGCAGTCATGTGAGGCCGCGCCGGCGGCCGCCCTCCCCTTCCTCCGCAGCGCCCGCCTGCCAGCGCGGGAGGGCGGCGGCGGGGAGAGGCCGCCTCCCGCGGGCCGCCCGCCGCGCCGAGGCCGGGAGGGGGCAGGCGGCGGCCGGGCCGCGACCTCTCCCGCGGGCCGCCGCAGAGGGGCCGCGGCCCTGGTGTGCTCCTCGGGCCACAGGCCGCCTCGCTCGTGGCCGTCGCGTGGCCAGCGCGGTGCTGCTGCAGTCCTCAGCGATGTGATTGTGCTCCAGACCCACCGACGTGGTGCTGCTGCAGTCCTCAGCGATGTGATCGTGCCCCAACCCCACC
>NW_028185039.1:1234972-1239114 GCF_003343005.1 Rhea americana | reverse complement strand
CAGTCCTCAACGATATGATCGTGCTCCAATCCCACCAACGTGGTGCTGCTGCAGTCCTCAGCGATGTGATCGTGCTCCAGCCCCACTGATGTGGTGATGCTGCAGTCCTCARCAATGTGATYGTGCCCCAACCCTGCTGATGTGGTGTTATTTCAGTCCTCATGACGTGCTGATACTCTGGTCCCCGCCAATGTAGTTATACTTCAGTCCTCACTGATATGGTACTTCTATCCCCATCAACAAGGTGGTACTTCAGTCCTCACTAACACAGTAGTGCTCTGATCCCCAGCAACCTGGTGGTAGTTCAGTCCTTGYCAGCGTGGTGGTACTCCAGTCCTCACCAATACAGTAGTACTCTGGCCTGCACCAGCTTGGTGATACTCTGCTCCCCACCAACATGGTGGTACTCCAGTCCCTGCCAACACAGTGGTACTTCAGCCCCTATCAATATGGTGCTATTCTGTTCCCCACCAGGACTGTAGTACTCCAACCCRGCCTTGTCATTCTGGGGCATGAGGTCATGGCCAGAGATTGTGTCATGTTGAAGTACTCTTGCATTATGACAGCACTTCACAATAATGTCCCTGATTAGGAGAAACAAACACGTACTTCAGTTCTGAGGCCTCAAGGTTACTGGGAATATGTTCGCTTTCTCACAATAAGAGCTCAAACACTTGAGGGGGTAATAACCTTTCCCTGCTGTTGACTAGATTGCTCAAAGCACTGCTAAACCACTTCAAGATTAATAATAAATCTTTCAAACATCTTAAAGCATAGAAAAACTCAGAAGCGATCAGCTGGTGGGCTTCAGATAGGCTCTATTCCAAAATCAAATCAAATTTTAGCTAAAAAATGGAAAGGATCACTGTCATTCAGGAATGGTTGTTGGGAATGTGAACTTCTAGGCGGATTTCATTGTGTGCTGTGAAAAGGAAATAAATGCTAGGTAGTAGTAATTAAACAGACTGTTYAGTCACATAGCAATTGATTTAAGGGAGGACTGTATTTCATATTTTGAGACAGATGAGGTACCTGAGAAAACCTGTTAGTGTACTTTCTTTTATAGAGTTGCMTTTTTTCCTATGGCATTTAATTTTTGCTACTATCTGGTTATGGAATAGGATGTTTCCTCTACTCATTGTTTTTGATATTTTTGGATACATGTAGATTTTTTTGAAGTATCATTGTGGATAAGTTAAAACTGATACTAATAATTTTCCAGAGGAAAAACCATTGTAACATTTTATACTATGCCTCAGAAAGAATGCACTTATAAGCTAATAAAGTAGAAACAAATATTGTCGTATAGAGTAAAGCATAGAAATATAAACATTTGGAATGCAAATACACTTTATAAAACTGCATAAAATAAGAATTTCAGACACTAATTACTCTCATTACCAATTTTTTTCATTTCTTATACTATATTATTCTGAAATGCTGTTTGACACATACATATATAAAGCATACATTTTGCACTACGGTTTTCCTACAAACACCATTAAACAAGCAAGATATACAAAAATACATATAGACTCTGGATCTCCAGATTAAAGTGTTGCCAATTCATAATACTACTTCTAGTTTTTAATATCTGAAGTATTGGACACACATTCACGAGTTAATGTTCCTTATATGTATTAATCTTTGGAAGATATGTAATTATCCTCCCTCTATGCATAAAGAACTAAAACATAGAAATTATAAAGTGAGAATTTTTAGGTCTGAGTAATTATGATCATAGTTTTTCCCTTAAAATTTTCATCATTCTACAAAGATCTGAATGACTAAGTCTCCTTTTTCTTTTTACCTCTTGCCTCAGTAGCTATTTCAACAGAGATCCCCACAAGCGTGGGTGCAGACTAAAGCTGTTTATAAAATTAAAGCGGCATGGTATTATTTAAGCTGAGAGGCCCTTCAAACCATGTTTATACAGCAGCTGAGTGGAGAGTTTTGCATACTCAGCATTTCTGAAAACTAAGCACTACAAATTTTTTCGCCTGTATAGCATTTTTAGAGAAAATGAATGGAGGAATCAACATGTTCTCATTTAGCTATAGATCTCTGATTGGTCTTAAACTAATAAGCATAATTATTTATTTGGTATAAATAAAACATTCTTCACTGAGGATTGTTTTTGTAGTTCATGAGAGAAATCTTGAAATACTGTGAAAGAAATACTTCAACTGCAGAAATAATTTTTGAACAGGGCCCCAAAAAATGTGTTTGACATAAGCTGTTTAACTCTTCCTTTCTTTGTGTGTGATTGCAGCAAAGGCTTTTGGAAAACCTGTAGCATAAAGAAACAGTAATTTCTGGAGAAAGAAAAAGGGGCAAGTATCAGTAGATTCAGGGTCACAAATGTAAAATGTAATGAGTATGAAACGACATGATTCCTGAGGCCCCAACCTTTCTAAAAGTCATTCTATGCACATCCTATCAGTATTAGGTAAAATTGATATAGAGCATTAAAATCAGAGCTTACTTAATCTTTCAAAATTCAGTTTAGGAATCAGTATTTTTAACGCCATTATTCTTAGATCACACGTACTCAGCAAAATGTATGAGGCATTTCTGGTTTCACAGACATATTACAAGAAGCCATTCCTGATTAACTTCTTTCCCCGAACTTCTCACTGATTTCATGAAGAGTTTTGTATGTGGAATATTGCCAGGGATGGGCTGCAGCTTCCCAAAATCTCTGGTTGTAGAAGTTTTTCCACTCACTCTGAGATTGCTGAGTTAAGAATTGGAAGACAAAGAATAGCAGTGAGAGATAGCGCAGGGTTGGAGGGGAAATTTCAATAGAAGAAAGGAAAGGGGGTGGTAGGGAGGAAGGAAGGAAGGAAGAAAAAATAAAAGTTGCTGTAAAGTAAGTAAAAGTGCAAATAGCAGACTATTCAAAGGCAGGAAAAAAGGATCCAGCATTTAGATCCACTGTTTAACCAAAGTGATCGTAATAGTAGTTAGCTTGCAAGCAGCAAGAAAGGTTAAATGCAGAAATTGCCCATTCCAACAATACACACTATTTTGAGAGTGCTGAAACATAGGCCAGAGACCAAATACATGGTCTTGGAAGAGCCATGTGATCTTGAGGACCCATCAGGGACTGTGGATTGAAACACAGCACGTCCTCACCTTTGGAAAATTATACGCGTGTGATGGCAGGAGAAGCAATTCAAGCTTTGTTCTTTACATTTGCCTGTGTCAATGCCACTGCAAACCAGAACGTCACAGTCTGGTCAACTGCCATGAAAATAATGTGGGGGAAAAAATAATCACAGCACAGAGCGCCACTCCCCACTTCCACTCGTAAGCACGGCCCGCGGCGTGAACACCGGACGGCAAGATAGGCTCAGCCAACGGGATGTGAACGGAGTCAGGGTGACACCTTGTGACTAGCTGGTAAAATTACAAAACCGGCTTTTCTTGGCTTCATTTCTTAGATTTCCCAAGATTTCATCTAAAGCTGAGAAACGCCGTAGTGCGAGGCACGCGTCCCAACGCCTGGCGCTGCCCACAGCAGCTGCTCCGCCCTGTCAACGCTGTGACGCTTCACGCACGCGCGCACCCGCCCCGACGGCCCCCGCGGCGCTGCCCTGGGCGCCGCCACCAGGGGGAGCTGCGCAGCGGCGCGCGCGGGGCTGATGTGGCGGCCGCCGCCGGGCCGTACCATGGCGCGCGACGCCGCCGCTCGCGGGGGGTTCCCTCTCCCCGTGTACTACCCGAGCGTAAGCGCGAGGGTGTCGGCTCGGCACCGCGCGCCTCCCCCTCTCCCATAAGCTTGGTAGCGCCTTCGGGCGAGCCCATGGCGGAGCGTTTGTGGGGGGGGAGGCCGTAGACGTGTGCTGTCCTGTCGCCTCCCCCCTGCCGTTCGCCAGGGAGACATGTCGAGGTACCCAAAACTCAGGAACGCTCCATTTGCCGTCGATGGAGTTAAATGACATGGTGCCTTCCTCTTCCCGCTTTCCCCAAAATGGTTCAGCCGAACCCCACCTCGGGAGGCTGGAAGGAACCGCCATGTTGGACTCAACCACCGCGAGGAACGAAGCGGGGGAAGCCGTAACCGTTGTGAGCCGGGAAGAAGCGGAGGCCGCCGCTGGCTCCGCGAGCAGCGGGAGGCGAGAGGAGCAGCTCCCTTT
>NW_028185039.1:1219496-1234036 GCF_003343005.1 Rhea americana | reverse complement strand
TGGCAGCTGGCGCGCCCGCGGCGGCAGCGCAGTGCTGGCTGCGGTGGTTGTACCGGCTGCAGCGTCCCCTCTGTAGCAATGTTTCTGAAGTGCAATTTCTTCGTGCACATCTGTGCACCATGGCRTGCTCCTTAATCGCTGTTGTTCTTAAATTTACCCTTAAAATTGGAGTATCAACTTACGGGCTGTCCTGGCAAAGTGGAATCATCAACCTCTGTGTTTTCTCTTTGCCTCCAGTAGTTAAACTGAACTGTGCAAACAATTTCTAAATTGTTGATCAGATACTAATGAACCAGACTTCTTTGTTTTTTCAACATCTTCAGAAGGAACTCTGTAAAYGAACAGTGTGAATTTGAGAAGAGTGACGACTCAGTAAGAGTTGTCATTGGCACTTTGTGGCAAGGAAATATGGAGAAAAAAGGTTCTCATGTTTGAAAGTTCAGACTGAAGCTCTTTGAAATGATTGTATATTGACGTTTAAAATGACTGAACCACTGTGTAGTTACAAAAATAATTATGGGGATACCTAATTTTGGCATAAGGGAGTTAAAACTCTAATATCTTTGTTTCTTTCAGATGAGTCTTGATAAACTGTCCCATCTGGACAGCAGAAGTACTTGTCTGGTTTACCAATACTTGTTCGGACATATATGCTGTCATGGGCCTCTTGTAATAGTTATGCCTAAACTGGGAAAATAGTTCTTACAACATTTGGTAGTTTGTTCTTAAACTGTTTTTTTTGGCTGGCAGTGAAGCATAGGTGGTATATGTGCCTGCAGTATTCCAGTCCTGTGTTTAGTTTAATGGAAGATCAGGGAAGTATCATAAGTTAAGGAAGCATTTTTTTTCTCAGTTCAGTAGTCTGTCTTGTCTCTTCTCACTTGTGCATTTCTTAAAGCTACTTCGGCAAAATTACTTGCAGGAATGTGACTGGCTTCTTTTGTCTAGTCAAGTGTTTGTTGATATACCTTGTCTACATTTGGGATGATTATGTTCATTTCTTTCTTTCTTCTGCAAAATAAGGCAGATTTTCCATCCTTACCCTTTCTGTTATTAAGGATGAATCTGAATAACTTTTTCAGCTATATGAACAACACCATATTAATGATGAAATTACTGTTTTAAACTGCTTGTTTGGCTTTTCTGCATGTACATGTTACTTCTTGAGCTGTCATCTTTCTTTCCTCTTACCATGGTAACTCCCTATGGAGAAAGGCAGTCCATCAGTGTCAATGAGCCAGGGCTATAATGATAACTGATAATATCACATTTTTCAGGAATACTTGTGCTAGAGCAACTTTAGATTGGATCATCTCAGATATATGTTACTTTATTTAACTTTTTCCAGAATGATATTGGCACCACAGAACAATTGATCCAAGTTCAAGCAGGAAGGGATGTGTCAGATAACCACTTAATGGTGAATAAACCATTTAGTTCACATGATGGTAATGGTCCTTAAAACTGGCAGCTGAAGATAGCTGTTTACCCACCACACCCTTCTTTTTTGGTGGAATAAGAGCTGGTTAGACCAGCTTTTTACTCTTTGAAGGTTCTTTTTTTTACAGTTTTGAACTTAAATTAGAAGAGTGTGGTACTGTGTAGGTATTTGTCTTTCTTCTGTTACAGTTTTCATTCAATACAGGTGTATTGTGTGTACTTGCACAAGCATCTAGATATGTAAATAGGTTGATCTGGAGTCCTACAAAGTTTTCATGGGAAGCAGTTATGAAAAAAATGACTAAGGGAGCCTAAATACCAATGATCCTTCTATGTCTACTTCTTTTTCTCTTGAATGCTTATGTGAAAATGATCTTGCTGTTCCTTGTGGAGCATGCTTCCATCTTATATTTAGGAAAAAATCTAAGCTATGGAACTGTTGGATAAATAAGAAATTTATGTGTTGTCATTTTACTGTAATATCAGATTATAAAATTCCTTCCTTCAGTCCCTGAAGTCTTTTGTAGGCATAGGAGACACTTCAGTGCATGTCTCCTAAATCCTAATTAATTGATTATCTATCTCTAACTTCAGTATACTGTTAACTACTTGGAGAATACCTAAGTCCTGAAATAATATTTTAATATCCAGTGTATACTAGGAAATGAACTTAACTGCAAGTCTTCTGTGTTCATGTCTTACAAATCTGTAACACAGAGTTTGAACTTGCCCTCAACTTTGTAGCAGGGAGCTAAAAGAAGGAAGCAGGGCAAGGTATCCAAAATACATTCAGTTTTACCTTAAACCACTTTTAATCTGTGTAGGTAGAAAGTGCTACATAGAGWGTGATTTCCAGTAGCCATTGCTGTGCTTTGAAAGAAACTAACTTTTCGTTGTTGCRTGTTGAGTTTTGCCTTCTACTACTTTGCTTACTTGTTTGTTCCAAATAGTGCTCCTGAAGTCTCATCTGTGAACGTGCTTACTGGGACTAGTGCTTCTAGCTTGCTATCAAGRCTTTTGATCATCTTCAGTGATCTGTGTGGTTTTGTGCTATCAGAATATCTGTTCTTAACTCTGTTTCTTTATAAACTTTTTCTATACTTGAGTTTTTGTTTTCCTATTTTCAGTCTGCTACTCTGCTAAGGACTGTATCCTAACTTGTTCCTTAAAATTCACTTCTAGCAAGCCTTCCAGCTCTTCACTCATCTTTGCATTGTGCACTGTTCACTGAGTATTTGCCTTATTCTGCAGTGTGAATGAGATCTTAGCCATTCTTGAATAGCTAGTTGATAGTAACTTGTTTGAAGTCTTTTCAAAAATGGATAAAATATATATACATTAGGCTTGATGATATAAGTAACTAACCTTTTTCCRAATCCTGGAACTGATTTCCATTCATAAAACTCCTCCTCTTGCTTATATGCCAGTGCAAATAGGAGAAGTTTGTGGATGTAATCTAAAGTGCACAGAGTGAGTAAAATGTAGTAACATGGAAGATCATTCCTTTAACCTCTTCAACTTTCTTTAGTTGCCACCATTAATAGTAAATTTTCACAATTTCTGGGTCTGTGGTTAACATCGTTCAACTTTTTATTCGTAGTTTATACATAAACATGGACTTCTGAGTAACAAGTAGTACAAAGAGCAATATTCCGAGTCCTATAAAATCTTTGTGGTGCTAACATCTGTTTTTGCATAAATTTGTGAAGTGTATTGTCCAAATCAGAGAGACACGTGCAGTAATCCATTTGAGTTTAAACTATAGAAGGTTAGGTTTTCATTAGGTTGAAATTCAGAGTAAACATTTTTTTCCACTGCTAGACAYTTTCCAGCACTGTTTTCTGTTTCTGTTTTTAGGAAAAATAACTTAAATTCCAAACACACAAAAAAAGGTAAATATGTCTTTAAAATATCAACACATCTAATGCTCTTCATCATTTGCTCTCATATTTGAAAAAATTTATACATGTATTTAGTCTTTTTGCTGCTCTATGAATATGGTTTGTAGTCTGACTCTTCAAATTTCATCTTCATATTGCACTTCCGAAGTATAGTGGAGTACACTTATTTTCTGTCTAGTCTTGAATTTTATAGTGCTCTTCATATAATCTTACTGCAGATACACATATATGGTTACCAATATTTGGTCTACTTRCATGGCATATGTGAAATTTTCTGTCCTTCTTTTACCTGCTTTTCAGCACGCTTGAATATTTTTGTCATCAGAATATCAGTTTTGGGCCATTTAGGTACACAAAACTAAAAATATCAGTAAAACAGAAATATTCTGCTATTTGTAACTGATGTTTAGCTTTAGAACACGATAAGGGAATAATGTTAATTGTAAATTGCTGGAACATTACCAATTAGACCATAAAAAAAGGACCCACAATCTAGACAAGAATTAACATATACGTGTTTGAATGGGATAGTTAGGGGTAGTGTGGGTGGAGGTTTTTTGTTTGTGGGTGGTTGTTGTTGTTGTTGTTTTTCCCTGGAAAGGTTTAAAAATAACTTTGGGTTAAAGATATTTGGCAGATTATGTATCTCTTTGCTTAGTGATGCTGGCTCAATCTCTTAAAGTGATTTTTGATTGTTGGCCCTGCAGATCAGTACAACTCCATAGCTGGGCAATGTCTGAGAAATGTTTCAATTCATACATTAGCAGTGGGGTTCAGCTAGTGGATACAGAGTAAATAAAATTAACTTGAGGAAAAAATTAAAGTTAGATATCCCAGACTCTACAGGAGGTATATCTAGAATTCTACAGCATAAAACTAATACAGTGTTTTTGTTGCTGTTTCTAACTTTGTGCACAATTTACATATGAGCTGTGTACTTTTCCACCCTTTTTTCCCCAAATCCCAGTGCAGTATGCAAGCTGCCAGTGCAGAGTTACAATGTTTCTGAATGTTCTCAGTTCTATGTTTGTAAAACTTCAACTCTGTTGTAGTAAGAGTCTGTTCTCCTAGCAGTCTCTTCAGAATAGAAACAAACTTAAAGTGCAGCCACTGAACTGCCCATTGTACCAGCAAGTACTTTCTGAATTTATTAAATGATTTAGGAAAGGGGGGTTAGTGTGATTGAAGAATATCCAGAGTATGAAAAGGTGTGTGCTCATATTTGCTTGCTGCATGTATAATACGGCTTTTAGTGTCTTTACTTAGAATAGCTTCACTTTCTTGTTTAATTAAAGGTTGAGATGGAGCTTGATTTCTCAACCATAATTACAATGATGCTAAGACATGCAGAACTTCCAGTACAGAAGATGACTTTAAATGATGCTACAACTCTTGTAATACGGGAAGGAGGAACATGTTGCATTTCTTTTTATAATAGTCATCAGGTTATAATTTGGGTAGGTCTAATAGTCAGAGTTTGTGTAGTAAGACTTACAGATATATGCTTTATTATTAGCAATTTTAAGGATTTCAAGGGTCAGTTCCAGCTCCTGAAACAAATTAATAGTGTGATTGTTGATGTCTTTAATGTAAGGGATAGCTTTATGAAAGATTTCAAACTTCAAACAGTTAACTCTTGTCAAGAAACTAAGAAATCATGCCTTTCAGCAAGGAAATACTATTATGTCATTGTAGACTTATTCTTAGAACACTGCTGCGTGCTAAAACTTGAAGGAGGAAGTGCACGTGTTTTGGAGAATGTGGTCGTTGTTGGAATGCTCTCTATTCACTTAGGCTTTTTCTCTGATAAAGCAGAGCATTCATTCATTATCAGGATTCTTAAATCATGTTACTTAAATTCAAAGCAGTCTTTTCTTGTTATCCTTCTCGTTTTTCTGTCTTCTTCTTTCATGATGTAGATTGATATCTTAGTTTCTTGTATGCCTTTTCTTTGCAGAATTGCTTGGTGATGTACTGAAAGATCAGCCGCAGGAAGCAGATGGAATTGACTCAGTAATAGTGGTGGATAACGTTCCCCAAGTTGGACCAGACCGTCTTGAGAAACTGAAGAATGTCATCCATAAAATATTTTCCAAGTTTGGGAAAATTATCAATGAGTTTTATCCAGAAGCAGATGGGAAGACGAAGGGGTAAGTCATGATAACTCCTGCTGGAAGCGCTCTCTGTGTTCAGGATRCTTTAGTTAGTTTTGAAAAACACATTTCTGATGCTTTGGAAAAACCATTTCTTTGAAGTGATGTCTGAAGCCGTCTTTGACATACTCTGAATTTAGCTCTGCTAGGTTGTAGAGTAGATTRTGTTAGTGGCAAGGATGAAGCTGAATTATGTTTACTGAAAAATAAGCTRTGTTTTGAGGTGTCTGTGAATGAGCAACTACAGCAAGATTTTCAGTTTCTAGACATAATTTGTTATTCAGCTGGGAAGAGCTGCATACTTGCTTGATGCTAGCTGTCATTGCAGTTCTGTGTTGTGTGAATTTTCCTTCACTGCTTATTCTAGCCCATTTGCAGAAAGGAAATCAATTTCAGTTGGATATTGCCTGTTCAGCTCAAAAGCATATATATGCGTATGGTCGAAGTAGAAATTAATTGTTTTTGATTTTAACTAGTTAGGGACAAGAAGCTATTTTATAAATGTTGGGTACTGAATACAGAGTTCATTYCAATTGTTTTTTAGTATGAGCTGTTATGTAGTTATCACTAAATACGCTTTCATATTCCTTTGCTGCAGGTACATCTTTCTGGAGTACATGTCTCCATCTCACGCGGTGGATGCTGTGAAGAATGCAGATGGGTACAAACTGGATAAGCAGCACACTTTCAGAGTCAACCTTTTCACAGACTTTGATAAGTGAGTGCAGCATCATGTATCTTTGTAGCTTTCGGGAGTGATTCTAATCAGGAGTTTCTGCATCAAGTATAACCGATCAAATTGCTCTTGCAGATACATGACAATCAGTGATGAATGGGAAATCCCTGAGAAACAACCATTTAAGGATTTGGTAAGGTGTTTTTTTGAAAAAAATGAAAAAGTGTTTTGTGTAATATAAAATGATCACTTCATTGCTGTATTAATCATATCAAAATAGAAAACAGATATGCTAACGGTGTTTAAGTAGTAGCAGTGATCACATGGTCCTGTTCCTCTGTTTTCACTGTCATGAAGTGACAGGAGGAACAGTGGTTCTGCTTAGTAGTTTCACAATGGGTAAAAATTAAGGTAAAGAAGGATTTGCTGCAAGCCATTTGAAAAGGGAATTCTGAAAGTGTCTTATATAATTTTGAATGTTCAAGGCAAACTTCTGTGGTTGTTACCCCTAGTTTTGCAAAACGTCCTGTGAAGAAAGGAATCACTTGGGGGAAAAAAATACAACAAAACTAAATTGTTGGTTTTTTGGTTTTTGGGGTTTTTTTTTTGGTCAAGAAGTGTTGAATAGCATTAAACAGCTGGTCCASCTTTATGATCTGTTCTCCTAGTGTCCAGTAACTAGTGGTCTGTATTATTTAATTTCATTTTTCAAAATTTGTTTGCAGTGGTAAGACTCCAAAGTTATATGCTTTTGTATAAGACAGGCTTCTACTTGTTGGGTGGATGTTAATTTGRGGAACTTGTCATCTTAGCCTTTGACTCACTACTGATCTTTTTGCTTCTATTTCTCTTAGGGAAATCTGCGTTACTGGTTGGAAGACCCAGACTGTAGGGATCAATACAGCGTCATCTTTGAGTCAGGAGACCGGACATCCATTTTTTGGAATGATATCAAGGAACCTGTTCAAATTGAGGACAGAGCAGTGAGTGTCCTGGAAGTGCTGTACATTGCAGATACACTGTCAGTCTCCTTCAGTAGTTTTATACTATTTATAATACTTTACCTTTTGGGGTTTAAAAAATGAAATTATTTTTTTTCTGCTGTTAAAATGATGTCTTTCTCTCTTCTTCCTCTGAAGAATAGTAGTAAGATTGCATCCTCTAGAATCAGACTTATATGCTTAGATAGAAAAAGGTTTTGCTTTTGAAGGAATGTGGAGTTAACTGGTCTTCTAGCTGTCCATGATGCCTGATAGTTTCTTCCTCTGTATATTATAGATGATTCAGAAAGATCCRAAAGCCTCAGAGTCAGACTTTGAGGAGTACTATTTCTCATTGCTGAATATATGCTTAACTGGTCTTAAGTATGCTGCTTCTAATTGCTTTTTGCCTTTCTGCTGACTGTAGARGTGTTGAAGAGGAATGGAATAGCTGGTTTGGTATTAGCATATAAAAGGGAGAGTTTAGTGCACCTGTCTGCTGCCAGGAGTTGACTTCCTGAGAACCTAGGAACTTTTTCTTTCTCATGTAACCATTCTGCATCAGCATAGGAAGAAACTAATTCTGGGGTGGTGAGTAATCTTGTTCATGACCATAGTCACTGCCCCAGCTGTATGTTACTGATATCCCTCCACCTTAGGTGAAGGTCAGATGCAGTATCTTTGAGAAGTTTAGAATACTTCTGAGAAAGATATGTTCTCACAAGGACTGAAAGCCAATAAAAAGAAAGCCAAGCCTATTTTCACTGGATGTAGCTGTCTATTACTGTACAAAGGACATCACTATTCCTGGAAAACACTTTTGGTGATCAGTAAATTGCAAAGTTTCGATTTGCAGTTTAGAACCTGAAGAGTAAATACTGTGTATTATGTGCATGAAACTAAATATCACTCTTAGTGTATGCTTTCATTGATTCTGAAATACTCCTTTAGTAAATGGATTTGCAAAGTGTGATGCTGCAAGTCACGCACACTTTCTTTTTCCGTAGGAATCCACCATAAAACTAAATCTTTGTGTACATCTTTTTTCTTTCCCCAGCGGTGGACAGAAACTTATGTACGTTGGTCCCCGAAAGGTACCTACTTGGCTACGTTCCATCAGAGAGGCATTGCACTTTGGGGTGGAGAGAAGTTCAAGCAGATTCAAAGATTTAGTCACCAGGGAGTACAGCTTATTGACTTCTCACCTTGTGAAAGGTATAGACTATGACATTGGTTGGGGTTTGGGATCAAAATCTTGAGGCATGTATGTTATGATTGCTGTGTTTTTAAATCCCTGTGTATGGGTCTTAAGTTTTCCTTTGCCTTTGGAAGTGCTATTTTTCATGTCTAAATCTTTTTTTTAGAATGAGTGAAACTCTTTTTAAACTTCACRAAAAATATTTGAAGAAAATCTGGAACAATTGTTTGACAGAACTGAGTGCCAAGTCTTTGGAAGACGTTATCTGGGGAGGGGAACAGGGCAAAACAAATACCTCCCCCTTAATTTGGATGTGATGTCTGTTGTGTTAGATTTTTTTTTTAGTTCTTTGAAAAATTTTAATTGAGTAGCATCTTCTACATCTATAGTACAGAGTAAATTCCTTGTTTTCTTTCACTTCAGACAGCTCTGTGCAGAAGGTCAAAATCGGACGTAATCTGTCAGATGTTTCTTGTTTTGTTAGCTTTCAAACAATAGATACTTGGGAGTGATTTGATTTTATATTTTGTTGTAGTGAAGAGATACTATTTATTCCTAAATGGAGAAAAGCTTAGCACACCTATAGTTCAGCTTAGCAAAGGTCAACAGATATATATATTTGGTTCTAAAACAATAATGTTCTTGTGGCAAAAGTCCATAGTGAGTAATACTGTATTTGATGACTTCCCATTGTTTCAAAGATTTGCGCGTAAATTTAGAACCTCTTCAGCTAGAAAGATTTGAGGAGAATACCATGTCTTGGAAGCCTTCTCCCCCTCTATCACATTACTCTTATTGTTCCCTTTTCTCCAAAGGACCTTGTTAAAGAAGGTGCTGTTTGAAAGTGCATTGGGTTTGGATATTATTTGGATAAAAACCTGCTTGTGCAAACATGTTTCAACCATGAAACTAATTATTTCTTTTGTAGATACTTGGTGACCTTCAGCCCGTTGATGGACACGCAGGATGACCCTCAGGCTATTATCATCTGGGATATTCTGACTGGGCAAAAGAAGCGAGGATTCCACTGTGAAAACTCAGCTCACTGGCCTATTTTTAAGTAGGTTGAGCAGCAGTGGTAGAGGAGAGATTATATAGAGCAAGTTATCTTAGACTTTCTGTTTAGTAAGAAGGCAGTTCCCTCTCTAATGTTCTTTTCTCTTTTTATTTTCTTAGATGGAGTCATGATGGTAAATTCTTTGCTCGAATGACTTCAGATACACTCAGCATCTACGAAACACCTGTAAGTTTTTGCCCCCCCCTTCTTTCTTTCTTTTTTTCCTCCATTTCTGCATTAGAAGGTCAACCTTTTCCCTGTATTTTAACTGATACATTTTAATAATAAATTGTACAAGACTTAGACTTAAGTCTGTTTCATCTTGTGTGTCTTTCATGGATGAAGAAATGGTAGCTGAACCTGAGAGTAAACTTCACACTGTGCTTCTAGAAGGCCTAAAGAGCTCAATATACTACTTGTTAAGAGTCAATGGCATCAGTTATATGGCACTTCCCAAATCTTAATAGCAGATGAATGCCATAATTCCCAGGAGACATTATGAATTGCAGCCTAATCTTGTCTATTTTGCTTTTCTATTCTAATGCAGGCTGCTGTACTAAAAAAAAAAAAAAAAAAAAATCTTGGGTAATTGTGATATACAGATATTCAAAATATGAAAAAAATGGGATAAATGATTTCCTAATACACTATGTAAGAATGTTGCTAATTTGAAAATTCCCCTCCCCCCTTTTTTTTCTTTAGTCTATGGGTTTGTTGGACAAAAAAAGCTTGAAAATCACTGGGATAAGGTGAGTATGTTCCTGTGTAAAAATATCTATTCTCTTTAGTCGTAGTTTTTAAATATCTGGGACTGTATTGTAAGAGGGATCCTTAAACTGTTAGGTAGAGTAAATGACATATAAATGACTGTTGGAAAGGAAAGGAAAATTATCCATTTACTGATGTCCACAGGTGGCAGCTTTTGTTTTTTGAAGTACTTTGTAATACTGCTTAATCTAGGGGCCTAGCTTGGAAGACCTGTTCCTTGTGTATAAAACCAAACTGGAATGAAGTTTGCTAGGGAATACCTATTAGGATTTGCATGTTGGCTTAAAACAGTGTGTACTGTATGTGGCCTACTGACATGGAACTAGCTTGTTTTATGCATGTCTACGCAATAGACACTCTGATTTCTGAAACTGATGTACCTTTCTTTAAGGCAGTGAGAAAATTCAGTGTACCTGGGTGTGAGAGAGTATAATTTAATAGACAACATTTTTTTTACTCACCAGTTTAATGAGTCTATTTCTTAGACCTGTTGGGATTATTTAGTAATCATAGTTGGGGATCATACCTTTGCTTTATGCAGTGAAATCTATTGTTTTTATAGCATTAGCCCTATAGCAAGTTTAAGCAGTAGTTTAAAAGAGTTTTGTTGTGGTATGTGCAAGGTTATTAATGTGTTCCCAATTGTTTGTTTGCCTTTATTATTGAGAGTGGTATTTGTCTGCAGTTGAGCTTCAATATTGAAAATGGCTTCTGCTTATACTATTTCAAATTAAAAATTAAAATGGAATATTTCTAACTTCTTTGTGCATAGAGACTTTTCGTGGTCTCCAGGTGGTAACATAATTGCTTTCTGGGTGCCTGAGGACAAAGACATCCCAGCAAGAGTGACTTTGATGCAGCTGCCTTCTAGACAAGAAATTCGTGTGCGGAATTTGTTTAATGTCGTAGATTGTAAACTACACTGGCAGAAGAATGGGGATTACTTGTGTGTGAAGGTAGACAGGACTCCCAAAGGTACACAGGTGTGTGGATTCTGGTTTTGTTCATAAAACTTGTTTTTGTCTCATGCTGACATTTAAAAGACAGTAATGTAAGAAAATTAACATAGACAGAATAGTGTAAATTACATCATGTCAAAGCTATTGGAAAAGCTGTTCTCATTCGAATTTGAAGTATGGTGTGAGAAGTGCCACATGCACATGTTTGCATCTAAGATTTGCTTTGTGTTTACTGGCATCTTGGACTTGTTTTTAGAATGAATGAAGTCTAGACTTTCTCACAATTGTGCAGTTGTTGAATCCATAGGTCATGCTGTATATATATAACATATAACATACCATATGTTAATCTGTATTAATTATATTTTTTAACAGTCTGTAAAGGAACAAATTTTTGTGAAGAACTCTTACGTTATTCTTTAYCAGAACAAGAACTTAGAATGTGTTAGGTAAAGAAAACTAAAAATGAAGCATACTGAATATATCCACTTCCTTCTAGGAGACAAATCTCATGTTTTTGACACTCGTTACAAGTGCTGTCAGGCCACTTGTTTAGTCATTCTTCTATTTTTAGTGATTGAAATTTACTGTACTGTTTGTTTCTAGACTGAATAATGAGTTGGTTTTGGCCTTCACAGGGGGTAGTGACCAACTTTGAGATATTTCGAATGAGAGAGAAGCAGGTGCCAGTGGATGTGGTAGAAATGAAAGGTAAAGCCAAATATTTCCTTTTGATCTGTAACAGTGTTTTAGGCAACCTTTTATTGTAGGCATTTGTGCCTTTCTTAGTAAAGTCCCACCAACACCTGACAGTTGTTAATGATAATTAGGAAACAAACTCTTTTTCATGTGAATTACGTTATCTGTGTTGCAGGACTTCTTGTGTAAAATCTGAGAAGTCAAGCTTTAGTTGCTRTCCATGCATATAGTTGATTTAAAAAGTGGCAGAACTAAAAAGATCGTATTAATAAAATGCTAAGGCTGAAGATTAGTTTACTTGCTTATCTAGATGTATCCTGTAACAGATGAAAGAATTTGGAGCCAGTGCTTGTGACTATGACATGCTACCTGTGAAAAGTCCTGCATTTGCTTTATTAATCTTTGTTTTATGAGGTAGTCTTTACAGCAGAGTTTGTAATTTATGGTTCCTGTCTTCAGCATCTTGGTTTTCTTTGGTAACTGTTTGAAATCAAAGCTCTTTATTTTTTTTTTTGACTGAGTTTTGACTTCTCTTTGTTACAGAAAGCATCATAGCCTTTGCCTGGGAACCAAATGGAAGCAAGTTTGCTGTGTTGCATGGAGAAACTCCACGAATTTCAGTTTCCTTTTACCATGTTAAAAACAATGGCAAAATAGAACTGATAAGTAAGTGACTAAAAAACTGGTGAAAGGTGCAGATATTAAGCATTTTATGTGGCAGTAACCTAGACATCAGACTCGGTTGTAGTTTTGTGGTAAATAGTGTGACATTAGGTGTATACTTAACACTGTATTCTAGAAATTTGAGTTTCTAGTGACATCTGAACTGTTTTCACTTGGACTTGGTCCAAGATCTGGGAATAAAAGATTTTTTAGCCAAAATAATTATGTGGTCTGTGGGAAGTCTATGCAAGGCAATAGCACAGACTTAGTAAGCTCCCTTTAGATGTAATTTATGTCCAAGTCAAGGTCGTGTGGTCTTCTGATCTTCCTCCTCTTCTTTTTTCAGCTAGCTTTGCATGTTCTGACACTACTGGGTTTTGTCTTTAGAAGTGTAGAGCTAATCTTGTTAGGACTTACTTGCAGAGTTCAGAAACCTCTTTTGAGCAATAGRTGGAGTTAACTGCTTATGAACTACTAGAAGGCTATGAGATGAGACTTCTTTCTACATTTGCATTGTTTCCTTCCAGAAACATTTGACAAACAGCAGGCAAACACGATATTTTGGAGTCCTCAAGGACAGTTTGTAGTACTGGCTGGCCTCAGAAGGTGGGTATTTCACAGGTTACTGAACAGCATATTCATTTTAACACAGGAAAAAGGCAGGAATATCTCATTAAGATGTGTATAGTATCACCATGAGTATTCTTAACATAAACTTTTATAACTTCAAAATGGACAAAAATCTTGCATATTAATTCTTTTTTGATGTTGTTGCTGAATGTCTGTTTATATTAAGGCCTCTCGGAAGAATCTCCTTTTGCCCTATTGTGATTTGTCAGTTGGATTCTAATAGGTGCTTGATCTTGCTAAGGCTTAGAAGGATTTTAATTGCTTGTAAATTGTCCCAGTTGTATTTTTCTGCACATATTGCTATCAGTTTGCAAAAGCAAAGGAAAGCAAGAGATACAATTTCATGATGTGGCTTAGTTTTCTGTAACTTTTACTTGCTGTTTTTGCTACCTCAATCAAAGAATGAATTTTTCAACAAAATAGTGGATATTTAGAAACACTCTTCAGTAGTTTACTTTCCGAGTTAAACGTTGACTTTGGACAACTCCGGTTTGTACCACATATGGCCACACTTCTGTGTTTCTGCAGTTGTCATAGCCTTATTTACTCTAGGCAGTACTTCATAAGACAAAGTTGATGTATTGTCAGAGTTGTCAAAAATAATATACATCAAATATAGTGAAAAAGGTTTTATTTGATCTGTTGAGTAGTATTTGCCTTTACGTGTTTTCAGAAAAACCTTTCTCATCTTAGAAATTTGTTTTTATTTTTGATCTTGTTTTCACTATGTCTTAAATATGTCTAAGCATATGATTGGCTATACCTCAGCTATCACCTGGCTTCATTATGACTTCAAGAATAGAAACAAAATAAGTAAGGGTCACTGAACATAGAAGCGAAGATGTATAATGTGTCGTTCTTATGCTTCGTCGTTCATTGTGTTTTAAAGCCACAGAAACACACTTGGGATATTAGCATGTTTATTGGTTACTCTAAAGAATTACACTCGTAGTGAGGAGTTGTAAACATGCAGCTTATGGAATGCATGTAAAAATCAGGCTATACTAGTGTGTGAAACAATCTGTCTTGTTTTGTCTTTGCAGCATGAATGGTGCCTTAGCATTTGTTGATACATCTGACTGCACCATGATGAATATTGCTGAACACTATACAGCTTCAGATGTGGAATGGGATCCTACAGGCAGATACATTGTGACTTCTGTGTCTTGGTGGAGTCACAAGGTACTAATACTTCCCCCCCCCCCCACTCTTCTTACAGAGGTATTGAAAAGGTCTTCTGATTACGAAGAGAAAATAGACACCTGTACCTCTTCATATGTCATAACCTGCACCATAGTTTTATCTATTAATCTCTAAGCATTTAGCTTTGAACCATTAGCTTYGTTGGTTATCCAAAATAAATTCTGGAAGGACAGTTCATGAGTCTGAACTGAGTGTCCCTTTTCTGAATTGATC
>NW_028185039.1:1194133-1219316 GCF_003343005.1 Rhea americana | reverse complement strand
TTTTTTTTTTTTTTTTTTTTGAGGAACTGGACTTCTGCAGAGAAGGCACTAACAAGAATACAGTTGTTTTTTTGACTAATAATACTGACTTTTATATAAAAGACCTTAAAAGACATGGAGTAAGGTCTATAGTATTAAGTTATAGCTTATCTTGACTAAGATCGCTCACTACTCTTTCAGGTGGACAATGCATATTGGTTATGGACCTTCCAAGGCCGTCTGCTTCAGAAGAACAATAAAGACAGGTTCTGTCAACTTCTTTGGAGACCTCGACCACCTACTCTTCTCAGTGAGGATCAGATAAAGGTAGTGTATTCCACTGACTCCTTCCATTGATGTTGATTTGGCATATAAGCATATGTGGCTTATTTCTTTCTCAGGAGTATGAGATTTGAACTGTTAACAAGTTATGGAATTGCCTTTCTCCCTGTATTTGTGGAAAAACTTGCATATTGTCATAGAGGACCTCACTTCTGGGGATGACTGTAGATATTAACTGAAGTTCAGAATAGAAGCGATGACCAGTTGTGCTTACTGTTAGGGTCCAATGAAAAGTTATAAAAAAAAGAACAGAATAGAACTTAGCTATCCAGACTCCACTAGTTGCATGTTTACAGAAGCATTTATGTTATCTGTAGTTACAAGCCAGGAATTGTAAAGAAAATTATAGTGAAGAAGATTTGCCTGGAAGAGAGGTGTTTGCAAAAATGCTGAGCCTATCTAAAAAAAATATCGGTTGTGGTTGCTGGTTTCCTCGTTTTTCCCTTGTTGAAATAAAATTCCTTGTTTTACAGCAAATTAAGAAAGACCTGAAGAAATACTCCAAGATTTTTGAACAGAAGGATCGTCTGAGCCAGTCCAAAGCTTCAAAGGCAAGACACTTTTGGAATCTAATAATGTAGATGGAAATTTTGTAACTTATACCGTGTTATTTTGTTGTAATATGTGAGTAAAWTTTTTTATCTTGAATAACAAAACATCTGTTCTTATTTGAATCCCATTTTTTAGTGCTAATTCTAACAGGAAATTCAGACTGAGATGCTACTGAATTCTCAGCTTAAACAGTAATGAATCTGGAGAGGCACTGGTGATACCTCATTAAGCAAAGCTGCTAAAATTTGTTGGGGTTTTAGTGACTTGCTGTACTAGCCACTTTTTAATTAAAACCTCACCAGAACAAATTTTTGATTACATAGGAGAAAGATCTCTTGTGTTGGGGGGAGAAATGTCAGTAGAAGGTACATTCAYGAGAAAAAAGTTTGACTTTTTAACAAATGTATCCCATGTGGATTTGATGGGRGTTTATTATCTACATTTTCCTGCCTCTGTAGGAGCTCGTGGAAAGGAGACGTACAATGATGGAAGAGTTCAGAAAGTACCGCAAGATGGCACAAGAGTTGTATATGGAACAGAGGAATGAGCGTTTAGAGCTTCGAGGAGGTAAGCCACACACAGCACTTACAAAGACTTCTTGCTAAATAACTGCTACTTATTAACAAATACCTGTTCTGTTCTGAGAATCTATTCACTTTTTTTCTTCCTCTTATTTCCTGCCAAAACTAGTTTCTTCTCTCGCAGTTTTTCACTRTGCTTTTTCTCTTGAGTCTCAGCAAGTTTGGATTTTGCACAGGMGATCACTGATAATGCTGGCTACCAAATTTTTTTTGTACCTATATTGTGTCATCTTTCCCCCCACCCTTCCCCAGGCTAAGCATCATCTTGACCTTAGGATAAGACTG
Source organism: Rhea americana (assembly GCF_003343005.1). Classification (NCBI taxonomy): domain Eukaryota; kingdom Metazoa; phylum Chordata; class Aves; order Rheiformes; family Rheidae; genus Rhea; species Rhea americana. The sequence continues at coordinate 1,217,577 of NW_028185039.1, read as the reverse complement.
TAAAGCGGTTTCGGTGTTGMACTTAACCAAAAAATCCTCAAAACCCTATAGTGAGAGAGGCCTTGTTTGACTTTTGGATGTAATGAATCTGACATGTCCTTGTTCTGATTCAAAGCACCAAATACCTCTAATTTTCCTGCAATTTTAAAGAAATATTTAAGCACCTCAACCTTCCCTGGCTGCCATGTTCAGGGCATTCAGTATTAATGTTTTCTCCCTTCCAGGGGTGGACACAGATGAACTGGACAGCAATGTTGATGACTGGGAGGAGGAGACCGTTGAGTTTTTTATCAATGAAGAAATTATTACCATTGCAGAACCAGAGTAATCTACTAAAACTGTGGTAAGATAGCTTACCTCTCAGTGAAGAAAATCTTCTATACACTTTCAGTAGTGTGCTTCAGTGTGCACCTGTTTAGTGCACGGTGAATGTGTTAATTTCTGACTTTTTATGCTCCTCTGTGGCTAGAGGAGACRGACAAAAGCTTTTCTAAAAACAGTCTCAGACTTATGATGATCTGACTCAGTCAGATTTATGAGCTGTACTGAGCAGAATGCTGTCTCTGTCCTGTCTTGCCAGAGCAATCAAACTGATGACAGAGCCAGAATCARCTTTTAGACTCAGTATTTTCCAAACTTTCAAAGCTCTGTCAGTAGCAGAAAAACTTTTATAATTAGTACTAGATAGAAATTTGCCTTTTAGATTTTGTATTGATTCAAGACTGGACAGCTTAAATACTTTGATAAAGACCATATAGGAAGTTGACTGTGGATTGATTTAACTTAGACTAGATTTTTAAATATCCACATAAGGTTTGCTATCACTTTCTAGAAACATTGGTTAGAATTCCGGTAGTAGCAGATTCTCATGTATTGACTATCACTGCTTGTTGCTGTTCTTTTTGTTGTTGTTGTGCAATCAATACTTTCCCCAATTCCTTATTTGTGTATTCATTTTGTATATTTATATGTTGAATGCAGAGGCTCGTTTCAGCAGCTGATGTAGGAAGTGTTCTCTTAGGAAGCTTGAAATTGCTGTATTCACGAGGGAAAGGATTGTTTGATAGTAAAGGCACTTACATAGGACTTAAAACCTGGACTACATTCCTGTTCTGTCACAGAGCCTACATCTTTACTTAGGGAAGAGGCAGGGGAGACTGGAAGCATACCTTCTGCAGCTGTGAGTCACCCTACACCTTTTAGGCTCCAGATATCTTACAGAGATGAAGTAAAATATGAACAGTGCACCTCTTGTATGTGTCCAAAACCTTAATAGCCTTAGAATATTTAATACATTTGTGTCTAGCTGTCCTGATTTACGGTGTCCCATATGTGGGAGATCTTATATGGAGGGAAGAGGGAAAAAGAGCAGCCTAGTGTTTGGATTTAAGYAAGCATCAGTTTAAGAACAAGTGTAATGCAGACTTGTAACTTTTCACCAGCTAGGATCTGTGGTAAGGTTGAACTGTTTGTATAAAGCAAAGTAACTGACTCATTTCTTTTCCTTTTCTGCAGCACCACCGTATCTTGTGCTGAAAAGAGGTTCGTTCGTTTTCAGAAAGCCTACGTCAACTTTGGAATTTTTAATCCATATTCTCACACTCTGGAAGGGTGGCTGCACCAGGTTTTCACCATTTTGACACATTGTAGTGCCTTTAAATCTTGCTGCCTGCTGCAGTGGGATATTGGGAAGGCGCTGCTTTTAATTTTTTTTTTTATGAATTGTTTTTCTTTTTAAATCCACTACTACCAGTATTTACTTCCTGACTCCTGTGCAGTGCTTACCAACTGGCAGTTTTTCACTATTGCCAGTGAGGTGAGTTTCATCAGTGCACCTCTGTCTTACACACACACAAATGTTTTTGTTTCAGGACTCTTTTTATGTCCCAAGTGCATGGACAAGTGTTCATTTTGTTTGGAAAAAAGTCAGCAGAACCATTTTTCGTATGATGTGTTTTAGTGTGCTGAAGCAGCACTACAGTGGGCTATATCCTCCTCCTTTCAGATTGGGAAAGGATCTCTCCCTCAATGAGCTGAATATGGAAATAAAAGCAGACCTATACTAAAACCAGGCTGGCTATGYGTTGTTTTTAGGGATTCTTTCCCTGGATCACTAGTGTCAAACATACCCTGAGTAATAATAGTGTGTTTGCTATATTGAATCCACAGTTGTTTTGGGTTGTTTTTTATCGTGATTCCTCATTCATTGTGTTGTGTGTGTGTGTGTGTTTGTTTGTTTTTTGTTTTTTTTTTTGTTTTTTTTAACAATCATGTTACAACTCATTACAGGTTGATATGTTAACCATAGCGGAGGGACAGGAAAATGAGTGCATTTCTTAAGCCCTCTTACAAACAGATACTAGCCTCAGGAATTATAAAACTACTTTCAGTCTTATTAATGAGCACTGATGGAAAAAATTCAGAGAAATGCTCTCTATATACATGCTTTAGACTCCTTGTTACATATGTATTTTCATGTCTAGAGCCCCCTGTGTTAAGAGGGGGAAAAAGTGTACTTAGACCTGGTGGAGCAACTTCTTCATATTTGTCTCTATGAGCAGAAATTCTCTTTTGGATCTAGACAGAGCAGGGCAATTGCCAGCCTGCTGCTTTCCCTTGACCTGAAGTGGAAGACGGAGAGCAACCTCTGGCAAAGGGTAGCCCCATGCAGCTGAAAGCAGCCAACGGACAGTAATGTTTCTGCCACTCACTTTGCTCTGTTCTTCAGTAAACTTCCTGTGATAAATGCACAAAGCCCTCAATTAACTTCCATGTTCTCTTTGCTGGGAAGGTGCTTCAAARGGACTATTTTGTAATGATGGCCTTGACTTAAAGTTTCAGTAGCTCGGTCTTAAACCAGCGTGTGTTTTTTCTAGAAGTCTGTATTAGTTTCTAGTYTCCTGCTTTAATCATCCATATCCCTGTATATATGGAGTATGAATGAATAAAAGTTTTGTCCATAATATGTACCAATCCCTTAAATGGATTGGGAGGGAGGGGGGAAAAAATCTTTGCTTTCTGCCCAAACAGTACAAAAGGACTTCTAGCATATCCAGGTATTCTTCAGTAATGCCTTAAACTTCGACAGTAAAATGATCTAATTACCCTTTGATTGTGAAGACCTGTCTTGTAGACCATTTACCAAGAACTTATTAATCGTGAGTTTAAAGGGTATTTTTTTCTACCTCTATGCAATGAAGGTTTAGTATGCTCTTGTTTTATTCCTGGCAATTTTCATAGTAAYGTAATGCTAATGTTAAATGAATTGAATCCATCTCTCCTAACACTCTTCTCTGAAGTGTGCTAAATGTATGTCTTAGTCATCAGTGAGAAAACCTTGCTGCTCCTATGGGAACTTTGGAAGCCAACAGGACTGCTCTTGACCAGCAGTTGAGCCCTCTTATCTCTAATACTGGTATATCTGACGCTGTTCACTTAAGTTGCTGTCTTTTCTGTAGCATTTTTTATCTCAAATGCTTCTTGCAAATTATGTGTTACAGGAATTGCTTTATGGGTATGTTTTTGGTAGATAAGTCTACTTGGCATATCTCAGAGGAACACTAGGAACTGTACTGGGGAGGAAGCATCCTGTCGCATGGAATCCATGTAGGCTTAATGCTTCACGTGCTCTGTGCCATGGCTTTCAGCCTGCAGTCTGTGGCCCTTGTAAGGGCTTCTGAAAGCAGATCAAGAGAAGCAGGTTTCCAAGTACTGTATGCAGGCAGAAGAGTAGCAAAAAGCTTCCTACAGCAGTTGTACCTCCACTGAATGCCTTCAAGGGTCTAGAATTTGGGGGGGGGGGGAAGACACAGTATTAAATAGGATAGCCTCATCGTATTTGTCAGTGTTGTCTTTTTAAATATTTTAAGTGATTRTTTTTGAATAGCATGACTAACTTGAACAATTAGTATAATCTTGGTTCCTGAAATTGGGCTAGTCTTCAGTCTCATAAGCTTTATTTTGATCTTGTGATGAATAAACTTTTTCATGATTTTTTTTAACCACCTATGCTCCTTTAATGCAAACTTCATAGAGCAAGTTTTGCTACACTAAGTTTTAACCTCTTAAGTTCTAGCACTTTTTTCCATTAAAACTTTACTGTAACTTTTATGATAAATTGACTCTYTTAGTATCAATAAATAATGGAAGACAAAAGGATGAATATGTGTTTTTTTAAATAAGGCATTAGAACTAATGGACTGATGATTTAAAAAAAATGAAAAAAAAAAAAGTGCTGAAGGATTGCCTCCCTGAAAGTAAGTTATGAAATACCACTTGCATGAAGTGGCAATACCACAGAAATTTGCACTTAGTTAGGGGAGGTGGCAAACTGCTTCCTGACTGTCTGAGTAGTTGCTGTTAGTTCTTGTACAAGCCTGGAGGGTTGAGATGCTTCCAGCATGCTGCTCAGCTGAGCCACGCATGGGCTCCTGTACCTGGTTTTACTGTTTGCTCCCAGAGCAGGGAGGGGAGGAGAAATCTGGAGTGCTAGAGGCAGAAAATGAAGGATGTGGCCTGCTCACTGAGGGCGTATGCAGTTAAATTGTTCATAGAAACACTAATTTTGGCCTCCTGGATACTTGCAGGTGGGTCAGTTTGCTTTTGCCCTCATCTAACACCCCAGAGCTGCTCTCAGCCCTCTGTGCTATCCTCTTCGTGATTTAAGGGAAGATGCAGCTAGACCCTCTTTTACTCCAAGTGTCCTGTGCAAGATGCAATGGTCACATGCTGCCTGCAGCCTGGTGCAGCAGGGAGCTACTGCAGCCCCTTATCTGCCCTGGAGCCCTGTCCTTCGGTGCTACCTTCCTCCCGCCGTCCTCTCCCACTGGGAGATGTTCCTTCCCTCGAGGGTGGTCTCTGCTGGTGCCGCCTCTCAACTGTTCTGTCTCCTGCCACTGCAGCCTCCTGAAAGTCTCCATCTCTGTGCACAGCCTTGGACAAGTCACCCAGCCCTATGCTAGGGAGAAGGTCAGGAGCCCTGCTAGCATCATCTCCCAGCTCAGCCACACTGGAGCAGCAGCTTGTGGTGAGTCCGCCTGTGTGGGGCGGAACAGGAGGGCTGGGGAGGGGGAAGCTGGGTTGTACCCAGCCCTGTTACCCTCCTTATGGGGAGGCAGCTGTCCTAGTGCTCCTGGGCTCCGTGGCCCAGCCCCGCATTTGCTCTGTTAGTGCAAAGCTGTGTGTGATGTAAAGCAAAAGCTGAGCAGAAGAACCCTGCAAAGGAAAATGCGTAATAGGGGAGATGAAGCTGGGTAYCCAGGCAGGTGGTGGCTGTTAGTCCTCCTAGAGCAGGGCTTTACTTTGTGCCTTTGTTCTGTGTTTAAGCACTGGATTACTATACACAGCAAAGGACAGTTGGGATTATAGTCCTCTCTGTCCTCACCAGCACCCCAGGACTTCAGCATTTCACTGGGCTCATCAGGTAAGAGGGGTGTTTTGAAAGTCCTCCAGGTTTTATTTTTCAACCCTGTGTCTTAAACTGAAGTATTATGTTCTTCTGACTTTCACTGTGCTGAGACAGAATGGTGGAAAGACGGAAACCTCTGCTCAAAGGGAAATCTCTCTTCTAAAATAAAGTCARTAATATCTAGAATACCTTGCATTCCTTTCTAACACGCGCACACATCCCTGCTGCTTGATATGACCTTTCTCCACAGGCTGCTTGCTTGAGTTTGCTTTTGTTTTTCCCCTCGGTGGCTAGGATTCCTGAAAATGGTGATTAACTGAACTATTCTGGAAGTTAAGGCYGTCCAGGTGAGGCTCATGCTATCTCCTGTTCTACCGGAGCAGGCACCTTGGTGTGCAAGGTAATGTAATTTCTACCAAAACTTCTAAGTGAAGGTAGAGTTTGGCCCATGGGAATTAAGTGCTCATAATGGTGTCATTCAAACGAACATGTTCAGGCAGATGATGAAGCTAAGATAATTGTTTCGTTTTTCTGAACTGAAGATATCTAAAGATACAAAGGGAACCCATCCTGTATCATGATAGCAAAGGGATGTTGCTTTGCTGGAGGTACACAAAAGAATCRGACATCCTGGAGCGTTCTAGAGCTGGAGCTGCTTGAGGAGACCCTCATTAAACTCAAGCTGGCTAGACCTGGTACTGAGGAAATGAATTTGATTCCTCTAGAAACTAGTTGCTTGTATCTATATAACAAGGCAGTTCCAGTAATCGGGCACCCTTCCGATAAGACATCTTTTGAGTACGTTAGTCGTTGTTTTATCAGGATTAACTGTCCTTTCAGGAGATGCTGCTGCACTTTATGAAGGGGAAAAGAGACGCAAAGGTGAAAATAGAATTTTTCAAGTCTGTTACTCACTAAGACTCTCAAGGACAGCGTCTAGATGTGATTTATACTCGCCGTACCTGTAAAATCAGAAACTGTGGTCTTCTGTGGAGCTAGGCYCCAGGGTCTCACGCCAGGCATGTAGCTTTGAGACTCTGGGTTTCGTTATGCCACACTGTTTCTCTATTATTTCTCCTATAAACWTGACAAAAGCCCATCTATTTYGGCCTGTACGTTATTAATACTGTCRAACGCTACTTGTGTGTTTCACAAAGCAACCTCTGCGTCGGATTGCCTGCGTCTCAAGGTGGAGTAACCTGTTTCTGTAYAAAATTAACCTGCTCGAACCGTATCATGAGGCACTTGCAGTTAATTGCTACCTTACAATAGCTCCAGTCGTGCAATGAATTCGACATAAACAGACTTCTGGGCCCCCCGGGGATCTGCACAGAGCACAGCCCGCTCGCTTTGRTCTTGTTCAACAGGCTCATAACGATTACTACCTGGGATTAAATGAAAYGGGTACTTGCCGAAATGCAATTCCCCTTCTTTGCCGCAGATAACTTTAATCAGTGTTTTGGGAACGCGGTGCGAGCACGCCGAGCTCTAGAGCTGGCGGGGCGGCGTGCCCGTCTCCAGGCGCTCCCGCTGACGGCAGCGGTGGCACGGCTGGTTTCATCCTCCCGATTCCTCTGTCGAGCAGTTCGAGTCTTGCTGCGTTAGAGACAAGTTGGGGGAAGAGGGAGGAAGAACTTGTCAAGATAAAAGCACACGTCATGGGAGAATTAAACTGTTTAAACTTTATAAACTCCCTTAAAGTCTCCAAATCTTAAGGTTTTTAAGATTGAGCATTGGAACCGATGTGGCGAGAAGCAGGACGTGACCCTGGGGCTCGCAGGTAAGTCCAAGTGGCCTGAGCCAAGCGGAGGTGGAAGTGGGAGCCGCCGTCGCTGCCCGCCGGGCGGGCGAGCAGAGGGGGCGCACGCGAAGGGCGAGCGCGTGTCCCGGCTCGGGCTCTCCAAACCAGCCCTTGCTTCCGCATCCCGCAAAACGCTCGGCCTTGCTGCAGTGCAGCAGGGGGGCAGCTCTCCTCGCAGAACGCGCTTCCTTTTGCACCCCTCGCCTCCCGTTCAGGGGAGCAGGGACTGCAGGAGGTCCCGGCCTACCTCTTCTATGTCACCGCCGTATTTACGTGCTTCCGTGTCTATGTTTGCCTTCTTTTCCAATGTAAATCCAATTCTTTTCCATCTTGCTCCCGAAACCCTCCTGGACGCGTGCTGACTTTGTGTTACATCTTTCGCCTCCCGTACGCAGTGCTCCAGGGACAGCGGCCCGCAGAAGCAGAGGGCGCAGGTCGCTGCTTTCCTCTTTACGACTATCTTATGAACGTAATGTTTGTCTATCGCCTCGCTGGTGAAACATCTATTTTTATTTTTATTTTTTTAGCAGCCATTAACCTCACAAGGACGTCAACTTTATTTTTATGCAGCTTATTCAGACTCGTATCATCTGCCCTGGAATCTATTTTCCTCTAATGGAAATCTGGGAAGGAAATGTACATTACATTAGTCTGAGTAACCTTTATCTGTGAGAATGACTTTCTCTTAGTAATGTAAATAATTGTAATTATGAAAGCAAATGTTAATTGACTAGGCAATTGMAGTCCTTAGATTTCTTGGAGCGTTTTTGGTTACATCGTGTTCTTTGCTATTTTTACTTGCAGCTTAACTTATTTAGAGCCACTTCTATCTGCTTATTGATCCTAAATCAAAATTGACTGTGTCATTGTCTTATGTTTTAACCCTTCTGCACAACAGCAAAAGACTTATGCTTTTACAATACCTGCAAGTTAGACAAGGCGTCAGCCCCAAATTGCTGCTACTGTCTAATAGAAAAAACAAACTTCAGAGCAGCTGAAATAAAAGTGTTCACTAGGATGCATGTATACACCGCAAGCAAAATTTGCACATTGCAAGGCATCAGAGGGGCCCCAAAGTGCTGCAGACCAAATTTCTAAATAAAACACGCTGACCTCATTCTCCACACTCTGCTGTTGGCTGGAATGTCACATTACCATGTGCACATGCTTTTGTGTGAGCCTGTCTTGTACATGCAAATGGTGCTTTAGAGTTTGTCCTCAGGATGTTTCAGTTGTTAAGGTCTGAGCTGGATCAGCAAGAGCAAAAGAAGGAGAAAATGGCATTCTGGCAAGTAAAAACTTGYTGTTCGGAACTAGAAATGCTCATTGGAAGCTTACAACTTTGCAGAAATCGCAAAAGAAAAAGAGAAAAATAAGTCTTGACAYTAGCAGAATAGCTATGGGCGCTTGTCCTAGATACTTGTCTCTCCTGAGCCAGGCACACCAATGCAGTCATTCTGTAGGTTAAGTGGTGGCTGATCTATGCTTTAATTGCTCTCCTAATGATTTATCTATCAGAGAGAGAGTGAAAGCTGCCCTGGTGTATAAGGTACATGGTTGTCTATCCCTTCTCTTGAGGCTTGAACGCTTCTGTATGTCCCAGCGGAGGAGAAAGATTACCCTTCTCTACTATAATTATGTGCTATGATAATTACGTATCAAAATAGATCCTAAGGTATCGAAAAGAAACAGAACCAGTTCTGCAATCTGCTGTAACTCTTCTCCCACCCTTATTTTTTTTTTCCTGGTAAAAGACAAATGGGATGAAATTACTGCCTTTGAGTGATACAGGTGTGTCTCAGTCCTTCTGCAGGCAATGCTTCGGAAGATGACTTTGAGCATTTTTGCTACCAGGAACTTGATTGTTTTCCTTCATAGTTCCTCTCTTTGTATCTTGGCTGAAAATAAGAGGTCCTGTCTCCCCCTACTTGCATGAGGTTTAGTTGGGTGTAACGTTGCTGTAACTGTTGCCGTTACCCAATGCAGCAACTCTTCCACTGCACTGCAGACCTCTAAGGTGTTTTGCAGCAACTATTAGCTTTCTGATAACAGAAGCTGAGAGGTCAGTTGTAAACCAAAGTTTACAGTTTGCCACATAAACCTGCAGTGCAACGTTCCTTCAGCCAAGAGATGCTAGTGATAGTGCTATACGAAATCCTGATAGGCTTACACAAACGCAGAAGCTCTTCTGACTTTGTTTTGTAATAGATGGTTGTGCTGTTAGACCCAAGTGAAGATTGAAAAGACATTTTGCGAGCTAACAGATCTTGGGGTGTTGGGGGGGGGGGAACATTTGTATTCAATATGTTTTTGACCACACAGCAACCCAGGTAACACGCTTCTCATTCACAAAACGCCTGAATATTAGAATTGTTTTCCCTGCTTTGATGAAAAGTTTGGCTGGTGAATAGAACTGCATTCCTCAGGATCCATGCGTCCACATAAAAGGTGCTGGAGGAAGGAGGACCGTAAGTGTTTTTCCCTTTGTTAGAGAAGGTGGGAGATCTGCAGTGCTCAGCCTACCCTCTCGCTTTCCCTCACTTGGATTACCAAGAGGCAACGCGCCTGAGCAGAGATCAAGGGCCAGCTCTCCTGAGCGCTCTGCTGGATGAGGTCGTTGTCGCGTTGGTTGGCTCTGTCGTTCATGCTCTTTCTTGCACTTGTTTTATGTGTTAATGAAGTTCGTTTTAGAGCCCTTATTGATTCATGTTTTGTAGACAGATTTGAGTGCAGTAGGAAGATTTCATCAGCGCCTCTATTTTGTGATCCCTGTAATGTGCTTGCTTTTCATAAGCAATTCTGGCATCTGTTCTCTGTTTCACATGAGATTTCAATGCAGCACCTCTGTATGGTATCTGAGACACACTTTTGGAGACTCAGTGGCACTACTCAATAGAAAGGATGAGGTCAGGAAGAGAATTTACTCCCTTCCTTAGCAGACACAAATCAAAACCAAAGCATTCCCTGTTCAGAGTCAAAGAAAATAATCATGTTTGAGGGCATTTATTTTAGCAGGGTCCAGTATCTTGCCCGCCTTTAGAAAATTCAATAAATATCTTTGCTTTTCTACTCACTTTGAATAGGAATTCAAATGGTTCACGAATAGTTTCAGAGCTCAGGAAATTTGTTAAATATAGTGAGAAAGCCACAGCGAATACAATCAGGTATAGATTATTTGGACAGCTGTTATGCCTGACTAAAAGTTTATGCTCTTTTGATTGAATTAGGAAGAAGTATATGTGTTCACAACCAAAAACCTGATAAAAGGAATCATTTTTGGCTACAATGCAACCACTTTTGCCTGTGGTCCAACAGGTAAGATAGTCATTCCGTTTGTACTGCTCCAGATAAATAAAATATATCTCTACAGACTATAAGTGAATTATAATGCCAATTAATTGCTTACCTGAAGGAAGACCAAAGCATTAAAATATCATTCCCAAGGGGAAGTGTGGATCTTCCTCAAATGCTAAAGCAACAGCAAACTGTCCTAACTTAGAAAACTCCCCTAATTAGGACGGAATTCAGAGGAGATTAATCTTCCCATTAAAAAGGAGTAGTAGATGAGGGCATCTGTATGCAAGCTAAAGACTGTTTGATCTCAAGGGAATAGATGCAGCTGCAGAAAGAGCCTGCTACAGACTACATTAAAACATTTCTATCCTAGCTCTAAAGATTAGGCAACTAAACTGTCTACGTACCTGTCCATCTGCAAGGCCTTTTCCTACCCCTTTCAGAGGGCACTGCCATGTCTTTCTGTGGCAGTGTCACTGAGGCAGGAAGAGGCAGGAGTAACTAGATGAAGTTAAGGGAAGAAGGATAGAAATTGGTAAGAAAATGGACTTTGTCCATATTGGAAATCTGGTTACATGGAAGTTGTTCTTTGCCGCTCTTCTTTGTATCTTTAACAGGAACAGGAAAAACCTATACCATGTTAGAGACAGACTGTGAACCAAGGATTTACATCCATACTCTTGATGAYCTCTTTATGATCCTCTTGATGATCTCCATGTCCTGCATGGAGGTGAAGTGGCAGGATGCTTTGGATCCAGACTCTGAGAGAGTTTAGCAAGCCTCTGGGAGAGGGTGACCTGGGAAGCAGGATGCCCAAGGCTGTCCATGATGCAGCGTTACCCTTAGGGCTCTTCCCAGATTATCAAGTGTACATCCATGGACCAGATCTGGGCTGCRAGAATTTTGTTCAGCTTGGCAGGGGCAGAGCTGAACAAAGGTACGGCCTGAGCTCTGCATCTTCGTGTGAGACAAGGCTGGATTCCCTGGCCTACTGTGCAGGGTTTGTCTATGAAAGTACACCCTAATTTCAGGGGAAACGGAGTCTGTGTCTTTGTCTGTTACTTTAGTAACAGTAATGTTATAGCTCTGACAAACTAAGAATATAGGCATGGCAAAGTTTCCTGACATTGTAAGGTAATAAGAKCTAATATCTAACATTGGTAATATTAGACCAACTAATATCACTGGAAAAAAGTAAACTAGCTTTTGGGTGCAGCCTTTCTTCAGGTCTGAAAAAACAGTGAATTTCACGGCTAAATAGAGGCTGAGGACGATTGCTTTGAGTTCTGCTARGCGTGTATTGGCTATGTCTTCAGCRAGGAAAGGCAGCTGGTACCTGTGGGATGGCAGGGATGCTGGTGGAATGGAGAATAATTAAGACAATAATTGCTTTGACATTCAAGTCCTGATGCTGGTGATACTGCATGTGCTCCCTAAGTGCRGGCCCACCGTTCTGAAACCTGCGCTTTGTCTGTTCCTCTCCACTGCTCACCAAAACAGACCCAGAACTGAGGCAAGAGAATGAAGGAAGGAGCCTAGTTTCTCAGTTTTTGAGACAGCAAACTCACAGGCTTGTTGAAGGTACTGTACAYTGCAAGTCATTGCTGGTATACTACCCAAATCAGACAGTGCTTGAGAGCTGACCTTTGTCATTTGTATTTATCTGTGCGTTGTCTTTATCCAGCTAGTAACGTTACTCCATGGGGCTTGCGTGGGCTTTGCAATGAAATCAGTACTTGACTTGGACAGTACAATCTCCATAACAACTATATTGTCTTGCGGCCCGTGACACTAAGGACAGACCTCCTACAGGGTAAAGGAAATCCTGCAGTTTTATGTCATGTGTTTTTAATCTCATGGGCAATTAGCGACTTCTGTAAGCTTATAGAAACTTAAAACTTAGCATGTTTCATGTCTTCTGCCAGATTTGGCTGAAACTGGCCAATAAACGTGGATGCTATTGGGGCAGGAGGAAGAGCGACTGGCAGTGACTGTGTGCTGTTACGAGCCTCCTCTCTCATAGGAAACAAGGCAGACCACAGAYGTGCGCTTTGTTATTTTATGGATCCTTTACAACTTCATACATTAACCTTACCTTAAGCCTTGGTGCTGAACCTACCACTGTCTCTGCCTGACAGATGTTTTTTTCAAAGGATAAGGGCAGGATGGATAAGGAAATAGGGATGGAGGAAAAGTGCTGACTTCCGTTGTGGGTAGAATTGAGAAGCTGCCAATGTTTTTGTGGAAATGGAGATTTTCTTGCAAAAAATTCTTCTTTAATAAAAAGTTAACTACTTATTGATTTTGATGTTGATAGATGGAGGTCCTAATGAATATCCTTCTACCAGAGTTCCTTCTCTGCTGATCAGAAATCTCCACTAGAATCTCAGCAAATTTCTTGCCAAGCACCCAGCTTCAGTGTTTAATGTGGAGCAGTAAGCCACTGTCACTTCCATACTAAAACATGGCAATGTTGCATTTTTCTAGGACTTGTTAGTGGAGAAATAGATTAAAAGAGGGCAAAGGGAGAACTGGAAGATCTAGCAGATGAAGGAAGCATAAACTTAAAGTGGGGGCAGTGCTGCATGGCGTAGAGTCAGTGTGAGTGATGCAAGAGTGATAGAGGAGAAGAAAAGCAGGTGAAAGGAACAGMCAAAAGGTGGAGGCAAATGGGTAGCACATGAGAAAAGGAACATGAAGGACAAACTGGAAGGGCAGAATAATGAAAAGGCAGAGGATGATGTGCCAGGTACAGAGCAAGATGCAGAACATGAGGAATGATGGATGGAGAACAGCAGGAAGGACAGTGAATGGGGGATGACAGTGGCAAGACTGGGCTTGGAAGAGGACCTGAGTACCTGCAGGGAGAAGGAATAAAAAATGGAGTCCTGGGAGTGAAGAAGGGTGAACAATGGTCTACAACAGGGTTCTTGATTTTTATCACTTGTGGATCCCTTGGTATTTTCCCTGTAGGATCAAGGATTCCGGATTTTCTCTGTTAGYCTTTGTGGCTCCTCCAAAATCTGTTCAGGGCCTGAAAACCACTAATCTGCAAACAATCTCTGCAAGCACGAGGGCAAATTTCCCTTTGCTGCACTATACAGTGTTCAGGGCCTTGCCAACTAGGAGAGGAGTTTGGTTTGCCCCCACTGTACTGATCRTGGACTGTGGGACAAATAATCAAATCTTCTGTCTTGTCAGGTAAAATGTAACCTGCAGAACATCTCCCACCACATTGAACAGTACACCAGCACCATCATGGACCTCTGCAGAGAAGCAGGATGCCTAAAGACAAAAGGATTGAAAACCAGGAGGAGGAGAAAAGTGCAGTCCACTCTCACAACAGGGAAATGCAAGGTAAAGCTAGGGGCAAGACCTGCCCTGGGGAAATCCAGAGGAATGGGAGTGGGAGAGGAGCTGCGCAGCTGAAGCCGTTCTGTGCGAGCTCATCTCTGATGTACCGTGGGACTCTGCACAATGCAGTCAAACTTCTCAACGTCTTCCTGATGCTAAAATACGATAAATTTTATGTGCCTGCACTAGAAAGAGCTTTGACAYCAAGCAGTGACATTGGCTGCGGGAAGTTCTGGCTCCTGTGGAAAGGTGACTGAGTTTGGAGCCTGCGTCATTACAGGTTCTGGTGCCATGTCAGAACACAGAGCTCCACTGTATGGATCACYGCACTTCATTTAAATAAAACCAACCAAACAAAAAGACTTTTAAAACATTGTTTATTCTGCTTTGAGGATTTTTCCTTTGGTCAGTGAATCTTGCAAAGAATGAAATAAAAATAGTCAAGTTCTCTGATAGACAAGACCTGAGACGTATAACATGCCTCTGCCACCAAAACCCAAGGTAATTTTCAGACAATTTATAGAGGACAAGGGCAGAAAATTGATACTCTTTTGGAAGGAGGGCAGGTGGAAAGGAGGGTAAAAAATGTCCCTGCAGTGCAGCCTCCTCTTAATATTCACCCAAGCATCACTGATGAAATCTATTTATTATAATCTATTAAACAATCATAAAAATATAACAGATCTCTTAAGTATATGATTAACTTCAAGAATCTGCAGAATGAAGAGGATTCCTGTGAAGGAATGCCTTGTATCATGTGAACTGGGTGGCTGGCTCCTAGAGAAGCTTCACGGGGACTTGGCAGAAGTTGATCTAGCCTAACATCAGATCAGAAATGTCTTCTCCTGCAGCAGAGATGTACCAAGACTCTGAGGCACACAGTCAGCAAGAAATGAGCAAGCTGCGGGCACAGCTGACTTGGGCTTTCAGAGAGCAAAGGGAGCTGTGCCACAGCCTGATGGAGCTGGAAAACACCAACACTGARCTGCAGGTTGATACCTGAAGGCACCTGCTAACAATCACAGAGTGAGTAGCTCCAAACTCACCATAAGAAATGTTAATGTTCTATGGTTCCCATTAAAAAATGGTAACGATTTCATTAGGAGAGCATCTCTTAATCATTTTAGTGGTAAGCCTGAGTGCGGGCTTGAGAGGTTTACCAACAAGGAGAGAGCAAATGTGGAGCCTGGTGGCAGGCAGAGACACTTCTCAACTTACTGAAGCTGTGGCCCCCRCAGCACAAGAGAGAGCCCGTATCTTACATCAAGCAAGAAAACCACTTTCTCCATATATGCATTCTTGTGCTGGGGGGACAACAAGGATTTAGTAGCTGTTTTATGTTAGGACTCTTCAAGAAGAAAARGCTCACCTAAAACTATGTAACTCTTTATCTGATCTTGTTTAGAATTGATAAATTTCTACCAGACTAGAAAAGCCATCCAAGAGCAACCAAAGGCAGCAGTCCCTAAAGTCAGAAGTGCCTCAGATAGTCCGAGTCACTTAGATCCGGGTTTACATGTCGGGAGTCTACCATTTTTCCCATACTTAGCTTTCAGAGGTATCTAGCCCATAGGAAATAAGGTATGCAAGGATTAAAGGTGGTTTAAGTCCAACAGATCAGCCTTAGACTAAGGCACTACCTTTGCAAGAGCCAATTCCCTTGTATTTGTGAAGTGTTTTCCATGCAGCACTGTATTTGGGCATAATTCCATGTTGGAGACTGCAGCATCATCCCTTTCTTCTAGACAAACTATGACTAAGTATCAGTTCCCTCTTGTTACTGGTAGCCGTACACCTAATGCCAATTTTATATTCCCTTAGGAGCTGGGTCACTTGTAGCTAAAACATCATTCACTGTGTTGGAGGTATTCCACAAATACAATTTGTGATGAGGAAGGGAAAAGTGTTATTCTCTTGTCAATGTAAAGACCACACAGAAGGCCTGTTTTAAGTCTCCCCAAATGTGAGGAGGCTGATTGCAGTCTTCTATATGGCCTGCTCAGCTGCAGAGCAGTCTGGAAAAACTATAAGTTCTGCTGCTGTCATACAGGAAGAAAGTTGGACAGATGCAATGAAAGGCTATGCCTGCGCTGCTATTGTTCGAGTTAGGTCACTCTGCCCCAGAATTTCTTTTCTTTTCTCGCTGGCAACTGGGAACAAAAGAAGACGTAGCACGTGTGCAGGTCTGATGAGCTGGCAAAAGAAAGGTGAAAACACACAGGAGGAAGACAGAAGTGGAGGGCACAGATTCACCTGAACCTCACAAAGTCATGCTGGCAAGAGAAGAGATCAACCTGTTACTGGCAGAACAATGTAAAATAGCTGCCCTGAAGGTGAGGAGGTGAAGATGCCCTGGAGATCTGATCTATGTTGAATGCGAGCCCGGGGCAGGATGCCAGCAGCGTTAATCATGCGATAATCTTGTGGCTTAGGGCTGGCACCACGAAAGCAGCGTGGCACCTATGTTGCAGCTGGGCTCCTACATGTCTTGGGCTGGTGGAGGAAACAGAACGGGAACACTTAAGTTTACACCCTGCCTCTCTCTCTGATTTGTTAGGATTGGGGCAAATCACAAGCTCTCTATTTGGGTTTTCCCACCCGTAAAATGAGATGGTTCTTCCCCTGTCTCTCCTTTGGAGATGTTCTGAGGGGTTATCWTTCAATGGTGGTTCAGTATTTTGGTAATTACTTTTTTTGGTAGCTAACATTTAACAAGTATGAGCTTCTCTATGCAAGGATGATATTTGTGTGTATATTCAGCTTGGCTGAAACATGATGGCTGCTACCAGAGTAAGCAAAATACTTCTTGTGGGATATGTTAGTTTAATCTCAGCTGAAGGATGCAGCAGAGGTTTGCTCAGATGCCTTCATTACGCCATGAGGCTGAGCTGCCTTGTGAAATTCTCAACTCTCTCTTTAGAGCTGGAGCAGCATTTAGCAAATGCTAAGAAAAAAGCTTCTCAGATGGAGACAATTTTACCTAGACAAATCACCAGTGAGGATCTGTGGGAGGTACTGAGACTCCTCTGTGGAGCCCAGGAGCTTGAGGTTGGCAACACAGAGCTGCAGGCAAATACACTGTACAAGGAGGATCTATTGTGCCAGAAAGAATTTGTGATCCAGGGACTGCAGCAGCATATGTTGCTCTGTGAAGAAATTATTCAGCAGTGGCAGATAGTGCAAAAAGGTAGAACAGCAGCTTTGCTCCTGCTCTGTCATTATCTGRGCTTTGCTTTCTGGTGCCAAGCTGGGGAACCATCCAGGCAGAAAACCTTGTYTCACCTGTGACAAATGCACAGTTTGTTTAGAAGTGATCCTTAACTCCCTATCTCCACTCCAGCCCAGGACATCTCTGTCCCAGAGATGCTGGCAAAGTTGCACTGCCTGCCCTCCTCTGAACTGGAGGAGGGGACGCTGAGCTGCCTGCTCCTGCTACATTCAGTGATGTCCAGCATGTTCAGGGTGGGGCAGAGCAGACCCTCGCATTAGAGAATACACAAGGCCATAGAGTCATGCAGACCCAAAGCCAGTTTGGGTCTTCGTGCCCATCAAGCACTGCACAGGGCTTTCCTTTAYGAACATACTGACTTCATGGAGCTCTGCTTTTCAGACCTTCCTTTCAATTCAGAGAAGTCTTTAAGGCTTTTAGAGACAGAGAAGGACCCATGCACGGCTKTGCATAAGCCAGCATGTTCATCCTCTCAGTTGTTGCTTTGGATTTGAAAGAGGTGAATGTGGCCTGATGGCAAACAGCAATCCAAAGGTTATGTGGCCAAATGCGCAACTCCCCCAAGTGATTACTGAAGCCGGCCATCCTATTTGGAGGCCTCCATTTGCCCACAGCTTTGGGCACTGATGTGCTTGGGTCTTGCCAGTAGGAAGGGAAAAGATGCTTTTGAAAACTTGCATATGTTCTGAGACTGTAAGGGGCTGCCAGGAAAATGCCACAGTCCTGAGCAAGAAATCCAAGCAGCAGTGTTTCTTGTTTATTATGACTATCTTGAATGAATGGGACAAAGAGTTGGGTTTCACTTTGAATAATAAACTTACTGCTAGTCATGTTGTTATATGAGAGATTAAACTACTTTGGGGGCTCCTTCATAGGGGAGCAGAGCTGGTAGCAGGCAGCTGGAACTACTGAAAAGAGCCTGTGGCATCAAGAGCGTCTTTGTGGCCACAGACTGGGAACTTGGGCTTAGGGGAGGAATGCTGTTCAGCATTCCACGATTCTTTCCTCTTCCTGCAGCCCCAAGACAGCTCTTATCTGGATCTAAAAAAAAGATGAGGTCAGAAGGGGTCTACCTAGGAACATGAAGGTTCTTCCCTGGAGAGGGAAGTTTGGTGTTCCCTCCGTTATCCTGGAGTCAGACAGGTAATGTGAATCTTGCTCGTTATTAAGACCTATTCCCTATGGCATGGTAACCTGTCAATTAATTGCAGAGGTACTGGACTGGGGCACTCTGGTTAATGGCGACTGCATTGCAAGACCAACTTGACAGGCAACCTAAAGCACCAGAGACCTCTGCTGAATACTTGTGGGATGAGAGGAAGAGGTAGAACCCAAAGCAATACAGAATTATCTCCCATACAAACATTCTTGCCCTCCCTTAACTATAACAATAAATCTTGACCTTCCTTGCTTTTCAGAGMCTAGGTCAGAGGCAGTTGGGAAGAAACTCACTCCTTTTGTCAGGGAATCACTCTCCCTCCTGAGTCCTGGAGTCCCTTCTTGTTGCATCCTGTATTACTGGGTTTACCTSGCTTCTGGCTTTTCCCACATTAAAAGCTCTCATCTAGGTGTATGGTTTCTGAAATTGCAGTAAGACCATCATGCTTTCATCTCTCTGTTCATAAACGGCCTGTGCTTCCATCCATATTAATGTCTTTGTATATTCTTTCCATARTGACAATTACAGGTCACCTAAAACTATGTGTTGTAGGAAAGAGGAGAGTCTGGATACTCATCTCATCCCAACTTTCTCTTGTTCATGCAAAAACAGAGTTCAGCAGGTCAGTGTGGTGGCAACTGAATTCAATGCACATTGGTCATGGATAACACTTTCCTCTCGAGATGGCAGAACATGCATAGCAGATATTGTACGTAGGGAAGGTAGACCTTGGTAGGCAATAAAATCTATTCTAGGAGCAYTGTCCTTGTGTTTAAGGCATGGGATTCACTTAGGAGGCTAGGGCTGAGCTGTCACCTCCAGCCTGGATTTTTCCCTCAGTTTCCAGTGTGCACAAGGGAGACCATAGCACCTTCCTAGTTTGCAGGGAGACAAAACCTGACAGGCTGATACTGCAGTGATGAGAGTTGTAAACAAACAGATGCACCTTGCAACACATGCTCTAGTGTGAGGGGACCTGTCCAAGATTACCAGCTACTTTTACATTACAAACTGATCCACTGGGCTTTGATCTGTTGAAGATTTAGAGAGTGATTTCACTTAGCAACTCAGAACAGGAAGGAGAAGCAGGGGCTCATCAGTCTTGCTTGCAGGTTAACTAATATTGTAGCCATGGCTCTATACAGATGGATAGACAAAAGGTTTTGCCTTGGTTTAGATGCAGTTATAACAGTATTTCAGGTGAAACATAGTTTTCCAAATGTTTGTGAATATTTTGAAGAGAAAAAAAACACAAAGCTTTAAATAACAAGCAAATACTGAGTTTTTAGGTTGCCATTGCTTTGATTTTTAACTGAAGCTAGTGGGTGTTGCTGTAGGAAAGATGAATCTTGGGCTGTTCTCCCACTTATCTAGATTTATATACGGAAAAAATTAGCTGTGGATGTTACTCTTGTTCCAATGAACCTGGAGACCTTGAAGGACATTGCTGCTAACACCAAAAGCGTTTCCCTCGTTGCAGCCAACTGGCATTCCAAAGCCCAACACAGAGACCTGGGAATCGAACYCTCCTAACCCCCTCCTCTGAGGAAGATGTGCTCAAACTGAAGTATCTGGAGGCCAATGCCACCCCACAGTCTCACGTGAAAGACCACGTAAGTATCAGGAGTTTGGTGTTGGAGACCCTGGCTGGAGGCCAGCTGTGGTCCCCAACCAGGAGAGTGCTGAAGAAGCTGAGAGACTGGGAGATCTCTGGAAAGCTAGTGGGGAAAAAAGATCTCTCTCTCTCTCAATACAAACTTCTACAGGGTAGATCCTTTGTATTTCTCTCTGATGGGAATGGGCTGAGCAGAATGCAACACCAAATAGAGGTAGGGTGGATTTCAAAACAGGGTAAGAGAAACATGGTACCAGTTGCAGGAGGAAATAAGTTAAATATTCTTGGTCTTCCATACTGTCACTGACTTCCTGCCTGAATAGGCTGACCCAAACACAGGTGCAAAGGGAATCTTCTTGGTATGATGTGGCAATAATCAGAGGTGAGAGTCTTTGCCTCTGATAATGTCGTTCTTGATTATGTTAACTCAACTTGACAATGTCTTGCAGATCCTAAAAGCTAAGCRCTGGACTCCTTCAAGCCCCAGTATGGATGATGCTTGCGAGAACCATCTATCCCCAGCTAGACTCTTCCAGGAGTCAAAGGCTGCTGGTAGCTCACTCTCTGCCACAACGGTCAAGTTACCTGTCAACCACTATTCAGGTAGGAATAGAAGAAGAGCTGCTGGTGAGACCCTGTATGCAAAAAATGGATTGTCCTGTGATAAATTACCACAGTAAAGGCTGGTCAAAATTATTAGTAAACCAATCCCAAACTATTTTTGTGATATGGTCTAGACAGCTTTTGATGTGTAAGAATGCATATTCTTTGTAGAACACTACCTCAAACACGTCCCTGTAATCTAGGGATAGGAATTAGTGCTCAGGTGGGTTCACATGTAACACAAGCTGAGTGATCTTGGTCTAATCCCTCAGACAGTTTGACATACAAACTCAGCCTCAGTAAGGAACTATGACATGACAGGCTGCACTGACCATCTATCAGCTTCAGTTGTTTTGTCTCTATGCAGACAGAATGCCAGGATGAGTTTAGAGGAAGTGGGTRCCCAAATCCTATTAAACTGAAGCTAGAATCTTTCCCCATTCTGGCAARGGGTGCTTACTGGTGCTAAATATTTTTTCTTACAAGTTTGTTTTTTAAAAAATCAATATTGTTAACTTGATTTAAAACCCTACATTTCATTTTCCGTAGCTTTTAGTGATTCATGCATTGCAAGTTTTTCTTTTTTTCTTTTTTTTCTTTAGAAACTGTGTTCTGCTCTCTCAGTTTATAATGAAGTTCCCCCTCTTCTCTCCCTTTGATAAAGGGAGGAATCCATTACAGGTGCTGCTAATAGACAATACTCCTGCAAGCACTGTTCAGCAGAGCAATGCTGATCATGCCAAAAGACAGGTCCTACAGAAGCAAGACAAAGGTGAGCACACGAGTTATGTGGCTGGCTCAAGAGGCACTACTAAATTCTTCAGCACTTTCTCTGTTGCAATCTGAACCCAAGAGCTATAAATGCAACACAAACAGCCCACTTGGGAAAGCGATCACATGGGTATGCCTCTTACAGTCAAGTGGTAAGCCTTTCTTCGCAATGGATGACATTGGCAACGCTCCAAAATGAGTTATCCTCCATCTCCCTCTTAGCCAAAAATAACTTCTTAGGAAGAGAACATAACATTTTCAGAGGTGCTGATAATCCTAGACCAATGGACATCCAAAGCACAAGGTTTAATCTGACTCAGCTATGTGATAATGTACTGCTTCCCCTGAATGGAATTGATTGATCATATATTGCTTCCACAGTAGAACTGAATAATGATCACAACATCCCAAATGCCCTGGGATTTTTTTTTAAGGCAGACCCAGTGCCTTTGCAAAATTCAGGTTTCTGCAATGCCAGGCCATCTTTCTCTTTCCCATTCTGACCAGCAAGGAGACCCAAATGGAGGTGTTTGCTTTTCACTAGAGTAGTCACATAAGGCACTTCTGTCATTGTGAGAATCCTGCCTGGGTACTTCATCTTCCTTCATGTATAGGGCCTGCAGATGGTGCCAGCAGCTGGCAGAAGCAGCAGTCAGTCACAGCCTTGAGGAACCAGCTGAAAACTAAGTAAAAACCAACAGGAGGAGCAGGGTTCTGAGTCCTGAAGGATGGCAGCTCTCAGATTTTTGGAATTTGGGAAGTGGGTGCAAGGGAGTGATTTTTTTTAGCTTCTGTGTTGTGATACTGAAAACAGAGGGGAAAGTTAGCAGAGGGGAGTAGCTTCTTATACCTTGTRGGTGTCTCCTTCCATATGCCTTCCACAAGTATTTCCTCTGTACTGTGCTCTAGCTGTTAGTTTCAGTTTAAGWCACAGAGGGTGTTAACAGAGGCCAAGAGAGGAGGAATTTCTGCTCGTTTTCGTGGCAGTGTTGTCCTCCCAGAAGATGTCAGCATACAGTCCAAACCACCTTCCTCCCATGGCAAATGCGTGGATGACATCTACGCATCCAAAAGGCTCACTGATTATTAAAGCCAAATGTAAGTGCCCTAGATACACCTTTCCCCTCTTTCCCACTGTTTAAGTGTGTTGCTGTGAAGCTGGGAGGTGTAATGCAGGTCTGGGATGCCGTCTGGGTGAGCAGATGTTTGACTGTGAGCACAGCCCGAGATTGCTCTAAATTCTTTTCCATGGRAAGAGCACTTCAGATGGGACTGCAGCGGGGAGAAGGGACACGGTAATGGGTAAAGACCCTGTTCTGAAATAGCCTACAGGTGAAAGGAGGGCATGCGTTTTCCTTTCTTGTAGGGGAAAAAAAAGTCTCCAGGCAGCAGTCTTGTTCTTTTAGGGATTTTTTTAAGGTATTATTTCTTCTGCTTTTTAAATACAGCGCAAATAAAGTGGGTCCTGATCATACCATACCCAGGCATTCTGCAGAAGTATCTAAGAT
Organism: Rhea americana; assembly: GCF_003343005.1. Taxonomy (NCBI): domain Eukaryota; kingdom Metazoa; phylum Chordata; class Aves; order Rheiformes; family Rheidae; genus Rhea; species Rhea americana. Next base: position 1,194,836 of record NW_028185039.1, on the reverse strand, counting down.
AAAAATCTTGGGTCCAGTACCGCATTTTCAAAGGGATCAAGACCCTTTTTTCAGCTGCGATAATCTCTGCCTGCTCTTCCTGACTTGCYCTGTGACACTGCGCACGTTCCTGCCCCTCTGCATTTCTTGCTTCGCTACCTGATAAGGAGACGAGAGAGAGTTTGTTCCAGGGATGAGAAAGCTTAACTCGAGTAATTTAATCGAGTTTTATAACAGGCCTTGCAAGCGTGCAGCACCCGTGAGCACGGGCTGCTCTGGCGCGCGCCAGCGCTGCCGCTCCTCCTCGCGCAGGAAGGGGTGCAGCTGCAGAGGGTTCAGGAAACCTGTTCTCTGGGTTGAACTYTTCCACGTAAACACAGAGATAAAAAAGGTCTCGGAGACGGAATAAGCGCAGACCGTGCCGAGGCCYTTCGCAAGCGGGGCAGCACCGCAGCCGAGGGGAAGGCGAGCCTCCCCACGCGTGCCTCCGCGCCGCGGCCCGGGCCGGGCCCGCACGCAGGGGCCGAGCCGAGGGCGCGACGCCCGGCGGGGGCCGGGGCGCGGCCGCCGCCTCCTTCCGCGCTGCTCGCGGCCTCCTCCCCGCGGAGGGGCGACGGGCGGCACCGAGCCGCTCCTGCGCTTCCCGAGCAGCGGTCTGTACCTGTGCGCTTCGCTGCCGGGAAGGACCGCGGGGCGCGCCGGGCCGGGCCGGGCCGGGCCGGGC
>NW_028185039.1:1153721-1193821 GCF_003343005.1 Rhea americana | reverse complement strand
TCCCCTCCCTTCCCCTCCCCCCATTACGCCTATTTTATTCCCCGTCCTGCAGCCGCCGCGCTGCTCCGCTGCGCAGCCCCTCGGCCCCGCGCCAGGCCCCTCACCGCGGCGCCCCTCACCGCGGCGCCCGGCCCCGGTGCGCGGAGGTCCGGGCTCGGGACGGCGCCGGAGCCGGAGCCGGAGCGAAGCGCGGGCGCCCCGCGCGAGGACGCGGCTCTTGGCCGGCGGCGGAGCGCGGCTTGGTGAAGGCAAGTGACCGATTCCGTTCGGAGCGGCTCGACGGAGCTTCCGCGCGGAGCTGAGCTGCAAACGGTAGAAAACGACGCTTAAACGAAGTATTTCTGAGGTAAATATAGATGGTGTGAGTTACGGGCCGCCGGTTTCCAGCCCGTTCGGAGGGCTGGTGTTGACACGCGACGGGCGTTGCAGGTTTTTGTTGGCCCGCGCCGAGCCTCTTCCCGTGTTTGCGCGGCCGGGGACACGCGTGGCGGCTGAGCAGAACACGCGCTGTGGGAGKCTCCGAACGGAAAACTTGGAAACGTGGGCATTAAGGCTACTTACAAGTGTGAATATTAGAAAAGAGGAAACTGGGGCTGCCAAGGTGGTACGAGCTGAGCTTTGTGACAGCGGTGGGAGGGATGGCTGGGTGGGTTAAAACTTTCTTGGGAAGATCTCTGGCGAACGTGTGCTAAGTCGGGGTACAACACGCAACACGAGCCCTGCTTTTTGCTTACACGATGCGTCTATACCAGCGTAACTGTTGATACAATTGCATGGCTGAAAACTCCCCTGGTCTACCCAACAGACCAGATTTTGGAAAGTTGGGGCGTAGGAGTTTATTGAATTGCGATGGAATATATGAAAATCTTTTCTGGTTGGTGCTATGGTCTCCACCGGATTTCGATGATGGGAGCCTGCTGCTYGTTCTCCCACGCCTAGAGTAAGCAGGTAACTTTGTTTCACTTCTCTGGAGCCTGCTTATTCCCTAAGCCTGGCTGGTAACAGCCTAGCCAGTAACAGGCGTATTCCACCCTATCTGGTGGTTAAAGAAACTAAATGGATCAAATAGTTGCTGGTGAAAGAAGCTGTCACAGGGGAAAGCATCAATTTGTGTTTCTTTTCTATATAGCTTTTAGAAGTTTTCATTCTGTCTCTTTTTACCTTGCCCCTTCAGAAGCAGACCAAGCTAAAACAAGCCACCTGAAATCCCTTGTCTCCCATGCCTTGAATGAACAGGCGCTGGAGGGGAGCGATCTGGTGTCTGATCTGTGCCTTGTGCTTCCCTGGGGGGGATTCGGAGGAGTAGAAGAAGGGGAAAGCTGGGAAGATACAAAGCAAGAAGAGGTGGAAGCTGCAATGTGGTCCTTGGAGGCATTCTGTTTGAAAACCATCTCTGTTAATAGAGAAGGATTATTGTCCAGTGTTCCCGRTACATCCCCATAAGTAAGTTGCTTTGTTTTCTGTGACAAAGATCATACCTTTCTTGTTTTGTGAGGGAACAGCTCAAGCTGGAGTTGCTTTCTTTTGTGAAGGGTCGCTGTGAGCAGTCACTGCTCAGATACACTGTAGAGAGGAAAGGAAGAAAGAGACAGGAATTAAGTTGATGCGTGTTGTTTGTCCAGAGAACAGTTAAAAAGTGGCCACAAAGTACAAAAACGTTTCTAAATGCTGGAGGAGTTGAATCTGTAGTGGCTTTTGCAAAAAGAGCAAAACGGGCACATTCCCCCTTTCTGGCTTCAAACTGGAGTTTGACTGGTCTAGGACCTCAGTGATATGACACAACTTGCCGTGGGATGGGACCCATGCTGTTGGACCTCAGTATCTTTTCCAGACCTGAGAAGGGGAGAGTGAGTCATGGATTCCCACCCGGGCCAGGATCAGACTTGTGATAATCACATAACAGTGGGCTCCGTAGGGTGATTTTAGCACTCAGCTTATTTCCCAGTTTGCTAGTCGTGCTGCAGAAGCAGCTTTGTAGTGAATGCTGGTGTACATCCTTGTTGGCTGATGCCCTTGAGTTAAACTTGAATGYAAATTCTTGGCTCCTCAGTGGAGGCTTTTGCTTCTGATTCTAACAAGGTGAGGATGAAAGTGCATTCCCTCTGATGAGTACAGAGACCTCTAATTTATGTTGTCAGTCTGGTGTCTGTTATGAAGCACTCGGAAAGAGGATGTATCATAATCAATGAAGTAACTCCAAGTAACTACTTTTTGCAGAAGGTACCTCAAGAGGGCAAATTAGGTTGCATTATTGTTTTTTTCCAGAGTTTCCCCCTGGCACTGGTAGAGTTAATACAAGCGTAGTCATTTCAGTTCTCTGCTGATCACTGCTGTGTGTCTTGGAAAAGCAGAATGCTTTGGCAGGCCTGCGTGAGAGCACACTTGAGCCCTTCGGGTGCACTCAGTAGAGCTAAATTATCGTGGTGGCTTTGATGTAGAGCATCCTTCCATTTACGCAAAGGAATGTGTGTATGTTGGCCRTGCCACACATGACGCCTTGGTTGCTTCTGTCAACGCTGAGAGGGTGATCTATCCACGCTGGGGTGGGACAGGACAGCCTTGCAGAGATGCTGGCAGGCTGCTGCAGTGCCCAGAGCAGTGRAAGTTGCTGGCTACAGAGAAGGTGAAAAGAGATGCTCTGCTGCTTTCCAGAATTACTGCATTCCAGCCACCCTAAAGGTCTCAAGCAGCACTGGAGAGCCAATGTGCTGGGGATTATATGCACAGTAGGCTCCATATTCATCCAGAATAGGAAGCAGTCCCTGACCTGAACAGCTAATAGTCTTAAAAGCAAAAATGGATTGAGGCAAAACACAAAACCAGAAATGTGCCAAGCCTACTGCTTGGCAGCGTCTCTCCATTATCTTCTGTCACTGGGCTGAGATCCTTGGCCTGAAGTGCTGACGCACATATATAATTTGCCCCTTCTTTAACTCTGTGCGTWTTGTTCTGGGTGATTCTTCTTAGATCTGATCTGTCCTCAGTCTTAACTAACAAAATGTGGAGAATTACTGCATCTTGCTACACAGAGTGCAATATCTTATGTCTGCAGTTCTTCTAGTTCCTATTGACATGTAGATTAGGAGCCTGAATCTAAGAAACACGGTATTTGGTGTTGCAGTGCAAAGCCACGTGTTAAGTCACCAGCTACACTGAATTTTTGGCTTGCCCTACCTACCTCCTAAGTATAAATAAACACACCAGGGTGGAAAAAACCCAAACCTTTAGTTCTGCATTTTAGGACTGAGGGGACAAACTAAGCTAATACTTTAATACGTAATGATATCCAGTATTATTGTTCTGGTCTAATGTTTTTCGTCCAGCATTTGAAACCAGGACTTCAGTTGCTGAAATCTAGTAATCCTAGGGTACTTGCGAACTCTCAGAAATGTTAAACCTCAGGAGTGTGAACAGCTCTGTTATTTGCCAGGCAGGGAAATGAAGGCACAGATGATAAATTCAAAGTTAGCAGGTGTAGCCACTTATTTAGGTAGGTGAGTTTTTGGAAGGCTAGTCTGAGATGCCCTGAGTGCTAACTGAGGCTATAACCACTGATCATCCCCTGGAACAAACCTACAARCTAAGCAGAGTGAGCATCCTTGGGAGGGGGGACAGATTAAGATTAAATGACTTATCTGAGGTCCTGAGACAGAGCTGGGGATAGATTAGCTAGTTGCTTGACCCCAAGATAAGTTACCTTACCCAAACATGTTACCTCTTCCCTTCCTTTGGGTCTAGCTGCTCCCACCCTCTCTCAGGCAGAAGTACYTCACTCATGGGACAGTCAAGCACTCTCAATTGTTTCCTGACCTGCTTCTGAAGTTTGTGACTAAGTCAGGCAGAGAGCAAGCCTGATTTACCAGCCTGTCTCTGCACTGAGCCTCTGAAGAGAAAATGTGCAGCAGCACAAGGAGACAGCAGGTTTCTTCCGGCAGATCTCCCTTGAGGAGTTTGCTGGTGACAAGGGACTGGGGATCAGCAAGGAAGTACCAGGTAGCACTAAAATGATGAGACTGGATGAACTAAAAAACTGCTGCACCACCTAGAAAAGGTGTTCTCAACTCCCTTTGTAACAACAATTCCCGCTGGTCGTTGGTGATCAAGAGCTGTTAGAGATGAAAAATAAAAGATGYTAAGCCAGCAAAAGAGGTCTTGACTCAACACACAGTCCAGACATGCGCAGAGTTTTACTAGAGCATCCTTGATCTCAGGAATCATTCTATTAGAAATAACCATTCCGTTGGATTTTTACTGATCCTTGACTTTTCTTGAGGCCGTGTTCCCCTAGTTTTCGTAGAAAGGCTTTTTAATCACTGTTGTATGTAGCTACCAAGAAAGGTCATGGTGGCGGCACCTACTGGATGTGTTCACACCAGTTAGGTCAGATAGGGCATTTGGGTTGGTGGCATTCTCTGGACATGGTTCTGCTCCGAGCTCTGTGGCAATGGCATTCTCAGCAACGTGTCTGTGTCTTGGTAGGGCCTTTGTTTTCAGCGCAGTGGTAGAGAACATTTTCATGAGATTCATGAGACCTCAGTGTGATACCAACTATTAAAATTACAGATTGAGCCCTCTTTCTTTAYGTTGTGCGATAGATATGTTTGAAAATCAGGGAGATCTGAAAGACAGTTGGTTCTGCATTTTTTTTCTTAATACTCTCAAACTTTTCTCTGCAAACTTGAGGCCTGGAATCTTAATTTTTTTTTTTTTTTTTGGTGAAAGCAAAGTATCTCCTGAAATCACATGACTCCAGAAGCTGGAGATTGATGAACAAAACATAGTTGCTATGGAAACTGGTGAAAGTGCAACACATTATGTCATCTTCTGCGCAGAAAATTGGAACTTTCAGTCAGTTACAGGCTGAGTTCTGAGGCCCCGTGGGGGCCTAAAGATCTAGTCCTAACTCTGTCCCCTGGTCTGCAAGATGAAGTGCATTTTTTTCCCTCTCCTGAACAGAGGAGTTGGTGAGAGCTTGAGCAGCAACTGAGGGCTCTAGTCTGCCCCARGAATGCTTTGAGAACTGATGTCCCCTTCTGTTCCATTGGAGACCTGGACACTGTATTAACACTGCTAAGGAAGGACCTACAAGGGAGGTCAGGCTTTGTCTCCAAGAGTCAGTGCTCTCCGCGTGGGCACCTGAGGTTCACATAGCTCTTCCCATGCAGAACTGAACAGTCAGCCTTGCGTAGAGTCCTGATCCTACAAAGTCATTCTCTCCAAACCAGGGTGCTTGAGGGATCAACTAACTTTATTTCTGGTACCTTTCCAGGCTCCTGGTCTGCAGCACTATGCTGGAACCCAAGCCTCGCTCTGCAGTCCGGAGGTGAACCCAGGTGAGAGCCAGCTATCACAGTAGCTGTCAGGATGACCAAAGCACGGCTCCTCCGTCTCTCTGTGGTGCTGGTCTCCATCTTCATGATCCTCCTGATCATCGTGTACTGGGACAATGTGGGAACAGCTCACTTCTACCTGCATACGTCCTTCTCCAGGCCTCATTCCTCAGGGGCCATCCCTGGTATTGCTGAGGGCGAAGACTGGGAAGCCTTGCCAGATGTGGATGAATTTTTGGTAAAGCTACTTAGTTCGAATGTGAAACAGAACAGCTCTATCAGCAAAAAGACAGAGCAGCCACTCATCCAGGGCTCCAGCAAGCCTGTGGCAAACAATTTAGAGGAGAATGTGCGAGGCTATGACTGGTCTACACGTGATGCCAGAGCCAGCTTGGACCAAGAGAAACTGCAGGTAGAGAGGCAGAGAACACTGCGGGAGTTTTGTGCCAATTCTAGTTTCACCTTCCCCACCAAGGAGCGCTCCTTTGATGACATCCCCAACTATGAGCTCAACCACCTCATCGTGGATGACCGCCACGGCGTCATCTATTGTTATGTCCCCAAGGTGGCCTGCACCAACTGGAAACGGGTTATGATTGTGCTAAGTGAGAGCCTGCTGGACCAGGGAGTCCCATACCGGGACCCTCTGGATATCCCACGGGAACACGTCCACAACACCAGCACCCACCTGACTTTTAACAAATTCTGGCGCCGCTATGGGAAGTTCTCCCGGCACCTCATGAAGATCAAGCTGAAGAAGTACACTAAGTTYCTCTTTGTACGGGACCCCTTTGTGCGTCTCATATCTGCCTTTCGCAGCAAATTTGAACTGGAAAATGAGGAATTCTACCGACGTTTTGCCGTCCCTATGCTAAAGCTCTACTCCAACCATACCAACCTTCCCACCTCTGTCAGTGAGGCCTTCGGGGCAGGCCTCAAAGTCTCCTTTTCTGACTTCATCCAGTACTTACTGGACCCCCGGACAGAGAAGATGGCCCCCTTCAATGAGCACTGGAGGCAGGTTTACCGGCTATGCCACCCGTGCCAGATAGACTATGACTTTATTGGGAAGCTGGAGACGCTGGATGAGGATGCTGCTCATCTATTGCAGCTCCTCAAAGTGGACAGGCTGCTTCGCTTCCCTCCCAGCTACCGGAACAGGACTGCCAGCAGCTGGGAGGATGACTGGTTTGCCAAAATCCCATTGGCTTGGAGGCGACAGCTCTACAAGCTTTATGAAGCAGATTTTGTGCTCTTTGGCTATCCCAAGCCAGAAAACTTGCTTAAAGATTAAAGTGATTGGGTAGTGGGTGCGGGAGGGAACATCTGAAATACCAAAAATGTTTAAAGCCTCCTCATTTTTGCTCTTAACTCCCTTTTCCATACAGGTTGGTACAATGGAATCTATTTTTTCTACTGCTTCCCCTTCCATTTTTTGCAATAATGCCAGAGTCCAGGATACTCCAGCCAGCTGTGCATATGCAAAAGATGCCTGGATTTTTTTGTTAACATTGTTTTTCAGGTTGTCTTTTTTTTAAAACGTCCCGATGTTTTGCAGTCGGTCTCTGCCCTCGGTCACTCTGCCAGCTGTGTCCTTCAGGAGCTTTTTATTAATACTTTTTAAAAATTAATATATTTCAGATATTTAATACAAAGTGTGCGTTGTGGCAAAGGAAGGGAAGGAATAAAAAAAAAATCAAGGAAAAACTGCAAGAAATGATGTATCTGCCTGTGTGTGTTGTTTCAGGGCTGTTTGTTATGGGGGTTTGCAGAGCACTTGAATCTCTGGGAGCCAGGTTTGCTGGTGGCACCTCTACTAGCCATGTCTGCTTGCAGCATCTCTGAGTTGGGCTCGAGGCAGGCTGGATGGGTCCCAGTCCAGCTCTGGTGAACAGCACTGGAGGAATACCAATGCCATGGTGATGCACACTGCTCTGTGGCCTGGTCACTAGTGCRTTCAGTGCAGCTCCCTCTGGGATTGTATTATATCCACATTGGTTCAGAGCTTTAAGGGGACATGGCAAGGATGCAGATAGTTATCCTTGGAAGAAGGGAAAACAAAAAATCCTTTCGCTCAGCATGTGTCAAGGTGAACTCACAGGTCATTTTTTTTCTCRGAGCACTAGTCACTGCTTGTGCCACTGCGTCCTCATCAACTGTCTTTCTGGTTATCCCAAATGATTGATGCAGATTTAATCATCTGCCTTACGTGGTCCTGCTGCAGGAGTGATGGTTGCCCACTGTGCTAGAAGCATATGGGCTGCTTCCCAAAGGAAATTAATGCTTTTAGAGAYGCTTCTTGTGTCTCATCAGCTGAATCTGTGTTTCCATCCTCACTCTGAAGTGCTCTGCAAAAACCGGCTGCTTAGCAGATTGGGCAGGGAACTCTTCTGGAGCTGAAATTCTTAGTTATTTCCCTGGGCTGTAGATGGTATCTGTGATTAATATCAGGCAGGCCTCAGGGGCAGCCTCATATTCTAAGCAGACTTCTTTAAACTGTCTTTTTACCTGGTTTCTTTCCAAGTCCATCAGCAGGCGTGACTTTCCCTCTCTCCTTGCTCCTCCATCTCTCTATACGTGTGCCTCTTCTTTGCATTGCCTGCTCATCCTAGTGAATAGGCTGTATCACACTTTCTACCTGCAAACTAAAGGTAATAGTTAGTAGTTACACTAGAAACAAGGGATCTGCTTTTCATCATGTTCACACCTCTCCTGTAATTTCTGCAGAGATACTTGCAGTTTGAGTCAGCCTGAAGTCACAGTCAGGTTCTCAGTGCTCAGCTCTTTACAGCTTGGTAAAAAAGGAAGTTCCTGTTTCTGAGTCATTATTTAAAGCTAATAATAGAAAAGTTGATCTATTCATTTTTTTTTCCAGTTACCAGCTGCAAAACAGAAAGAYGTTGAGAATCTCGTCTCTCAACTGGTAATCCCAGGAGTCTCTTGGTTCCTATTACATTTACATTTCTTGAGGGTGGGTTCGTTCTGCTCTTTAAAGATACAGCATGGATGTGTTCGTCTGTTGTCTTTGCAATGCCTTTTTTTTTTTTTAATCTGAATTTAATTGGTACTTAGTATTTGCAGACGTGAGTAACTGGGAACACAGTGCAGATGTGTTGCCAAAGACAGCATGGTCTGAGCTGTGCAAACTTCCTGGCAGCTGCTTCCCCACACCTGCTGATTGAGTGCTGCTCCAGCCTCATCTCCCTGCCCCTCTGATCAATCCTCTGCTCAGGTTGCCACGCTAAGTGTGTCCTGCAAATGAGCCCTTGTGCCCACCACGTCCAAAGCCCTGGTCATCCTGTGATTCATGGCCACGGTTTGTCCTAGACATAGTGCTCTTGTGATGGTTGCAAGGCAGGAGCCTGTTTTCAAGGCTGCCATCAAGATGTAAGTCATTCTGGACGGAGAACGAATTGGTTGCAGGGTGTTATTCTTCTAAACTGTAATCTTYGACAGCAGTGTCCTGGCTGTGCAATCAGCAGATAACATGTAAAATGACTGCAAATGCTGCACAGTAGCTGCYGTTTGTGACAGGACAGCGTATCCTCTATATTTAAAAGTTATATAGCTGCCTTGTGTTTTAACAGTGATATAAGAAAAATTCTCCTGTTACTTGCAAAGCTCAGCCAGAGAAGGGAGAGTTTGTGCACTGACTCCACTGCTCCTTCTAGCCTTCCCTCCCCACCAAGTTGGGTAAAGGACAGCTCTGTGGTATACACCAACGTTGTGTGCTAATGCCACAGTACTTCATCAAGCACCTGCAAGCAGGAGGATGCAAGGATGGCAGGAGTCTGCGAGGGCTCTGTCTTCTGTGCTCTCTCCCTGTGAAGTCCAGGCTGCATTTGTAGTTAAGCCCTTGGACCAGCTTGACCATTTGACCAAACCCTGGTGCTGCTGCCTCTTCCCACGTCTTCCATTACTGCTCTTGGAGATGCTGGTGGAGAGGAGCAATACGACTCAGATGTGGAAGGTTCCCTCTGCAGTGGACGGCTTCTGGGTTCAAAATAGCTTGTTCCTTGCTGCTCTTTTCTTTTGAAGTTTCCTCCCCACCCTTCCACTGCTGCGAGTGTATTGTTAGGAAGCTGAAGGCGACTGGGCTGTGTAGCACATTGTGGTAGGACCACTGTGCTGCCAGAACTGAGACAGAGCCTCCGGCTTTGGGAATGTGCACTTTTTGTGGATTTCTTGCTGTGTTCTGATGATGTACAATTGGRGTGTGGGGGGGAGAAGGACAAAGAGTTGAAAACCAGCCATGGCTCCYTCCTCCTGGTTTTCTAAAGGAACTGGAATTCAGTATTTGACAAATAGTGGCAGAAGGATTGGCAAGGMCAGGCAGTATGCATCTTTGCTGGACATAAGTCAAAAGAGGGCTGAAATTCCTGGAGTTCAGATAGTTATGATGCTAATACTGATTTTATGAGGGACAGAAAAATGCCTTGAAGTGGCCTGTTCATGTCTGCATAAACCTGCCTTTGTCATGTCATGCTCACCCTGCAAAGCTGTGTCCTATTCCCCTCCTAAATTTCTTTTCCCTYGTGCTGACCGCTTGGCCAAAGTCAGCGCAGTGTTTCTAACCAGGCAGAACAAATGCACAGATGCAAAAATAGCCTGGGGTTTGACTGAGATGTTTTGAGCCAAGTCGAGCTGAGACCAGCCATAGTGCTTGCTCAGCCTCCAAGCCAAAGTCTTTACACAGCCCTTCTATAGAGTTACTCCCGTGCTGTGTGACGCCACGTTCACTGCCGTGGCACAGCACGTGTGGCCTGGCCTTGCAGCGACTACCTGCCCAAAGTGCCCTGYGTGCTCGGGGAAGGGCTGCCAGGCCTTGGAGCGGTTTGCTTTTTGAGCAGCGACGTGGCCCTGCCAGGGTGCGGAGCGCCCTTTACGCRTGGGTGCCTTTGCATCTCGGCTGCTTTTGCTTTAACTGTTTAATTCACTTACGAGTTAGGAGGATGGCATTGCAACCATTGCAGCCCTCCTATTTGCAGACAGTGTAGCCGGCAAAACATTGCCCTGGGAAAACGTGTGAGATGAAGTGTTTTGGCTGTGCATTTTGAACCTCTCAAGGTGGCACTGGAAGGATGGTAGGCAGGGATGAATGGCAGCATTGAAAGGGTGGGGAAGAAAAGGGAGTTTGTTCCCTCTTATGTAAGYTGGACCTCGCTGCGGCCCAGGGGAAAGCGGGTGACTTGGCAGAGTGGTGTGTGGCTGTGGTGCAAAACAGTGCCAGGGAGGGTGTGCTGTGCAGGGACTCGACAGGCAAGTTGTCGTTTGAATTTGAAGGCTTGACCACCTTGTTCTTGCCAGGAAACTCTCCGAAAGAAGAAACGAAATGGGGAGGATTTAATAAAGGCATTGCAGGCTGGCTATGAGAAGGGGAGGGGGCAGGTCGCGACTGAGGCCGGAGCAGTGGTAACGCAGCTCGTGCATCCTCTCCTGCATTAAATCAAACCCAGGACGTGTTTTGAAGGTTGGAGCTTGCCCATGGAGGCTCTGGCAGGCGTTGGGCCATGCCAGCAGAGCAGTGCCTGTGTGTGGCAGGCCAAGGGGCTGCTGTGCAGTGCCCGGCCTGGGACAGCAGCAGGGGCTTGGGGCTGAACCCTAGCTGCAGGCRCCGGGTCTGCCCACGGCGCCAGGGCCACAGTGACGGGGAGCCAGTGCTGCGCGGCAGCTCCGTGGTGGCCCATCTGAAACCCATTTGCTGTTCCTGGGCTCTGAGAAGCAGCTCTGGCTTTTCCCGGCCGGGCTCGCCGCTCCCCCTGGGCTGGGCGGCTCCGTCTCTCGCGTATCTTGCGTTGTCCAGTGGTTCCCTGCGCCGCCAGCGCAGATCAGCTCGAGGCAGCAGAGCCGGCTCTCCTGCCATCGTGCCAGTGAGCCCCGAGAAACGGCCGAGCAAAACCTGCAATGAGCCCTTGTGGTTGTGGCTTTGTGCATGTTCCCCCCGCAGAATAAAACCTGGAGACGTGGCCATCCTTGCTCTGCAGCACTCCAACAACACAGTCGCTGCATCTGAAGGTGTCACTTCCTCGCCTCTGGAGAGGTGTTGGCAGAGGAAGGGTGACAGGTCTCTGTGCTGTTTGCTGTCATCAGGTGCAGGGATGTGATGTCTCGCTCGAAAGCACAGGGAATTCAGGAGCAGACCTAAATTGGCGCTTGGGGCCCTGGAAACCCCTCGAGAAAGCTGCCCTAATATCCGATGGAAAGCAATCGCCTTTCTGTAAGCCTTTMATTTCTTTGTAAACTGTTCCATGAGATTAAAGATTGAATTCCTGCCACAAGAATGTCAAAGGCTCCAAAAAAGCTGTATGAAAAGAGATATTTTAAAAATAATCTGTAGGTGCTAATGGAATAACGCCTCTAGAACTGTCCTGGTTGCCCAGTGTGACTCCGTCAGACTGGGCCAGGTGAGCAGGCTGTGCGGAYGGCTGTCACTCGCCTGCTTGTATCTTAGATTATTGCTTCCCAGCTTTTTCCTTTGGGTTTTCAGCTATTGCATCCTTGCTTTTGGGATCCTGAGGAAAGCAGGGTGCTGAGAGGGTGCCTTGCATGTGGTCAGGGACTGAGACCCGTGTTGTGGTGCATTGAGGGGCTGCAGGAGCTTCTCTCGCAGAAGCTGTCACAGGTACAGATGTCCATCACCAAGTCCAGGACTCCCACTGTGGATGTTTGCCCAGCCCACCAAGCTGCCACATGATCTAGCTGTGGCTGGTCCCAGCAGTTTCCCGTGTTCCTCCTCCCTGCATATCCTTGTACTCTGAAAACTGATGATGCTGAAGGCACTGCAGGCAGCCGGCAGTGGATTGTGTCCTCCTCGGACTGTGAGGCAGAGATCTGAGCAGCATGGTTTTAATAAGCCGCTCTGCTACTCATTTGCTGTATATCCAGTAGCAAGCTGCTCAAGCTCTCCTCAGTTTGTCCCCTGTGAAGGGGGGTTGGAGACACCTCCTTCCTGAAGGGCTCCTCGTGGGTGGGAATTGTGTACGTGGGAGGTTTTGGGGTCCCTGGGCAGAGGAGGTGATACAGGGGTGCCCAGCACAGGGGAGCGTCGGTAAGCAGGGCTGCAGCGTGCTGCAGGGAGAGCTGTGCAAAAACACCTAAATCCAGACTTTACTCACCGCAGGGTTAGTCTGGAAGCTGCTGGCATGAAAAGCGTCTGTGTTGATTCAAGAAGCGTTTGCTCTTTGGAGAGCTCAGGGTCTTGTGCAGATCCGTGGGCGACGCTTGGCTGAGGAAGTGCGCGAGGGTCACGGCTTTTGCTAGGGCTCAGTCCCTGGCTGGCTTCCAGGCAGCTCCAAGAGGCATGGGGCATGCCGTCCTCTCCAAACAAGGTGTATTTCCCCACCTTGGAAAATGCAAGGTGTCCTTGACTTTCCGCGGGGGACGGAGAAGAGCGGAGGGGGCTCAGCAAAGCTCTCGTGAACGTTAAAGGCGCTGTTGCTTTTCACCTAGTGAAGGGTGTCACAGTTTTGTCACAGATTCTCATCCTCAGGATATGCTGAATCTGGGTGCCAGACTGGGCTGGTATCTAAATGTTTCCCATGCTGTCAGACCCACATGTTAAACGAGGGAGGCGTTTCCTGACCCACCAGGCAGTGGCTTTCCGAATCTCTTATTTTATCCCCCAGGCAGATGGATCACACGCAGCTTTGGCAACACTGCATTTTGTGGCAAAGAGGCTCCAGCTTCAATGTTTAGTTCTTTGTCATTGCAGGAATTCAAAATGGATGGAAGAAAATGTGATCGGGATCGAGTCTTGTTTTGTTTGGACCCTGGACAGTTGTCTGTGGAAAAATGGGAGGAGTGCGAGAAATAGAGAAGAGCCAGTAAAGCGTGTGTCAAAAAGGCAGCAGCAGCCAAAAAAAGTGGTCAGCAGGGAGGGGAGCAGAGCTGGGGATGTGCTTCTGAAGGATAAGATGTGGAGAGTTGAGGGCATCTATGAGCAAAACTGGATGGCTAAAAAGTGGGCAAATGCTTCCAAGGGCAAGTGGGAATGTTGAGAAGCCAAACGCTCTCTTCTGCAGTGTGAGACCTGCCCGGTCTGTTTTTTTCCTGGGCTGGGAGCAGGGTCAAAGGAGAGATGATGAGAAATGTTATAGATACTGGATAACTGTGTCCTGAAAGCTCATCAGAGCACAGCCAGCAAAATCCAAGGAATTCTGGCATAGGATCGCAGGGTTAGATTATCTAAAATAAATGAGGCTTTAGGAATGGTGGTGGGACCTTCAGACACAGACTAAACGAGCATTTAGAAGCAGATTAAAACCAGCAATGGGCTAGGGTACTTTTTTCCTGTGTGGAAGAGGAAGGCTTGCAGCTCCACACCCAGGGCTGTGCGGGAGTCCGTGCTGCTGTGCCTGCCGGCACATGCAGGGGGTTGCCTACTGGCTGCACAAGTTGTCCCCAGGTCCTAAACCAGAGCAGAGACGGACTGGAAGGGCCAACCCTTTTGTCTAAACCAGCAGTATTAGCTGGGATGAAACGCTAGGGAAAGCTTTTGCAAAAGCAGCAGGGAGAGCTTCTCTCCACCGCTGCCAAAAGCTGGGTGTTTTCTGCAGGAGAAAAGAAGAACTTTGGCTTTGTCCATGCTGCGTGCTGGGATCGAAGAGGGGATGGAAGTGCCAGAGAGATGGTGCTGATGACCTTTCCCATGACGTAGGGCACTGCTGTCTCTATTCCCCGCCCCCAACCTTTGCATGTCTTACTGATTTCAGACTGTGTATATTTTGACTCTCAACTAAATCACAAGCATTTGTCACCTAGAATAATCATGCTGAGAATATAAAGTTTTTTACAAAGGCTTCAGTGACCTTTAGTTAATGGGAAATCAATGAAGCAGATGTATACAGGCATTTCCCGAGCGCTGGGTAACACCATGCACGGCAGGAACCCAGCTTGGTGTAGCACAGACACCCAGTAGCAATTCTGGGCATACAGGTCTTCCGGAAAAAGGTTCTTATGTCAAGTCAGCATGGCCTAGATTTCTCTTTYGGTCTTGATTATCTTTACATGTGTCTTGGATATAAAGTATATGTGCATATGCAAATATATCTATGCCTATAAAGTCAGATGTCCAACTCAATCCACAGATCCTGGGCATATCCGAAATGCTTCATGAATGCAGTAAGGTTTTGATGGGGGAAACACATGCAAGTTTTGGCCTGTTCTCCTCTGTAAGCAGGGTTGTTATTCGTGATTACAGCTAATATGTTGCAATGGACTGTCAGTTCTAGGACGGTTGCTCCTCCTTATTAATAAAGCGTCGTTTTCTTCAGTTGTTCTGTCCGCAAGCCCCGTTTGTGTCCTAGAGATGGTTGTGTTGTGTAACCACGAACGGAAAGCGGTTTTTGCAGTGGGTGTGGATCTTTCTCCAGCTGCTAGTCCCCAAGCCAGCTTGCTTTTTTTTCCCCCGTTCTGAAATGCAGCTACCGTTAGCAGCCAAATGGTGACCCAAGCGCACGCTCCACGGCTGCGGCACGCACCCACCAGCAGTCACTGCGTGGATCTCCTTGCTTAGGGAGGCTGGAAGCTGTCTCTAATCCCTGCTTCAAAACGCAGGATTTGGGATTGCACTGGTTCCTCCTCTGCTCGTTTAGACCCCTCAGACCTGGGTCTTCTGGCCCTYGTATTCTCAGAATAGCACCGGGTTTGCTTCGGGGCCTGGCAGCTGCAACAGGAAAAGGAATATAGTGCATGGGGGGACACTACAACTCCTGGTATTACTCCTGGGTCCTGCTGCATCCAGGCATTCCTCAGATTGCTTCTGCACTGTGTACCCAGGTTTTCCTGGGGAAAGCTGTGGTGCTCGGAGCCAATCTGGAAACAAAAGCCCTTTGTACGAGCGGGACAAACCGTGTTTCTGTTTCACCTCACAGCACGGGACAGAGGCAGGGTGGCCAGACGAAGCCGGTGTGTATGAAGGCCCCCTTCACGCGGGGTGCCTGGGTCGGGTTAGGGCTGCGTCCCCCAGCACAGCCTTCGCTACACGCTGCCGTATGATTTTTTGGGAGCACATTTGTTTAAAAAATATGCTAAGCATTAGTCTTCRGCAAGTGAGAATGTGAATTCAAGACGTCAGGGCAGGTTCCAGCTGCTGTTGCAGTTTGCACTTATTACATTTTTTAGAGCTTAGCAAAAGGTCAGTATGTTTGGATGCTGTTCCTCACTTCTGGAAAGGCTGCAGGTTTGGGAGCGACGCTTTTCATTTTGTGTGTAAGAGAGAAATGATCTGCTTGCCAGGTTTGCCTCTGAAATTGAGATACTAGCTGAAATCTAGCTCTTGAGTTTCGTCAGGTTTAGTCTAAAAAGACAACCAGGGACAAGGTGCTYCTTCTAACCAATAAGCAGGTAAAAGCTTTTTAGTATAGATCAGRCTGTTGTTGTCAGGGTAAGCTTTTTTTCCTGGCTGTGCTGATTATAAGGAAATTTCCAACACAGTGGCGATAGAATTTCTTTGTTGGAACATTTTGGTTAAAATATTTGGCCTGGCTCCTTACAGGGATGTTGTTTAGCGCAAGAGCATAAAGGAATTGGCTGCTTTGCTCTTAACTTGGAGCCTGGTCTTTTTTTCTTTCTTTTTTTTCCTTTTTCCTGGTATTTGGTTTGAAGGAGCTCATTACCACCATGCAGAGATTGTGATGCCCCTCGGATGTCTGCGAGTGAAGCGYTTTGCCAGGGTCCTGTCTTGGCTGTTCAGCAGAGCTGTGTGTTGCTGAGAAGAGAGGGCAGAGGCAGGAGCGGTCCCTGAAGAGCGGGTTAACGTGTTGGCGAAGGAACGACGTGTGGCCAGATAGGCAGAGACWACATGTTTTTTCTCTCACCTCCTGGACTTCTGCCTTGTGGGGGTTAGAGCGGGTGTGTTTGCCTCCAGCATCTCATTCAGTGCCTGCGTTTGTGTCYAACACAGCCTGAAAGCAGAACCAATGTTTTCCCCAATAAAAGTGGAAAATGCATACATTTGGCTTTTTTTGTTCCCTAACTCCGGAAGACATTTCTAAAGCCCTTGGGCTACCACAGCTCGCTGCCCCGCGGCGGCCAGTGTGGTGCGGGGACACTGCTCTTCCAAACCCCCTTTAGACAGCAGCCCAAAGAGAGCGTGATCTGGACTTGTATTTCTTTTTCTTTTTCTTTTTTTTTTTCTTGTTTGGTCAAAACCAGCAGGGGATATTTCCGCCTTCCACCCCTGCAACAAGAACAACAGTGTTTGGTTTGAGAAAGCACAAGGTCAAGAAAAGACAGGAAAAGGCTGCCTCATTGTTTTTTAGGTTATTTGGTTGCGTTTTTGCACCTGCGTCAGCCTTCCAGTGATGAGAACTGGGGCTTTGCTGAGCTCCCAGGATGGAGCTGTCTGCGAGGAAACCTCTTCCGCTCTCCGGCCGTGGTCTGTGTTTTACTCCTGGCTCCATCACCACCCTATATGCTAGCCCCTAGGATGCGCCAGTCCCCCCCGGAGCGCCGGGGTATCCGAGCGGGCTGGGGCGGCAGCTCGGCTTGCTGTCCTGGGGTGACAGAGCTGAATTAAATTCTCAGCGGGACTCTGTGGCTCGGGGACGTATTGACACAGCCATGTTGCTTCCAGTTCTGCGCTTAGCTTGGAGATGCTGTTGCGTCGTGTGGTACAAAACTGCCTCCAGGATCAGTGCCTTGGTGTAAGCAACCTGTGTTGAATTTGCAAGAAGGCAAAGCTGTGGCTCCTGCAGCAAATGCAACCCGGCGCCCGGCGCACAGCTCCTGGGCCTTCCTAAACACGGCTGCGGCACTGAAGGGGGAGAAAACCCTGGGGCTGGCTGCGTCAAGCTTTGAACGTCGTTGTGACCTCGTTCTTGAGGTCTGTGAGGGTGTTTAGTTTTTAGGATTTTGGGGTTTTGGCCAGGAGGAGAGCAATGTCCCCAGCAGCACCCGTCTGGTCCCCGTCAGAAAGCAGCAAGCTGCAGGGTGGGCTGGTGGCGAGATGCTGTAGCAGGAGCTTGCTTTTCTCCTTATTGGGCAGCACAGGCTGGTCAGGAATTCAGGCTGGAAGGCCACGAGGTGCTGAGGACCCTTGCGCAGACCCCGACCCTGGTTCCCTGGCTCTCATCAGGCTGGGAGAGTGGTGGGCACCAGCATCCTAGGGGTTAATCCATAGGTGATTTGGAGGGCTCCCTTCTCTATTAGTGATGTGTTTTGAGCTTTTTCCCAGTAAAGTTCTCTGCGAGTAAAGAGAGACCTTGCAAAGTAAGAGGTTTAAGAATTAAAAAAAAAAAAAAAAAAAAAAAAAGGAAGAAGAGGAAAGGGAAAGGGAAAAAAAAAAAAAAAAAAAAAAAAAAAAAAAAAAAAAAAAAAAAAAAAAAAAAAGGAAAGAAAGGAAAAGGAAAAGGAAATATAACTTGCAAGTTCTCTTTCTGGATTGTTTAAATAGCAGTTTAACTGTGTATGCATGTGTAAATGTATTAGAATTGCCTTTATGTTCCCTTTTCTGAGAACAGAGAGAACTAGGAAAGCTGCTGTGCTCCCAAGGCCAGGATATGTGACTAAGGAGTCACACACCTACATGCTGAGGGGTTTCCAGCCTTAGTTCTGCAGCTGGGTCATGCTGTGATCTTCAGTGAGTCACTTTTCTGCTGGATTTCTGCAATTTTCCAGAAGTTACAACCTACAGACTTGTTTCTAAGAATTCAGAAAAAGTTCTCGGCCCAGGCAGATACGCAGAAGTCTGGAAAGTGCCGTTTGGGTTCGTGGCTGCAGCAATTACATGGTGTGAGTTATTTCCTACCTTTGGCTGTGCTTATATGGCAAGTTAAGCAAACTGCTAGGTTCCCGCTGCAGGGCCTGTAAGGAGTTTCTGACCCAGTAAAAAAGTCTGCTGTTTCTTAAATTTTTCCTAGACGTCTTATACAGAGGTTTTGGCTGGTGAGTGTTATGCGTAATGTAAACCATGCGTATCTGATAATACAGTGTGCTGCAGTTAGAGCCCCTCGTATGTGCTGTTTTTCAAGGTTGTGTGATATGAGTCCTGCATTAGTTGCTGTGTGCTTGAACGAATGTTTGTCTGCCTGTGATGTTCTGCGGGCTTTAATAACTTCTCAGGCAAGTCGGTAAGTTAATGTTTTTCTAGTCCTATCGGTACCTGATTAGTTTTCTTTATGACTTAGGAAACTTCAGTGCTGCGTGTGCAGGCTTCCCCCACCCCCCAAATACTTTTTCCTCCCCCTTTTTTTGCTTTTTCCTATGCCAGCTTTATCTTTGCGTGCTCTGCCTAGTTTAAAAGGCAAAGGCAGGTAGCCCCTGTTCTTCTTCTCTGCTCCCCATGGAGGCACCTTTTGATGARCTTTGGGTGCTCTTTGGGTGTGTTAGATACTCTGGTCTTTAACACCAGTTATTAGAGCAGTGTTTAGTCTAGCAGCATTARGGGTTACATGTGAGCTACTGGAGCTGGGAGAGGGCCTTAGAGAAACTGGAGGAGAAAAGTTATTCCAGGAAGGTGATAAATTCTCAGTAGCCTCAAGGGCAGCGAGAGAGAGAAGAGAAATACGTTATCTAAAGCCCAGGCAAATAAAATATTCTTATTTTAACTCAGTAGGCACCATGCCAGCTCTCTGTAAGCAGTATTTCTCTTTGCATCTTGCTTTCGCAGTTAATTGGACAACTGTTATTTCATGATTTCAGCAGGAAACAGCCTGAGTGATGACTTTGGTACCCAGCCCAGTGCTACTGTGCGCTCTGAGCCCTGAGTTGTGGAAATGCTTCCAGTTGGTCTCTGCTCCTTCTCCAAACGTGCATCCGAATCGTCGGTGCTTCTCGGGGACGTTTTCCGGGAGCAGCAGCTCTGCAACACGCTGCCCTACACGACGTTCAGGGCTCCGCAGAGCAGCGTGGTGGCGGCAGCTCCTCCATCCCCTGCCCCGCGTCGGGGCGGACTTGCAGCCCCCAGGGTGACGCTGGCCGCTGGGGGACGGAGGGAGCCCGCTTCTCTCGGACTGTTTCAGACACAGCTATATCTCAAAGTGTCCACGGAAACAGCTAATTTTAACCAAATATAATTCCTCTAATTCTTCCCCCCCTCCCAAGGTCTTGATTTTGTAAACAAGTCTACCTACCCTTCCTGCCCGACTCTGGGGTTTTCCTCACGCGGCCGGGGAGCATGAACCAAAGCCGGAGCGCGGTTACAGCTGGCCGCCTGGATGCTCCTAATGAATTGTTTGCAGACAAACTTCAGACCTGCAATTACCCACAGAAATTATTCAGCAAGGCGTTTGGAATAATGAATCCCTTTGAGAAATCTGAGCTATTTTGCAGGCAGATTCCAGACAGAGACCGCGCTCATAAGCCATATTTTTTAAACACATTTTCCCCTCGGTTTGCCAAGCCGTGGAGTTGGCACAGCCTCGCTCTCCGATACCTTCGCGTAGGACCGAGCCGCTCCACCAGGCACACGTGTGACCTGGTACGTGTCCTGAGACGTCCACCGCCGCGTCTCCCRCTCTGGGGGAGCTGCAGGCACGGCGTGCCCCGAGCGCCCGCTCCTTGGYGGGGGATTTTGGGTGCTGTTTTTCTGATCTGCCTTCCCTCGGAGAGGCACGGCCTCACCCGTAGCTGCTCCCGGCAAAGCGCAGCGGTGATGGCCTCTGCTTTAAAGCGCCACGAGGCCCCTCAGCAAAGGGGCTRAAGTTGTGCAAAGGGTCCGGAGAGGCCGAGGTCCTCCAGAGGGTTGGAAGAGGGAGAGGAGAAGCAGCTGGCGAGGGGAAGTTTCTGCGGGTGGATGAAGGGGAAGCGYGATGAGCGATGTTTCCCAGCTGTGGGACGAGGAGCTTGTGGCAGGGATGGACAGAAGTGACTGAGAACGTTGCACAACCGGAGACTGCTCAACCCGTGGGTTGCRTCAAGGGGCTGACTGCAGGGGAGTACGAAAACGGGGCTTGTCCGCAGGGGCTTGGGAGGGCAGGGAGCCTTTCTGGCTGTTCGGGCAGCTGCCTTTCAATCACCTGGCCCTGCCGCCGGCCCGGGCAGCGCGGCTGATTTATCACCGTGCTCGCAGGCACCGCGGGACTCTCTGTGCATCCACTTTTCCCTCAACCCAATCTGCACAAGTAATTTGAAATCGACCATAAGTTTCCCCTGGGTTTGAGTGAGGGAAATGAAAGGCACCGAGCCTGGGGGGAAGAGGAGGGTTTCCAGCRTCCCAGAGGAGGTCCGCGTGCACGCTGGTTGGGCTGATGTGCGTCTGGAGAGCTTTGCCGATTTTTGGAGGAGCGGTGTGCAGCTGGAGACCGTCTTGGTGCCCAGACGGGCTGCCCAGCACGGCTCCCAAGGCAAGCAGAGTGGTGACGGCGAAGCGCTGTCCTCTCCCTGCCCAGGCCTTGGCATTTCTCTTCATATTGGTGCCCTCAGCAATATGGGGATATTGATTAATGCAGCCAGCACAACCTGAATGGAGCTCCTCTACCCCGATAGCATCAAGTCAAACCAAGGGCCCTGAAATCTCCACTGTTGAGGTGGGACGGGAGCATTTCCCCAGGCTCTCTCTGATGGGTGCTGCTGCCTTTTGGCTTGCTGGGCCGAGGATGGTATTTGCAAGAAATGCATCTGGGAAGCTCAAGGTGCCCCATACCTTGCAGCATCCCAAATCTCACCGCAACACTGCAGCAGCCTCTGCCCCTRTGGGAACCACAACTGCTCCAAATGGTGAGCAAACAGGTTGCACGAGAGTCACTGCAGAGCCTTGCGATGGTGTGCTGAGATGTGATTCAAATGGGTTCGTGCAGCCATTTCGTTCGTGCAGCAAGTCCCAATGAGCATCTAAAAGACAGAGTTACCTGGGAAGTTGTTCTGGCAGAGCTAAGTGGGTTGAAGGTTTCTGACATTGTGGATGAACTGCTATTTTTAGAGTACATAGCTGAATGGGGATAATATTTCAGGCTGTGATTGCCATGATATTTTTATTATTGCTTATGTTGTATTGTGTCTAGTCATGAACTAGAAACCTCTTTTGTCAGCTTCTGTATAAACACAGAGGCCTCTGCCCCTGCAGAGCTTGTGTGTACAATCACGGGTGCCACCGAGCGTTTCTCACCAGCAGTGTGCAAGTGGATCTGTGATCCYAACTCAGTGCCCAGCAGGACACACCTCCAAGTTGCAATCCTTCAAAAAGGAAACCCCTGTGAGAGCAAGCCACTGGGCAGATATGTTTCTGCAGAACTTGCCTTGGTTTCATTCTGGTTCATGTGCACTGGGCATGGATTTACCKGGAGGCCATTGGGGATGTTGGGGAAATGTCTACCCTTCTGGTCTCTGCCCCAGCCAGCTGCGGGGCAGCATGGAGCTGCCCAGGGCAGTTTAGGCTGCCCTGCAGCAGGGCTTTGTGGCCTTTTGGTGGTCCTGCTCCTCTCTGCACGTGCATGTGGCAGGCGGGGTGCCAGAGATGCTAATTTGCCCCCACAACTCAATGTGAAGACACGTGGGAGAAGGAGCAGGAGCAGGATGGCTAGGTGCTGGGGATGCATCCCAGCTGGGGGTTACGCAAGGCATGGAGGTGTGCAGGGGAATCACAGGGGCAAAAAGGGCAGTTCTTCCGCTGGGAGCTACTAGTATGAGCAGCTGGCGATGCTGTCTCAACAGAGGCTTGCARACATCCGCAGATCACATGCTGCTTATTTGCTTGTCCCATGCCCTTTGCAAGGAACCAACGTATCTTTGTAAATAGACATGTTCTTGTCTAATCAGGCTGCACTGTTTGAACATTTGAAGCACTATGGCCACAGCCTGTCAGCATGAAGGAGACCGGCTGTGAAGGAAATGGCTTCAGACGTTCATTCGCAAATACCTCTGCCTGGAGGTAGAAGAGGAATGCAAATTCACCCAGGTCACTGCTGGGCTGTATTCATCTAGGTTTCCAAATTCCATATTTCTGGCTGCATTTGAAAAATGCCAYAAACTTTCCGCAGCCCAGCTCGAAAAGGGGTTAGGCAAAATGGGAAATTCCCTTTCTCATGATGTTTTGCCACCTAGTGCCCGTCYGGGGAATCTCAACCTGCTAAGGGGAAATTTGGGGCACCTTGGAGGGAAAAAGTGTAAATATTTTAGGAGGATGAGGTGATTTAAGAGCCTAGATCTAGCAACATCAGTGTGTGAGACTTGTGGAAAGCCAACAGTGTTGTAGATGCCTTATTTCTGGCAGTAGACCTGAGACTCTGCAGCGGTTCCTCTCTCGCAATTCCCGTTGTGTCTCTGCACAGGCGGTGCTGGACAAGGTGGAAAAGTGAGGCCTGGGAGAGCCGGAAAGGCTCATTGACCTGGGGGACCATGGTCACAAAAGGCTGCAGGGTTATATGTGAAGAGGATCTGCAGAAAGGATAGGGATGGCCCTGGGAAGGAAACATGCCACGTCAGCCGCTGGTGAGCCTGGCGCTGCCTTGGTTCCCTCCTGCTCCCTGGCGTCTGCGCAATTGCTTAGTGCTTTTCCTACTGYGACCAACTTAAGAAGTGAAGTTGGTCTGCGAAAGGAGCCTGCTGCAGGCATSCCTCTGGTACAACAGGACCTGCATCTGGAGGATGCTCCGGGGAGACAAGTGCCCAGGGCGGACGCCTTGCTGTTGAGGGCACCAGACTGCTGGGCCCTGGGGCTGGTTCGGCAGCGACGATGAGCAGTTGCGCACGCGTCCTTCTGGCACTTYGTGCTTGCGCTGTGAAATAATCTGATGATGCACAGATATTACCAAACACTTTGTGCTTACAAGGAGCAGGTTTTCAAAGCTAATAGCTTCCTAAATATGCAGATAGGTGAGTAACTGCTTTTAAGTGGACCATGCTGTAACAAACCTGAGACACACAAAAGGGCTGAGGCAAGACAGGAGAAGGCTCAGCGCTCTCTATCACTCTAAAAAAGCTGCAACTCTCAAGTGTATGTCTCGTGTCTAATAGTTGTTTCTAATGAAAAGAAAAACCTGGAAGAAATGCCTGAAATATTTCAATTACTTTATTGATTGGGATTATAAAGTATGTTACTAAGCCTTGTTCTGTTTTCATCCTGCGGCAGCTGAAAAACAGCAGTCTAGGCAAATGTTTTCACAACCCACTTATTTATATTCCGCTAGTTTGCAAAATGCAGCTCTGTAGAGTTCAGCTAATCCCAGTCTGTTTCTCTTAAAACCAGAAGTAGCAAAATATCACTGAAGCAGACACAGAAATYGTCTTGAGTAGTATCCTTCTGATGATCTTAAAAGTGAAAATATAAAATTGCAAACCAGATATCATCGATGGCTGGAACAAAAATAAAACCACTACTATATACCTYTTAAAAAAATATTTTGCAAGTTTAAAGGTCATGCAAAGTTTTGTCTTTGCTTTAAAAGATGAGATATCACAGTAGTCTGGTTCAGAGCAGATATAAGGCCTTTCTTCTCAAAAATATAAGTTGATATAACTAAATAAATCCATGTCTTTGAACTATGAGAAAGACAAACTGGTGCCCTGGGAGGAAGCTGAAGTTGAAAATCATCATGAAGTCATCAGAAAATTACCTTTTGCAAGGTTTCTCCAGCTGGGAAGTGTGGTGAAACCTAGAATTTCCTCACATCTCATAGAATTAGGTGGTCAAAGAACCCTATCAAAGAATGCTTTAATTATAATAATTAAATGGAATGAAGACTCCAGTATCTTGTTGAGTCATCATAAAGACAGTTAACAACTTGTATTCATTTTCATCACAAATCTCTGTGGAAATCCCCCCCTTTTCTCCTTGAGCTTTAGTCCTGCAGTCTTGATGCGAATGGGCATGTGATGCAGGAAAGTAATTTTGCTGAGGCATCAACTACATTTCAAAGCTGAATTCTAAAAAAAGCCCACCAACTCCCAATTTGTCAATCTGAGATAGGTGACAGAAGCATGGGAATTCAATTTAATAGTCTTTCTTTATAGAGTCTAGAGACTGACTAATTTTACTGCTGGATTGTTTTCAAGACTATTTGCAATTTGACATTACTTTTTAAATCAGGGTGCCTACAAAATGGCACGCAGTGTGATTTAGTGATGGGCTGGGAAACCTGAGCTGGTTCCTGTGGAGCTGGAAGATGATAAGATGTGATTAATAACCATTTTAGATATTCCAGAATTCACTCTCAGGACACTGGCGTCTTGGTGGCACAATGAGATTGGGGTTCTAAAAATACTAATAGCTCCCTTGCAGGTCTAGCTACCTGTCATGCTACAGCAACAGGCCTTGGTGACATATGGCTTCCTACGCCACTTCATATCATCTTAGGGATCTCAACACCCGCTATGTCATGGAGAAGTTTATTATTTCTTCAAGAGCCACAGAGACATGCAATGGTGGAGATTAAATCCAGATATCAAATGTTCCAGGCATATACCCAAGGTTTCTTGCAAGAAACCTGGATTAGAGTCAAGCAACTCAGCAGAGRACAATACAGATCTTGCATCCTCTCATTTCAGTTACTTACAAGGTTATCTTAC
Source organism: Rhea americana (assembly GCF_003343005.1). NCBI lineage: Eukaryota > Metazoa > Chordata > Aves > Rheiformes > Rheidae > Rhea > Rhea americana. Next base: position 1,169,048 of record NW_028185039.1, on the reverse strand, counting down.
TGAGTGTCCCCCACGTAGGAGCGATTCTCTGGGAGCAAGGTGTGCCTATTTGGGAAATCTTTACTCATTCTGCGAAACGTGGCAGGAAAAGATAAGGATGTGTGTTCATTATAAGAAGGGCCTGTTTAACTGCGGTGTCTACTCCTGTCGAAGGAAGCCGCCTTTGAGGAGAGAGCAGGGATGAAGCAGAAGGGAGGTCTCTGAACTGCAAAGCTGGCGTTCCCATGAGATTGGGGCTCAGAGAAGGGGACTTCTGCTGGAAATCTCTGCTGACCTTGGGGATGTGGGGCATGGGAGTCTGCCGCAGGGCCGGGCCAGGCCCAGTGAGGCTGGGTGCTTTGAAGCATGCCAGAGATGAGCCTGGAGCCACCAAAGAGCACAAAACCAGGCACAGTGGAAGCCCAGTGCTGCAGTTGAGGGAGAAACCAGCAGGGAGGCTTTGTGCGTACTGAACACATGACTTACCTAAATTTAAGCCCTTCTTCTGACTGTGCTCCATGCTTTTTCCAATGTGTGGCTTGAAAAGAGCTGGTTCGAAGCACAAAAAGCTGTTGCTTAGCATTTCTGTTGGATGTGCACTTAGGTCTGTATTTCKTGGTTGCAAAAGGAGAAATGTGCACATAACATTTCCTTGTTAAAAGCTAACATACGGTACCTGCCTTTTAACCAGAAAAAGAATATATGTGTCCTACTCTGCTATTTTCTTTGAAGACTATGGAAGGAAATAGCCTGTGGGAGAAGCTGTCTCAGACTTGCTTGCTCTACAGCAGGGAGGAGTCTGTGAGCTGGAGCCAAGCAGCCAGTGGCTCTCTTGGATTTTGCAGGTGCTTTTGTGCGATCTGCATGTTGACAGTCCAGTTGACAATAAATGACTCACATTTCAGTTCTTCCGTTTCTTGGTTGTTTCTACTGATACCCAGTAGATGGTGCCATGCTGTAACTCATTTATTTCAACAATTTCTTATCGGAGGCTTTTTATGTATCCTTCAAGGACTGCACATATCTCATATTCTTATTATCCATCCGCTTTCCTATCCTTCCTCTTCTTTGAAAAGTTTTTTTCCATATTTGAAATATCCCCCAAGTTGTTTATACCTTTTAATTTTCCTCCTTTTTCCTTATGCCTTCTAATTAGTTTCGTTTTTGTAGTACAAATATTTAGGCAAAAAGCCCAATTTCTCATCTTTCATTTTTGAATGTATATCGTCTATCTGGCTTTTCAGGGTTTTTTTTTTTGAGTAAAATTCAGTGCCTGGATTATTATGGGGTAAGAATCTAATATTAGAAAAATCCTATGAAGCAAATGGTTCAAATCTGTTCATCAGGAAAACAAATGTGAGTGAATGCCTAGTTTCCTCCGTCGTATCTTAAGGGGAGTCCTAGCTCTCCCTTTGCAGACCATCTAGCAGCACATTTGCTGCTACTGAGAGATCCACAGTTGGTTTCTCTGGCCAGGTTGAATATCATAATAGCTAATTTCTTGAAACCAGAGCTGATAGCAAAGAAGCAAATGGTGAGCCCCGTTTCTAACTCAGATGTCTTCTGTTGCATCAGCCCAAAAATGAGAATACTTTCTGTGCTGTGCAGATGCCTTGGTAACACAAGCTGTCAGTGCCTTGGCTGCAAAAGCCAGAAAAACAGATGTGAAAGAAGGATTCCTCATGGCCAAAATGAAACACTTCATTCATAATCTTTTGTTTGTTGGAAGTTTCACCTCTGCAGCATTTAGCGTTCTGGGTCTCAAAGCATGGTTTTCCCTTAACAGGCTGTTTAATTATTCACCTTTTCTGCCCTTCCCATCCCATGATACTTCAAAACAGAGAAAGGAAAATTTATCTGTGTGCAGATTGGAAGATGTTTTGTTTGAGTGTGTAACAAATGTTTGCAGTTTATCAAAGGTAGAGCTCTTGGGCTCTGGGAACATGCATTTCAGCTTCAGTTTGGAATAGGTGATGAGATGATTATTGGATCCTGGTTGCYATGGGGAAGGGAGGAGGACGATTGCTTTTTGATTGAAGAAACCGAGAGGTACCTGCAGTAACTTGTTACTAATACGCACTCAAGGTGCACTTGACATCTATGCATCTTATGAGGAGCAGCAGTCAGCCTGGCTAATGTGTAAGGAGTCAGCTTTAGCACTGTCAGTCACTGATGAGGAAGGTCAGATTTTCATGCCTGGCTATTCCCGTTAAGTTCCTTGAATTTTGGGCGACCGTGGGAGTGGTTCCCGCAAGCATGGCTGATTGAATTTGTGAGTGAGGCCCAGCRGTTCAAGGGTACTCGCAAATCAAGCAGGCAGCTGGCTACCTACAGGCAGCCGCTTCAGCAGCCCTGGGTGCAAGCTCTGGCACGAGGAAAGCAGAGGCTGACTGATTATCGAACTAGTTTAGTGGAGAACAACTCCTGCCTTAAAATTCAAAGCTTTTAGAAGTAAATTTTGTGCAGTATCAGGGCTGTTCATGGGGCTGCACAGAGATGCCCAATTTTTAATTGCCTTTGAGGAGTCACTGTGACACCTGAGTGCTGCCAGGGCACAGCTGGGCCTGTGCAAGCAGTACCAAACACCGGGCAGAGCTGGGGCTGAGCATGTTTTCAAGAGTTTGAGAGTAACAGGGAGAGGAATAGACACTGAATTGTGATCTGCTGTATCTACTGCTGCTGAAGCTGGATGCTGGGAAGTGTTGAGTGCCTTCAGCTCCCTGTAAGTAGAGGTGGAGGTGTTTGGCCTCTTCTAGGAGAGATGGCCACCCAGGCYGGTGTAGCACTGAGGGCTGAGGTTTCCTCTTCCTCCTGCTCCCTCAAAGTCACAGCTATCATGTGACCACACACATTAACTACCAAAGCAAGAGAGAAAGGGCAGAGGAAGGGGAAAATGGAGGCTACCAGGGATATTTCTGCTAAGGCATCTGCAGAGCATGAGTGAGGACTGCACTTACTGTCTTTTGGTGCAATTGCTGAAAATATGAACTGACTCCTGCCTTGTTCACCAGTTGCATCCTCGGTGTTTCAAAGGCACTCCTACACTATGCCCAGGTAACTGTTTGCTCAGTTCCACTGTTCCTTGCTCTTTTTCTCTGCTTAGTGCCTCTTGCACTAGAGGCAGCTGTCAAATAACCAGAATTCTTTGGAATGACACTTAATTCTGTTATCATCATCCTTAATGATCAGACAGTCGTGGAGGCACCTCACAGTAATTATACTTGTCTCTTCCTCTGATTTTCCTTGTAAATTTATCTGTTGCATTTGTTTTTTGGATGGCAGATGTGTTAATGGATGGGTAGTTTCAGTGTGTTTATCTTTCTTGTAGTGTATATTGTGGATATGTAAGTAGTGAGAAGAGATAGGCACATAGAAGTCACCTCTGCATTAATGCCAGTAATTCAGAGATTATAAATATATATGAGTGAATATCTGTGATTATGAGTATGTCTTAATGTTTTGTATAATGCATTGACTGTCTAGAGAAGAGACAAGAGAGGGGACAGAGTGCATCCTCAGCAAGTTTGCTGATGATACCAAGCTGGGAGGAGTGGCTRACACACCTGAGGGCTGTGCTGCCATTCAGAGAGACCTGGAGAGGCTGGAGAGCTGGGCAGAGAGGAACCTCCTGAGGTTCAACAAGGGCAAGTGCAGGAGACCTGCACCTAGGGAAAAATAACGCTAGGCACCAGTACAAGCTGGGGGCTGACCTGCTTCAGAGCAGCTCTGCAGAGAAGGACCTGGGAGTGCTGGTGGATGACAGGTTGACCATGAGCCAGCAATGTGCCCTTGTGGCCAAGAAGGCCAATGGTCTCCTGGGGTGCATTGGGAAGAGTGTTGCCAGCAGGTCGAGGGAGGTGATCCTGCCCCTCTCCTCAGCCCTGCTGAGGCCTCATCTTGAGTACTGTGTCCAGTTCTGGGCTCCCCAGGACAAGAGAGACATGGAGCTACTGGAGAGAGTCCAGTGTAGGGCTACAAAGATGATCAGAGGGCTGGAGCATCTGCCCTGTGAGGAACGGCTGCGAGAGCTGGACCTGTTTAGCCTGGGGAAGAGAAGCCTGAGGGGGAGGATCTTATCAATGTGTACAAGTACCTGAAGGGAGGGTGTCAAGGGGACGGGGACAAACTCTTTTCAGTTGCCCCGTCTGACAGGACAAGAGGCAATGGGCAGAAATTTAAGCACAGGAAGTTCCACCTGACCGTGAGGGGGAATYTCTTCCCTGTGAGAGTGACGGAGCACTGGACCAGGTTGCCCAGAGAGGCTGTGGAGTCTCCTTCTCTGGAGATCTTCAAGGCCCACCTGGACACAATCCTGTCTAMCATGCTCTAGGTGACCCTGATGAGCRGGGAGGTTGGACTAGATGATCTCCAGAGGTCTCTTCCAACCTTACTGATTCTATGATTCTATTCTATGATTCTATGATTCTAAGAGAAGACCTCATTTGTACAACTTAAACAATTGGCAATAAAAATGGGGACAAAGAAAGAATAAGTTAGATAACCAYGCTTTCAAATGTATGCAGATGACACTTCTTGCAGGGCCTAGTCTTTGTAGTGGAGTTTGCATGGTCCCATCCCATCTGTTTCTGGCTCAAAGCCTTGATGTGTGACGATGGCAGAACCAGGCTCCCACCAGTGCCTTTCCTGAGCAGTGAAAGGACTGAAGGAAGCCAAGGCCCAGCTCAAGCCATGGTACGAGGAATGAGGAAAGCGCTTGGTGTCTTTGCTTTGAGAGGGCCAGGAAAAGATGGCAGGGATCACCAAAGAAAGTTGTCCTCCCCCTCCCTGGGTGGATGGCAGGCTCTTATGAGTTGGGAAACAAGACAAATTCATATTGTTGAGATGTTGGCTATCTTGTYCTTGGAGCACCTACATCTCCTAGCGGAGGAGACAGGCCCATGCGCTCATCCAAAGGTGTGTTATTTGTGTTCTTTCTTGCTGTTTCAGTCCAAGCTGTTTTCTGCTCTGTATGTGCCCAGCTCTTTGTTCAGGGTCACGCTCCACGGTCTCACCCCTTTATTTGCAGATTTCTTATTCCAGCATAGTGTGCCAAGGAACAGGGGAAAAAATGTGTAATGTTTCTCTCAGTTGAGATTGTTTTGGGGAGGGGGAGGGAGGGGGAAAGGCTGAGAATCTGTCAAAATATTCCCATGGGCAAAAGGCTGCTTGACTGATCGTGCTCAGGCTTATCAGCACAAACGAAACAGTCTTCTTTCTCACTCCGTTTGAATCCTTATTGCCGGCAGAGCATATCTCTACTCCCATAGAGCAAGATATAGACCTTGATCAGAGAGAAATACGATTTTCTGTGCCCTGAAGAGCTTCCTGTGGTTGCTTCCAATTGCAAACCCGAAAAGAGTCTATAGATTATGGGCCGTACTTMCAAGGTACAAGACGAGGCAGCGAATTCCTCTGGCTGCCTGTCCATTTTCGTGTTTTGCTTAAGTGCTTTGAGTCTGCCTGGAAAAAAATTAAGATCTCACTGTTCAGTTGTGTTGYACCCTTGCAGCTAACCAAACCCAGAGAGAGGACAGTGGGCAGGGAGATGGGCCGCTCTGTGGCCGCCCTGCTTCCTGCACCCCCATGCCTGTTGCTGCCCTTGACTTTTCCCAGGTTTCATTTAATGCTCGATGGAGCGAGAGATTCAGGAAAGGTTTGTYTGCTGTTGCGGGGCATTCTGGTTTCCAGTTCCAGCACCGTGCCTTGCACAAAAGTTTTACTATTTTTGTGACAGTTACGGCAGCTTTCTAGCTTCTGGGTTGTCTTGCCTGAACTTCAGGAAGGGAATTAGGTGGATGAGATCAAAAMCAAAATTTTGTTACTTTACTTGAGAGCAAAGAATTTCCCACTGCTGTGGTGTCCCTGCACCATGTCTGTAGATGCAGACACTTGGTTGCAGGTTGTAGAGGGCTTTTTCCCCCGCCCTGAGAGGTAAGTGTGTATAGATCCGTTTCACTGTCCTGCAGTCCAGAAGAGCTTGTTTCCTGTGTGACGTGATCTTAGTTAAGCCACAAACTTCCTTTCCCAGCCTGTGGTCACACAGATATTCACTGAGTTCTGGAGAGATGAGGCCGTTTTRAACGTGATTTGCAAACGGTGTTATTGGCTGGGATGTATTCCTGAAGTATACAACAAAAGCCTATATAGCTGAAAGTCTTTTTSTTCTTTATCACTGTAATTTTCACTACAAGAGACTGCGCCTTGTCAGGCTGCTGCGTTGTTCCCGGGAAATGCCAGGCCACAGGGGGGAGATTTAATACCTTTTGCAGAAAGTTGCTAAAGCTTTCACTGAAGAATCTAGTTGTTCCTGTCAGGTCCCAAAGGCCCATGTAAAACAAGCGGATGCTTGAAAAACATCTAACCTTGGGACGTGGTGGTTACCCAAGAACGTTGACGAGAATTCCACCTTTCTGCAGGGAGCAAAATGAATGCATCACGGTGCAAACCTCTTGGGACGCTCTAATGTGGTATTTATTTCAGATACAAATTTGACTATATAAAAATGGCACATTCATATCCAGCCTGGTGTGCTGGATCCAGTTCTGACTGGCAAATTAGGAGTAGATATATTAAGTCAAAGGAATTATGGCAGCTGATGTGACAGCAGCCTTACCTTGAGACTATTTCATCCACTGTGGGCTTCTTTCTAATCTCATGCTGATATAAATCAGAAGTGACTCTGCAGAAGTGAACACTGTTGTTGAAGGAGTGAAAGAGAAGCAAGGTCTGTGAGTTTTTCAGGCATCAAATACCATCTGCATGCTTTTTTTTTTGCCACAAATTAGATTTTGATCTGCTGGCGTAAGGGAGCCAGCATCTTCAGGGCCTCTCCTACTTTCTTCGGACATTCAGGAACTGCTTGGAAGTGAAGGCATCACAAATGTCTTAGCACAAACTCCTACTCATGCTTTCACTTTGCTGTATGGATGCATTCTTCTGTCCACACTGGAGACAGGGCTTAGAAAAATCATTGCTTGGTCTACATTTGGAGCAAATCTGATTTTCTGTGACCTGGTGACCTGCAGGAGAGTGTAGTCCTGGAGTCCCTCTTGCACCTCCTTCAGGCTCCAGCCAAGGCTCCCTTGTGTGGAGGCTCTCAGCTTCCCAGCAGACACCTCCCACATGCGAAGATGACTACATGGACTTCACACTGCTGCTCTTCTCACGTGAACTGTTTCTACCACTGCTCACCAGGAGAGGCACGGACTGAAGCTCTGCATCTGCTGCGAGGATTTAGGAGGCAGCTTTTTGCTGCTTCTCTCTTCCCATTGCATAGCTACCTTACAATAAAGTTTTGCCGGAGGCTGTGTTATGTCCTTAACATTTAAAGGGGAGCTTTCCAGCCTTCGTGGAGACTTTAGGAGTCAGTCTGCTCTGAATTCTGACCTGCACTGTGAAGCTGCATAGGAACTTCTTGTTTTCTCCCACGTAATTGTGTTACACAGCCCCCAGGAGCACAACAGTCTTAAAAGACTAGAGAACTGGCTGGAGACTTAACCAAATTGAGATTTCTTAAGTTTGCCAGAGACTGTGTGTGTGACCTGGTTGCTGCAGCCCTCATTTTCTTGAACTGAATGAAGGCAAATGTTGCCCCGCTGAGGCAGATACTGGGGTTGTGGTGCTACACCACTATGGACCGGCAATCTGTAAGACGGTGCAAGCTCCTCGAGGCTCTGCCCCCAGGAAGATTCGTGCATGCGCGTGAGGCAGAGATCATGAAATAATGAACCCCCTGTTGCAGGAGATGAGAAGAAAGGCAGGGAGGCACCCCCAGCCCATCAGCACAGGGAGTCTGATAAGCATCAACCTTCAGACAAAGGTGGAGGCAAAGGAGTCACAGCCACATCTCAGCTGACATCTCAGGATCAGATGCCGCTCACCTGGTCATGTGTGTTGATGCTGGAAACGGTCCTCCTTCAGGCGCACGGCTTTATGAGCTCCTCAGGCTGTCTCTGGTAATGTGTGCTGCAGATTTAATACCCTTATTAGTTTAGCTGGCCAGACCTTTATCATAACAGATTAGCAGGTGTGTGAGCACTTTAATATGCTTGGCAGTTCTATTTCTTCGCCAGTAATTGCTTTAAGAGGTTTCATTTCGCTGTCTAGATTTTCCTTTCTTTCRGTTAATTTCCTGTATGTTTTGCCACATTTTCCTTCCTTGCACTGAGAAATAAAAGTTCACGACTTGTGAGCACCAGATAATGGGATACATCTGCCTGACAACCTGTTCAGACAGATCTTTAACGCAGCAGCCGCATTCTCTTAGTGAATGGCTGGGACAAGGGAAGTAGTGACTGAATGAAAATGCTTCAAGTGGAAAATAAAGAGAGGTGAAGATCATGTGGCACCTGGGGTAGCAACATGCCCTGTACAAGCAGCCTGGAGATGGTGAGGCATCACCGAGTTGGTAGGTGATTGGCAGGTGCTCAGAGACCTCCTCYGAGAGTGCCAGGGGGATGGCTGAGCCTTGCAAGTCCAACCTTGCTGCAGCGATCAGAAACGATGGCTGGTCCTGTCTCCCCAGCCTGCAGTCTCCCGTGGCCATGTGCAGCAGGTCCTTGGGCCGTGGGCTGAACTGCCTGTGCAGTACATGGGAGCGCGTTGCTTGTGCCTCTAGTCATTTATTTTCGTGCTGGTTATGATCACACAGGTAGACTGAACCACACATTTTCTTTCTAGAAAATTCATACTGCTTGTTGTTTAGTTCCTTAAAACAGGGACAGCGTAACACAACCCCAGCAACTTCTGCACTATTGCTTTCCCCAGTGATTTAATTATTTCTTGTTAGGACAATTGTGTATAGGATGTGCTTTGGAGAGGGAAATGTGGGAAGAGACACAGGAACAGTGCTCTRGGTTGTTAGTGATGCAGATAACTCACCAGCCATCTTCCATCCTATTTTAGGTCCCAGCTGCAAAAGTATATRTAAAATACAGGCGGGAGTTTCTCTTTGGAGGAGACTTTCTGCAATGAGTGGGAGGGTGCTGAACCACTGAGCGGGCTGAAGAACATTAAAAGAAGGCAAGACTGTGTGCCAGRTCTGAAATCCTCTTCYCCTGCTCTTTAAACCAGGACTCAGRCTAGTGAGGAACTTTTCTTTTGCGTGAGGAGGTAGGAACAACTGTACCAGACTATGGGCATGTTCAGCCCAGCATCCTGCTTCAAATGGTGGGCAYGTGTCTCTGGAAGGAGTAAGAGTGGAAGTTAGAGGTTAAGTTCCCAGTCCCCCTTAAGCCAGGGGTGGCATCGTTGTTTCTCATGGCCCTTGATGGCTCCTTCTGCCATGACCTACCTGATCTCCCCTTGAGCCCTCTTTACAGCTCTCGTAACCTCTGATGCTGAACCCCGGTGCRAGTGCCGGTGTGAGTCAAGGTCCTTCTTTGCCCGCACACATACTGCGTAATCAGTCTGTTGGCTTCTCATGAGTACTTGATTATAAGAAATGGTGAATCATCATTCTCCATACGAGCAATATGTATCAGTCATGATCGCATGTGCCTCTGATACCTYGTATGTGAGAATATCTCTTTTTGTCTCTCTGGTGATACACAGGCAGAAAATAYATCCATAGCATCTCTGAGACGTGCTCACAGTGCTAGATCAGACCATGGGATATTCCCAGAGTGAGTTAGTGAGCAGCAACTATAAGTCCTTAGAGCAGCAAAGGGATTCAGGTAAAGCTGTTTTACACATGCTCTTCTGGTAATGTATTTGCCTGTACTGATTCAAATGGCAAAACAGAGGACAGACCTATGGGGGTAAGATTAGGATGGAGATGCRTTAGCAGCATTGCTTCCAGAAAAAAAGTTGTCCTCAGGGCATACTCCATTTCCTGCTGCTTGTGGAAATAGTGATCCTGGTCTAGGATAGCTGATTAAACATTCCCTTTCACAAAGCTTTTTTAAAGTAGTTCTGTGTTCTGGGAGGTGGCTGTGTGATGTGAGGGGACATTAAAGTCATTGCAAATAAATGTGAACATGTGCCCCTGAACGTTTCATCCCCAAATACAGGTGTGTAGCTGTACATTCGGGGATGCTCTGCTACTGCCATCCATGAAGTTCTGGGTCCCAAAGACACACAAAGAACACTCTCTGGTGTGAACGCTGGGCTTGTTTTCAGCCGTGAACCTCAGATTTGTGCTTTGCTGTTGTCACTAYGGCTCAAATGTTTCGGTTCACCGGGGTGTCTGCACTTTGGGACTAGCAAAACTGTAGTGGTTCTTGGCCACCATGGCTCTTTCCTGATGTTCTGGGGGAAGCCAGCCAGGGCGGTTGAAGACAGTAAGAAACACAGGTTGCAGACCTGTGGTACTTGTTTGCTGCATGTTTATTTTTTCTATTAAAATTTTAGTAGCCACAGATAGGCTGCATTGTCCCAGGAGTGTCTAGAGATTTTGGCATTTCTTTGGGACTGTGTAGGACTCTCCTAAGAAGAGAAGCCAGTATATCAAAAATTCATATTTCCAGTCTGTCTGGGCATATTTGCAGAGAAATGCTTTTCCCAGCTGTGCACCATGTACGAGACTTTGCTTGAGCTCCTCTGAGGAGATCATCTGTGCTCACTACCCAGAGCTATGTCTGCTCCTGATTTCTTGAAGGGCCAGAAGCGTTACAGGCCCAAGCATGCCTATCAAAGTGTCTGCCATCTGAAATAAGGAGCTTGTGTAATCKGGAGGACCCTCAGTTACCTTACCAGACATAAATATAATGAGATGTTTTGTCAGAAGGGATGAAGAGGGGAAAGCCATTTTCCAAAATGCAGAGGTTTTGCCTCAGTCTGAGTGAGCATGAGTCACACAGGCGGTGCTGAGCTACACAGACCTGTTCAGGTTAATAAAATCACCGCCAGGGACGGGGTGGCTCACGGGACGCGGTAGCTTTCGTATTGACGTCACTGCTTCTAATTTACTCTTGGGTGATAGTGCCCGAAATTCATTACTACCTGGCAGCTGTTGGGTAAACTGTGCAAAATAAGTCAGTGCTCTCCGTAGCAAACAGGTGTCTCCAGCACAAAAGAAACCATTCAAATCGGCAGGGCAGGAGGGGGTTTTCAGCAGGGAAGTGAAGACATGAATGAGCAGTTAGAGCGAGGAGAATTCGCAGGCAAATAGTGGTAACGATAAGAGGCACAAAGAAATTTCTCTATAGAAATACTAGAGAAGCAGTTAGAGCACAAGGAGAGAGGGAGGAAGTGACTGAGTAGACAAAGAGGAGTTAAAGTGAGCAATTCAACTTTATTATAGGAGAACAGGAGCACTGAATGAAATTGAAAAGCAGTACAGCTAGAAGTGTGAAAAGGAAATGACCTTGTCTAGTAAAAGTGGCACTTGGCACAATTTTGGAGGTCAAGAACTTGGGAGGGCTGGAGAAGGACGAAGATACTGATACTGGGAGGGAAAGTCGTGTTCAGGAGAACCAACACTCCTTTTTTTTTTCTTTTTCTCTCCATGGAGGATATAGAGTATGACCCAAGCCACAGCCTATGTGAGCTGAGAAAAAAACCTTCTCCTCTGGGAAATGTCGTAAATGTGGATTTCTTGCGTCATTTCGTCCTGGCCATTTTCAGAGCTGGGCTGCCACACGTGACGGAGCTGGTCTGGTCGTCCTACATTCCTTTCATTGCCTGTGTGCAGCTAATTCCAGGCCGGATTAGATACGTTGGTCAGAGCAACGTAGGGAAGTTTCAATATTGTGCCACTTCTGGTCTGTGGGTGGAGGACATCTGTTTCCAGGAGCTGGAGTCAGTGGGCATTTGGAACAAGCTTTTAATGCTCCTCAGCCTGCCACATTTTTGCAGACCTAAAATGTACCTCAAAAGAAGAAATAAAGTCTTCTCAGGCTTTTCTCTGCAGGGTACTAAAAGCCGAAGCAGCCGGTACGCTCCTTATCACATTTCACCTGCAGAAACGCAGATGCCCTTGTTCGCAAGTCCCAGAACACAAAAGACATTTCTCACCTGAAGTAAGTCTAGTTAATTGTGATTTCTTTCTTGTTCAACACAGAAAAGGAATACAGATTGTGGATGGCACTGCCTGTTAAGAAAGAATCTTTTGTTTTCTGGGCAGATCATTAGTAACATAAAATGTTATTTAATCATCATTAAAAAGGTGGAAATCCTGCTGGGTTGAATGGCTATTTTAGTCTTTTTTTTTGTTTTGTCTCTGCTTTTTTTTGTAAGCAAAAGGCTCCCTAGAAGTTGGGTGGATATTATTTGAAACTTAGCCTTCCCAGAACATCATTCTGTTATTCACTAATAAAAATGCCCCCCCTGTTTTCAAAAGTCTGAGTTCCATTAAATGCAAAATCCTTTGCCAGGAAGGCTGCTGCTTTCATTCTGCTGCTTAGTAAGAGGAGACCCCGCTGTGCCAAGCTCTGATACAGAGGGAGTCGTGGCACAAAGTATCCTGGTAGCATCAGGAGGTAAGAGACGGTGTGCATCCCCATCGCACTCWGCACTGGGCAGGCACGGAGTTGGGGCTGATCCGTAGTTTCATTCGCCTCTTTTGGGTTCCCCCCGCCTCCACCTGTTGCCTGGTCTGGCGTGTTTTGACTACGAGATCTTCGGGACGAGGGTTTCCTTTCATTATGAATACATATCCAGTGCTCAGTGCAATAGGATCTCAAGCTTTCAGTGCTAATATAATAAAAATACACAATTTATTTATCAAAACCTCTTTTAAAAGTGATGGTGGAAGATATAGGTTTTAATCTACTTTTGATCCTCAGGAAAAGAAAGAACTTTGATTCTCTCTTTCCTGGACAAATAGCATTGCATTATTTGATTCTGATTTTATTAGCTATAAAACACTTTCTATTTTTGTTTTCACATGCCATTGACTTTGCTTCAGAAACAGCTGAAAAAGAGCTGGTTTTGAAGTGCAAATCATGTTAATAGAAGCCTGGTTCTTTCCACTACACCCACAAGAACATAGCTGTAAGAAAGATAGCTGATACTCAAAGCACATTTTCCTATTGCATTTCCCAGCTCACCTCCAAGGCCACGTTATCCCTTCTGAATTCCCAACTGTGGAGCAGAGATGGTTGCTTTAGTACTTCTGGCATTGTCTCTTCACCTCAGCAGAGTTTATTTGCATGGGAGAGCACAATCAGACAACGAAATCTCAAGTAGTAAAGTGTGTGAAATTCTCCAGTAATACTATTTTTATGATACTGTTCCTAGTGTTTCTTTATTGCTTGCAACTACAGTTGATGTATTTGCAGCAGAGTGCCTGTTCCAGCTGGACATTATCAGCAGAGGGTGAGCAGCAGCAAGCAGTCAAATCACTGCCGTATCCGAACTGCATCTCTGCTGTAGCATTCAGAGATGGAGCTGCAGGAGAGACCGTTCTTTGGGATGTTTATCTATCTGATTATGTGAGTGTTGACTGGGCAACAGGTTATATCTGGTTGTCCCCAGCAGAAATCATTTGTCTTAACTTGATGTGAGTTAAAATATGTCATCTTTTTCTCAGTGTTTTTCCTTCAACCACACCCCCCCCCCCGTCTCTGTGTTTTTGAACTGGTAGTGGGAGTGATTAGAAATATGGTTTTTCTCCATAATTAAAGTATCTGTTTCAGAAAGACATCTGAAAAGTCATGAAATGCAGATGATGGTATGAGATGCCCTTCCTGAACAGAATTATAAGGAAGTGTTTTCACTAGAGACAGTGCTTGGAGGTGGATGCTGGCAGGAATTCAAGATTCCACACTTGTTCTTACTGTCACATTCTCCCAGAAATTTCATGGCAGAGGTGGTGGAGATTCCCTTCTCTGCAGGCTCCCTGGAACTCTGGTAAGAGAGCATCTCTGGGGCTGAGGAATGGGATGTCCCTTCAGATAGAGAGAAGTTAAAGAGAGAGACCATCCTTTGGTGGTATTTGCTCTTCATTTCCTTGGCTGACCTGTAGAGGTTCCCAACAAAGCAATAGCATATAGGGTTGAGGCTGGAATTAGTGAGCCCAAGCCACTGGGCAAAAGGTCTGAGCTGCAAGATCCAGGGAGAAGGAGACACGTCCTGCAAGGACTTAGGGATGTTGAAGTCAATCCAGATGTCCATCAGGTAGACAGGCAGCCAGGAGATTGCAAACAGCAGAACCAGGGCCACCACCATCTGGGCTACCTTCCTCCGGATCTTCAGCCTGGAAGCTGGCAGAGAYCGGTTCAGGGCACTTCCCTTCTTCAGCTGGCTGTTGTGGCTCCACAGCCGGCGCACTGTGAGGAAGCAGATGACCATGTTGAAGAGGACAGGCAAGCAGTAGAGAGCACAGAAGAGCAGAAAGTTATATGCTTGCTTGAGCCTCTCCTGAGGCCAAATTTCTCTGCAGATGGGGAACACCAGGGGCAAGCCCTCCACCACTCCAATTTCATCCCTTCTGTTCATRAAAATGAGGGGCATGCATATTCCAGAGGACAGCAACCACACCACCAGGATAGTGCTGAGGATCCTCCGCTGGGTGAAGAAAGATCGGGCATTGAGTGGGTTGTGCACGCTGTAGTAACGGTTCACACTGATGACGGTCAGGCTGAGGACACTGGCAGAGACTGAGACAGCTTGGATGAAGGGCACTGCCCGGCACAGGAAGTCCCCATAGACCCAGGCTTTGTAGATGAGGTTGCCTACGGTGATGGGCATGCAGACGCACACAACCATGAGGTCACACACTGCCAGGTTGATCAAAAGGCTGCGGGTAGCACTCAGGCTGGACACCCGACTCCGGCGCTTCCGCGTGAGCACCCTGATGGACATGATGTTGCCCACRAAGCCCACCATGAAGGACACCAAGTACATTGCAGTAAGGCTGATTGTAACGGGCTCCTTCGCGAAGAGGAAGAGCATCTTCTCCAACTCTTCCCAGCCCAGCTCCTGGCTCCTGTTCCAGAGCCCACCTTGGGTCTGGTTCTCCTGCCAGAGCTGCACCAGGCTGTAGGAGACTCGGGGGGTGGGGAGGGAGGAATTCATGGCCAAGCCCCACCAGGTGCCACCGGGCTACCGGGGCAGTGCCTGCCGTGCTGCGCTCAGCGACCCGGGCATGTTTAGCTGGAACTGGCCAAGCCTGGAAAAGAGGGTGAGCGGGGAAGGGATCAGAGCGGGCTCCTGCCTGCATTTTCCTTTCTCGGGGAGGGCGCCGGGTCGGAAATGGCTTTTCGGCAACTTAGTTGAGCCGCGGCTGGGGGAGCGGGGGGGGGTGGAGGGTGCGGAACGGGCAGCCCGGCTCGGCCCCCTCGGGCGCCGGCGGCGGGCAGGGCTGCCCGGGGGGCGCGGGAGCTCCCTGCCTTGGCGGTGGGGAAGGCAGAGGGGGGCCCTGGCCGCTGCCCCCCGCCGCCTTTCCCTCCCGGGGAGCTGCTCATG